>NC_083736.1:54097714-54397714 GCF_028564815.1 Eubalaena glacialis | reverse complement strand
CTGCTCTGCTCTATACCAAACGTGAAAGTCAATGTGAGCACTAGCCTCGAAGTAAGGCCCTGATTATGCTGGCAAAACGGGAGGCGTGCAGCAGCTCCATGAGGCCTTCATCGCTGTTCTGCTTTAGTTTCACGGTAGTAAGCTTTCCAACATTCCTAGGGACTTTGCTTAAGCAACCGTTTCGGTACCAGAACACTGCGTAGAGACAGTAAGCTCTGGTCCTGCGTGTATGCTGCGTGTCAACCTAGAAATTGGAGACTGATGGCATAAGGCTTCTTTTCCCATTATGAAAGCTCCGTTCATGCGGCCTCGAAGCTACCTGAAAAGCATTGTTGTTGCCGGGGTTTTCCTCACTGCCGGCATGGTTCTGAGAAGAAAATGAGTTTTCTCCTAAGAAACCTTGGGTTTCCAGTTCCTTGTTGGAAGCTCACCCTGCTCTGCGCTATACCTAAAGTGAAAGTCAACGTGAGCCCAAGCTTCGAAGTAAGGCCCTGATTATCCTTGCAAAACGAGAGGCGTGCAGCAGCTCCATGAGGCCTTCATCGTTGTTCTGCTTTAGTTTCAAGGTAGTAAGCTTTTCAACACTCCTAGGGGCCTTGCTTCAGCACCCGTTTCAGTACCAGAACACTGTGTAGAACCAGGAAGCTCTGCTCCTGCGTGTATGCTGCGTGTCAACCTAGAAATTAGAGACTGATGGCACAAGGCTAGTTTTCCCATTATGAAAGCTCCGTTGATGCGGCCCCGAAGCTACCTGAAAAGCACTGTTGTTACCGTGCTTTTACTTACAGCCGGCATGGTTCATAGAAGAAAATGAGTTTTCTCGAAAGAAACCTTGTGCTTCCAGTTCCTAGTTGGAAGCTCACCCTGCTCTGCTCTATACCAAACGTGAAAGACAATGTGAGCACTAGCCTCGAAGTAAGGCCCTGATTATGCTGGCAAAACGGGAGGCGTGCAGCAGCTCCATGAGGCCTTCATCGCTGTTCTGCTTTAGTTTCACGGTAGTAAGCTTTCCAAGACTCCTAGGGACTTTGCTTAAGCAACCGTTTCGGTACCAGAACACTGCGTAGAGACAGTAAGCTCTGGTCCTGCGTGTATGCTGCGTGTCAACCTAGAAATTGGAGACTGATGGCATAAGGCTTCTTTTCCCATTATGAAAGCTCCGTTCATGCGGCCTCGAAGCTACCTGAAAAGCATTGTTGTTGCCGGGGTTTTCCTCACTGCCGGCATGGTTCTGAGAAGAAAATGAGTTTTCTCCTAAGAAACCTTGGGTTTCCAGTTCCTTGTTGGAAGCTCACCCTGCTCTGCTCTATACCTAAAGTGAAAGTCAACGTGAGCCCAAGCTTCGAAGTAAGGCCCTGATTATCCTTGCAAAACGAGAGGCGTGCAGCAGCTCCATGAGGCCTTCATCGTTGTTCTGCTTTAGTTTCAAGGTAGTAAGCTTTTCAACACTCCTAGGGGCCTTGCTTCAGCACCCGTTTCAGTACCAGAACACTGCGTAGAACCAGGAAGCTCTGCTCCTGCGTGTATGCTGCGTGTCAACCTAGAAATTAGAGACTGATGGCACAAGGCTAGTTTTCCTATTATGAAAGCTCCGTTGATGCGGCCCCGAAGCTACCTGAAAGCACTGTTGTTACCGTGCTTTTACTTACAGCCGGCATGGTTCATAGAAGAAAATGAGTTTTCTCGAAAGAAACCTTGTGCTTCCAGTTCCTAGTTGGAAGCTCACCCTGCTCTGCTCTATACCAAACGTGAAAGTCAATGTGAGCACTAGCCTCGAAGTAAGGCCCTGATTATCCTGGCAGAACGGGAGGCGTGCAGCAGCTCCATGAGGCCTTCATCGCTGTTCTGCTTTAGTTTCACGGTAGTAAGCTTTCCAAGACTCCTAGGGACTTTGCTTAAGCAACCGTTTCGGTACCAGAACACTGCGTAGAGACAGTAAGCTCTGGTCCTGCGTGTATGCTGCGTGTCAACCTAGAAATTGGAGACTGATGGCATAAGGCTTCTTTTCCCATTATGAAAGCTCCGTTCATGCGGCCTCGAAGCTACCTGAAAAGCATTGTTGTTGCCGGGGTTTTCCTCACTGCCGGCATGGTTCTGAGAAGAAAATGAGTTTTCTCCTAAGAAACCTTGGGTTTCCAGTTCCTAGTTGGAAGCTCACCCTGCTCTGCTCTATACCAAACGTGAGAGTCAATGTGAGCACTAGCCTCGAAGTAAGGCCCTGATTATGCTGGCAAAACGAGAGGCGTGCAGCAGCTCCATGAGGCCTTCATCGTTGTTCTGCTTTAGTTTCAAGGTAGTAAGCTTTTCAACACTCCTAGGGGCCTTGCTTCAGCACCCGTTTCAGTACCAGAACACTGCGTAGAACCAGGAAGCTCTGCTCCTGCGTTTATGCTGCGTGTCAACCTAGAAATTAGAGACTGATGGCACAAGGCTAGTTTTCCCATTATGAAAGCTCCGTTGATGCGGCCCCGAAGCTACCTAAAAAGCACTGTTGTTACCGTGCTTTTACTTACAGCCGGCATGGTTCATAGAAGAAAATGAGTTTTCTCGAAAGAAACCTTGTGATTCCAGTTCCTAGTTGGAAGCTCACCCTGCTCTGCTCTATACCAAACGTGAAAGTCAATGTGAGCACTAGCCTCGAAGTAAGGCCCTGATTATCCTGGCAAAACGGGAGGCGTGCAGCAGCTCCATGAGGCCTTCATCGCTGTTCTGCTTTAGTTTCACGGTAGTAAGCTTTCCAAGACTCCTAGGGACTTTGCTTAAGCAACCGTTTCGGTACCAGAACACTGCGTAGAGACAGTAAGCTCTGGTCCTGCGTGTATGCTGCGTGTCAACCTAGAAATTGGAGACTGATGGCATAAGGCTTCTTTTCCCATTATGAAAGCTCCGTTCATGCGGCCTCGAAGCTACCTGAAAAGCATTGTTGTTGCCGGGGTTTTCCTCACTGCCGGCATGGTTCTGAGAAAAAAATGAGTTTTCTCCTAAGAAACCTTGGGTTTCCAGTTCCTTGTTGGAAGCTCACCCTGCTCTGCGCTATACCTAAAGTGAAAGTCAACGTGAGCCCAAGCTTCGAAGTAAGGCCCTGATTATCCTTGCAAAACGAGAGGCGTGCAGCAGCTCCATGAGGCCTTCATCGTTGTTCTGCTTTAGTTTCAAGGTAGTAAGCTTTTCAACACTCCTAGGGGCCTTGCTTCAGCACCCGTTTCAGTACCAGAACACTGCGTAGAACCAGGAAGCTCTGCTCCTGCGTGTATGCTGCGTGTCAACCTAGAAATTAGAGACTGATGGCACAAGGCTAGTTTTCCCATTATGAAAGCTCCGTTGATGCGGCCCCGAAGCTACCTGAAAAGCACTGTTGTTACCGTGCTTTTACTTACAGCCGGCATGGTTCATAGAAGAAAATGAGTTTTCTCGAAAGAAACCTTGTGCTTCCAGTTCCTAGTTGGAAGCTCACCCTGCTCTGCTCTATACCAAACGTGAAAGTCAATGTGAGCACTAGCCTCGAAGTAAGGCCCTGATTATGCTGGCAAAACGGGAGGCGTGCAGCAGCTCCATGAGGCCTTCATCGCTGTTCTGCTTTAGTTTCACGGTAGTAAGCTTTCCAAGACTCCTAGGGACTTTGCTTAAGCAACCGTTTCGGTACCAGAACACTGCATAGAGACAGTAAGCTCTGGTCCTGCGTGTATGCTGCGTGTCAACCTAGAAATTGGAGACTGATGGCATAAGGCTTCTTTTCCCATTATCAAAGCTCCGTTCATGCGGCCTCGAAGCTACCTGAAAAGCATTGTTGTTGCCGGGGTTTTCCTCACTGCCGGCATGGTTCTGAGAAGAAAATGAGTTTTCTCCTAAGAAACCTTGGGTTTCCAGTTCCTTGTTGGAAGCTCACCCTGCTCTGCGCTATACCTAAAGTGAAAGTCAACGTGAGCCCAAGCTTCGAAGTAAGGCCCTGATTATCCTTGCAAAACGAGAGGCGTGCAGCAGCTCCATGAGGCCTTCATCGTTGTTCTGCTTTAGTTTCAAGGTAGTAAGCTTTTCAACACTCCTAGGGGCCTTGCTTCAGCACCCGTTTCAGTACCAGAACACTGCGTAGAACCAGGAAGCTCTGCTCCTGCGTGTATGCTGCGTGTCAACCTAGAAATTAGAGACTGATGGCACAAGGCTAGTTTTCCCATTATGAAAGCGCCGTTGATGCGGCCCCGAAGCTACCTGAAAAGCACTGTTGTTACCGTGCTTTTACTTACAGTAGGCATATTTCATAGAAGAAAATGAGTTTTCTCGAAAGAAACCTTGTGCTTCCAGTTCCTAGTTGGAAGCTCACCCTGCTCTGCTCTATACCAAACGTGAAAGTCAATGTGAGCACTAGCCTCGAAGTAAGGCCCTGATTATCCTGGCAAAACGGGAGGCGTGCAGCAGCTCCATGAGGCCTTCATCGCTGTTCTGCTTTAGTTTCACGGTAGTAAGCTTTCCAAGACTCCTAGGGACTTTGCTTAAGCAACCGTTTCGGTACCAGAACACTGCGTAGAGACAGTAAGCTCTGGTCCTGCGTGTATGCTGCGTGTCAACCTAGAAATTGGAGACTGATGGCATAAGGCTTCTTTTCCCATTATGAAAGCTCCGTTCATGCGGCCTCGAAGCTACCTGAAAAGCATTGTTGTTGTCGGGGTTTTCCTCACTGCCGGCATGGTTCTGAGAAGAAAATGAGTTTTCTCCTACGAAACCTTGGGTTTCCAGTTCCTTGTTGGAAGTTCACCCTGCTCTGCGCTATACCTAAAGTGAAAGTCAACGTGAGCCCAAGCTTCGAAGTAAGGCCCTGATTATCCTTGCAAAACGAGAGGCGTGCAGCAGCTCCATGAGGCCTTCATCGTTTTTCTGCTTTAGTTTCAAGGTAGTAAGCTTTTCAACACTCCTAGGGGCCTTGCTTCAGCACCCGTTGCAGTACCAGAACACTGCGTAGAACCAGGAAGCTCTGCTCCTGCGTGTATGCTGCGTGTCAACCTAGAAATTAGAGACTGATGGCACAAGGCTAGTTTTCCCATTATGAAAGCTCCGTTGATGCGGCCCCGAAGCTACCTGAAAAGCACTATTGTTACCGTGCTTTTACTTACAGCCGGCATGGTACATAGAAGAAAATGAGTTTTCTCGAAAGAAACCTTGTGCTTCCAGTTCCTAGTTGGAAGCTCACCCTGCTCTGCTCTATACCAAACGTGAAAGTCAATGTGAGCACTAGCCTCGAAGTAAGGCCCTGATTATCCTGGCAAAACGGGAGGCTTGCAGCAGCTCCATGAGGCCTTCATCGCTGTTCTGCTTTAATTTCACGGTAGTAAGCTTTCCAACATTCCTAGGGACTTTGCTTAAGCAACCGTTTCGGTACCAGAACACTGCGTAGAGAGAGTAAGCTCTGGTCCTGCGTGTATGCTGCGTGTCAACCTAGAAATTGGAGACTGATGGCATAAGGCTTCTTTTCCCATTATGAAAGCTCCGTTCATGCGGCCTCGAAGCTACCTGAGAAGCATTGTTGTTGCCGGGGTTTTCCTCACTGCCGGCATGGTTCTGAGAAGAAAATGAGTTTTCTCCTAAGAAACCCTGGGTTTCCAGTTCCTTGTTGGAAGCTCACCCTGCTCTGCGCTATACCTAAAGTGAAAGTCAACGTGAGCCCTAGCTTCGAAGTAAGGCCCTGATTATCCTTGCAAAACGAGAGGCGTGCAGCAGCTCCATGAGGCCTTCATCGTTGTTCTGCTTTAGTTTCAAGGTAGTAAGCTTTTCAACACTCCTAGGGGCCTTGCTTCAGCACCCGTTTCAGTACCAGAACACTGCGTAGAACCAGGAAGCTCTGCTCCTGCGTGTATGCTGCGTGTCAACCTAGAAATTAGAGACTGATGGCACAAGGCTAGTTTTCCCATTATGAAAGCTCCGTTGATGCGGCCCCGAAGCTACCTGAAAAGCACTGTTGTTACCGTGCTTTTACTTACAGCCGGCATGGTTCATAGAAGAAAATGAGCTTTCTCGAAAGAAACCTTGTGCTTCCAGTTCCTAGTTGGAAGCTCACCCTGCTCTGCTCTATACCAAACGTGAAAGTCAATGTGAGCACTAGCCTCGAAGTAAGGCCCTGATTATGCTGGCAAAACGGGAGGCGTGCAGCAGCTCCATGAGGCCTTCATCGCTGTTCTGCTTTAGTTTCACGGTAGTAAGCTTTCCAAGACTCCTAGGGACTTTGCTTAAGCAACCGTTTCGGTACCAGAACACTGCGTAGAGACAGTAAGCTCTGGTCCTGCGTGTATGCTGCGTGTCAACCTAGAAATTGGAGACTGATGGCATAAGGCTTCTTTTCCCATTATGAAAGCTCCGTTCATGCGGCCTCGAAGCTACCTGAAAAGCATTGTTGTTGCCGGGGTTTTCCTCACTGCCGGCATGGTTCTGAGAAGAAAATGAGTTTTCTCCTAAGAAACCTTGGGTTTCCAGTTCCTTGTTGGAAGCTCACCCTGCTCTGCGCTATACCTAAAGTGAAAGTCAACGGGAGCCCAAGCTTCGAAGTAAGGCCCTGATTATCCTTGCAAAACGAGAGGCGTGCAGCAGCTCCATGAGGCCTTCATCGTTGTTCTGCTTTAGTTTCAAGGTAGTAAGCTTTTCAACACTCCTAGGGGCCTTGCTTCAGCACCCGTTTCAGTACCAGAACACTGCGTAGAACCAGGAAGCTCTGCTCCTGCGTGTATGCTGCGTGTCAACCTAGAAATTAGAGACTGATGGCACAAGGCTAGTTTTCCCATTATGAAAGCTCCGTTGATGCGGCCCCGAAGCTACCTGAAAGCACTGTTGTTACCGTGCTTTTACTTACAGCCGGCATGGTTCATAGAAGAAAATGAGTTTTCTCGAAAGAAACCTTGTGCTTCCAGTTCCTAGTTGGAAGCTCACCCTGCTCTGCTCTATACCAAACGTGAAAGTCAATGTGAGCACTAGCCTCGAAGTAAGGCCCTGATTATGCTGGCAAAACGGGAGGCGTGCAGCAGCTCCATGAGGCCTTCATCGCTGTTCTGCTTTAGTTTCACGGTAGTAAGCTTTCCAAGACTCCTAGGGACTTTGCTTAAGCAACCGTTTCGGTACCAGAACACTGCGTAGAGACAGTAAGCTCTGGTCCTGCGTGTATGCTGCGTGTCAACCTAGAAATTGGAGACTGATGGCATAAGGCTTCTTTTCCCATTATGAAAGCTCCGTTCATGCGGCCTCGAAGCTACCTGAAAAGCATTGTTGTTGCCGGGGTTTTCCTCACTGCCGGCATGGTTCTGAGAAGAAAATGAGTTTTCTCCTAAGAAACCTTGGGTTTCCAGTTCCTTGTTGGAAGCTCACCCTGCTCTGCGCTATACCTAAAGTGAAAGTCAACGTGAGCCCAAGCTTCGAAGTAAGGCCCTGATTATCCTTGCAAAACGAGAGGCGTGCAGCAGCTCCATGAGGCCTTCATCGTTGTTCTGCTTTAGTTTCAAGGTAGTAAGCTTTTCAACACTCCTAGGGGCCTTGCTTCAGCACCCGTTTCAGTACCAGAACACTGCGTAGAACCAGGAAGCTCTGCTCCTGCGTGTATGCTGCGTGTCAACCTAGAAATTAGAGACTGATGGCACAAGGCTAGTTTTCCCATTATGAAAGCTCCGTTGATGCGGCCCCAAAGCTACCTGAAAGCACTGTTGTTACCGTGCTTTTACTTACAGCCGGCATGGTTCATAGAAGAAAATGAGTTTTCTCGAAAGAAACCTTGTGCTTCCAGTTCCTAGTTGGAAGCTCACCCTGCTCTGCTCTATACCAAACGTGAAAGTCAATGTGAGCACTAGCCTCGAAGTAAGGCCCTGATTATCCTGGCAAAACGGGAGGCGTGCAGCAGCTCCATGAGGCCTTCATCGCTGTTCTGCTTTAGTTTCACGGTAGTAAGCTTTCCAAGACTCCTAGGGACTTTGCTTAAGCAACCGTTTCGGTACCAGAACACTGCGTAGAGACAGTAAGCTCTGGTCCTGCGTGTATGCTGCGTGTCAACCTAGAAATTGGAGACTGATGGCATAAGGCTTCTTTTCCCATTATGAAAGCTCCGTTCATGCGGCCTCGAAGCTACCTGAAAAGCATTGTTGTTGCCGGGGTTTTCCTCACTGCCGGCATGCTTCTGAGAAGAAAATGAGTTTTCTCCTAAGAAACCTTGGGTTTCCAGTTCCTTGTTGGAAGCTCACCCTGCTCTGCGCTATACCTAAAGTGAAAGTCAACGTGAGCCCAAGCTTCGAAGTAAGGCCCTGATTATCCTTGCAAAACGAGAGGCGTGCAGCAGCTCCATGAGGCCTTCATCGTTGTTCTGCTTTAGTTTCAAGGTAGTAAGCTTTTCAACACTCCTAGGGGCCTTGCTTCAGCACCCGTTTCAGTACCAGAACACTGCGTAGAACCAGGAAGCTCTGCTCCTGCGTGTATGCTGCGTGTCAACCTAGAAATTAGAGACTGATGGCACAAGGCTAGTTTTCCCATTATGAAAGCTCCGTTGATGCGGCCCCGAAGCTACCTGAAAAGCACTGTTGTTACCGTGCTTTTACTTACAGCCGGCATGGTTCATAGAAGAAAATGAGTTTTCTCGAAAGCAACCTTGTGCTTCCAGTTCCTAGTTGGAAGCTCACCCTGCTCTGCTCTATACCAAACGTGAAAGTCAATGTGAGCACTAGCCTCGAAGTAAGGCCCTGATTATGCTGGCAAAACGGGAGGCGTGCAGCAGCTCCATGAGGCCTTCATCGCTGTTCTGCTTTAGTTTCACGGTAGTAAGCTTTCCAAGACTCCTAGGGACTTTGCTTAAGCAACCGTTTCGGTACCAGAACACTGCGTAGAGACAGTAAGCTCTGGTCCTGCGTGTATGCTGCGTGTCAACCTAGAAATTGGAGACTGATGGCATAAGGCTTCTTTTCCCATTATGAAAGCTCCGTTCATGCGGCCTCGAAGCTTCCTGAAAAGCATTGTTGTTGCCGGGGTTTTCCTCACTGCCGGCATGGTTCTGAGAAGAAAATGAGTTTTCTCCTAAGAAACCTTGGGTTTCCAGTTCCTTGTTGGAAGCTCACCCTGCTCTGCGCTATACCTAAAGTGAAAGTCAACGTGAGCCCAAGCTTCGAAGTAAGGCCCTGATTATCCTTGCAAAACGAGAGGCGTGCAGCAGCTCCATGAGGCCTTCATCGTTGTTCTGCTTTAGTTTCAAGGTAGTAAGCTTTTCAACACTCCTAGGGGCCTTGCTTCAGCACCCGTTTCAGTACCAGAACACTGCGTAGAACCAGGAAGCTCTGCTCCTGCGTGTATGCTGCGTGTCAACCTAGAAATTAGAGACTGATGGCACAAGGCTAGTTTTCCCATTATGAAAGCTCCGTTGATGCGGCCCCGAAGCTACCTGAAAGCACTGTTGTTACCGTGCTTTTACTTACAGCCGGCATGGTTCATAGAAGAAAATGAGTTTTCTCGAAAGAAACCTTGTGCTTCCAGTTCCTAGTTGGAAGCTCACCCTGCTCTGCTCTATACCAAACGTGAAAGTCAATGTGAGCACTAGCCTCGAAGTAAGGCCCTGATTATGCTGGCAAAACGGGAGGCGTGCAGCAGCTCCATGAGGCCTTCATCGCTGTTCTGCTTTAGTTTCACGGTAGTAAGCTTTCCAAGACTCCTAGGGACTTTGCTTAAGCAACCGTTTCGGTACCAGAACACTGCGTAGAGACAGTAAGCTCTGGTCCTGCGTGTATGCTGCGTGTCAACCTAGAAATTGGAGACTGATGGCATAAGGCTTCTTTTCCCATTATGAAAGCTCCGTTCATGCGGCCTCGAAGCTACCTGAAAAGCATTGTTGTTGCCGGGGTTTTCCTCACTGCCGGCATGGTTCTGAGAAGAAAATGAGTTTTCTCCTAAGAAACCTTGGGTTTCCAGTTCCTTGTTGGAAGCTCACCCTGCTCTGCGCTATACCTAAAGTGAAAGTCAACGTGAGCCCAAGCTTCGAAGTAAGGCCCTGATTATCCTTGCAAAACGAGAGGCGTGCAGCAGCTCCATGAGGCCTTCATCGTTGTTCTGCTTTAGTTTCAAGGTAGTAAGCTTTTCAACACTCCTAGGGGACTTGCTTCAGCACCCGTTTCAGTACCAGAACACTGCCTAGAACCAGGAAGCTCTGCTCCTGCGTGTATGCTGCGTGTCAACCTAGAAATTAGAGACTGATGGCACAAGGCTAGTTTTCCCATTATGAAAGCGCCGTTGATGCGGCCCCGAAGCTACCTGAAAAGCACTGTTGTTACCGTGCTTTTACTTACAGTAGGCATATTTCATAGAAGAAAATGAGTTTTCTCGAAAGAAACCTTGTGCTTCCAGTTCCTAGTTGGAAGCTCACCCTGCTCTGCTCTATACCAAACGTGAAAGTCAATGTGAGCACTAGCCTCGAAATAAGGCTCTGATTATGCTGGCAAAACGGGAGGCGTGCAGCAGCTCCATGAGGCCTTCATCGCTGTTCTGCTTCAGTTTCACGGTAGTAAGCTTTCCAACATTCCTAGGGACTTTGCTTAAGCAACCGTTTCGGTACCAGAACACTGCGTAGAGACAGTAAGCTCTGGTCCTGCGTGTATGCTGCGTGTCAACCTAGAAATTGGAGACCGATGGCATAAGGCTTTTTTTCCCATTATGAAAGCTCCGTTCATGCGGCCTCGAAGCTACCTGAAAAGCATTGTTGTTGCCGGGGTTTTCCTCACTGCCGGCATGGTTCTGAGAAGAAAATGAGTTTTCTCCTAAGAAACCTTGGGTTTCCAGTTCCTTGTTGGAAGCTCACCCTGCTCTGCGCTATACCTAAAGTGAAAGTCAACGTGAGCCCAAGCTTCGAAGTAAGGCCCTGATTATCCTTGCAAAACGAGAGGCGTGCAGCAGCTCCATGAGGCCTTCATCGTTGTTCTGCTTTAGTTTCAAGGTAGTAAGCTTTTCAACACTCCTAGGGGCCTTGCTTCAGCACCCGTTTCAGTACCAGAACACTGCGTAGAACCAGGAAGCTCTGCTCCTGCGTGTATGCTGCGTGTCAACCTAGAAATTAGAGACTGATGGCACAAGGCTAGTTTTCCCATTATGAAAGCTCCGTTGATGCGGCCCCGAAGCTACCTGAAAAGCACTGTTGTTACCGTGCTTTTACTTACAGCCGGCATGGTTCATAGAAGAAAATGAGCTTTCTCGAAAGAAACCTTGTGCTTCCAGTTCCTAGTTGGAAGCTCACCCTGCTCTGCTCTATACCAAACATGAAAGTCAATATGAGCACTAGCCTCGAAGTAAGGCTCTGATTATGCTGGCAAAACGGGAGGCGTGCAGCAGCTCCATGAGGCCTTCATCGCTGTTCTGCTTCAGTTTCACGGTAGTAAGCTTTCCAACATTCCTAGGGACTTTGCTTAAGCAACCGTTTCGGTACCAGAACACTGCGTAGAGACAGTAAGCTCTGGTCCTGCGTGTATGCTGCGTGTCAACCTAGAAATTGGAGACTGATGGCATAAGGCTTCTTTTCCCATTATGAAAGCTCCGTTCATGCGGCCTCGAAGCTACCTGAAAAGCATTGTTGTTGCCGGGGTTTTCCTCATTGCCGGCATGGTTCTGAGAAGAAAATGAGTTTTCTCCTAAGAAACCTTGGGTTTCCAGTTCCTTGTTGGAAGCTCCCCCTGCTCTGCGCTATACCTAAAGTGAAAGTCAACGTGAGCCCAAGCTTCGAAGTAAGGCCCTGATTATCCTTGCAAAAAGAGAGGCGTGCAGCAGCTCCATGAGGCCTTCATCGTTGTTCTGCTTTAGTTTCAAGGTAGTAAGCTTTTCAACACTCCTAGGGGACTTGCTTCAGCACCCGTTTCAGTACCAGAACACTGCGTAGAACCAGGAAGCTCTGCTCCTGCGTGTATGCTGCGTGTCAACCTAGAAATTGGAGACTGATGGCATAAGGCTTCTTTTCCCATTATGAAAGCTCCGTTCATGCGGCCTCGAAGCTACCTGAAAAGCATTGTTGTTGCCGGGGTTTTCCTCACTGCCGGCATGGTTCTGAGAAGAAAATGAGTTTTCTCCTAAGAAACCTTGGGTTTCCAGTTCCTTGTTGGAAGCTCACCCTGCTCTGCGCTATACCTAAAGTGAAAGTCAACGTGAGCCCAAGCTTCGAAGTAAGGCCCTGATTATCCTTGCAAAACGAGAGGCGTGCAGCAGCTCCATGAGGCCTTCATCGTTGTTCTGCTTTAGTTTCAAGGTAGTAAGCTTTTCAACACTCCTAGGGGACTTGCTTCAGCACCCGTTTCAGTACCAGAACACTGCCTAGAACCAGGAAGCTCTGCTCCTGCGTGTATGCTGCGTGTCAACCTAGAAATTAGAGACTGATGGCACAAGGCTAGTTTTCCCATTATGAAAGCTCCGTTGATGCGGCCCCGAAGCTACCTGAAAAGCACTGTTGTTACCGTGCTTTTACTTACAGCCGGCATGGTTCATAGAAGAAAATGAGTTTTCTCGAAAGAAACCTTGTGCTTCCAGTTCCTAGTTGGAAGCTCACCCTGCTCTGCTCTATACCAAACGTGAAAGTCAATGTGAGCACTAGCCTCGAAGTAAGGCCCTGATTATGCTGGCAAAACGGGAGGCGTGCAGCAGCTCCATGAGGCCTTCATCGCTGTTCTGCTTTAGTTTCATGGTAGTAAGCTTTCCAAGACTCCTAGGGCCTTTGCTTAAGCAACCGTTTCGGTACCAGAACACTGCGTAGAGACAGTAAGCTCTGGTCCTGCGTGTATGCTGCGTGTCAACCTAGAAATTGGAGACTGATGGCATAAGGCTTCTTTTCCCATTATGAAAGCTCCGTTCATGCGGCCTCGAAGCTACCTGAGAAGCATTGTTGTTGCCGGGGTTTTCCTCACTGCCGGCATGGTTCTGAGAAGAAAATGAGTTTTCTCCTAAGAAACCTTGGGTTTCCAGTTCCTTGTTGGAAGCTCCCCCTGCTCTGCGCTATACCTAAAGTGAAAGTCAACGTGAGCCCAAGCTTCGAAGTAAGGCCCTGATTATCCTTGCAAAACGAGAGGCGTGCAGCAGCTCCATGAGGCCTTCATCGTTGTTCTGCTTTAGTTTCAAGGTAGTAAGCTTTTCAACACTCCTAGGGGCCTTGCTTCAGCACCCGTTTCAGTACCAGAACACTGCGTAGAACCAGGAAGCTCTGCTCCTGCGTGTATGCTGCGTGTCAACCTAGAAATTAGAGACTGATGGCACAAGGCTAGTTTTCCCATTATGAAAGTGCCGTTGATGCGGCTCCGAAGCTACCTGAAAAGCACTGTTGTTACCGTGCTTTTACTTACAGTAGGCATGGTTCATAGAAGAAAATGAGTTTTCTCGAAAGAAACCTTGTGCTTCCAGTTCCTAGTTGGAAGCTCACCCTGCTCTGCTCTATACCAAACGTGAAAGTCAATGTGAGCACTAGCCTCGAAGTAAGGCCCTGATTATGCTGGCAAAACGGGAGGCGTGCAGCAGCTCCATGAGGCCTTCATCGCTGTTCTGCTTTAGTTTCACGGTAGTAAGCTTTCCAAGACTCCTAGGGACTTTGCTTAAGCAACCGTTTCGGTACCAGAACACTGCGTAGAGACAGTAAGCTCTGGTCCTGCGTGTATGCTGCGTGTCAACCTAGAAATTGGAGACTGATGGCATAAGGCTTCTTTTCCCATTATGAAAGCTCCGTTCATGCGGCCTCGAAGCTACCTGAAAAGCATTGTTGTTGCCGGGGTTTTCCTCACTGCCGGCATGGTTCTGAGAAGAAAATGAGTTTTCTCCTAAGAAACCTTGGGTTTCCAGTTCCTTGTTGGAAGCTCACCCTGCTCTGCGCTATACCTAAAGTGAAAGTCAACGTGAGCCCAAGCTTCGAAGTAAGGCCCTGATTATCCTTGCAAAACGAGAGGCGTGCAGCAGCTCCATGAGGCCTTCATCGTTGTTCTGCTTTAGTTTCAAGGTAGTAAGCTTTTCAACACTCCTAGGGGCCTTGCTTCAGCACCCGTTGCAGTACCAGAACACTGCGTAGAACCAGGAAGCTCTGCTCCTGCGTGTATGCTGCGTGTCAACCTAGAAATTAGAGACTGATGGCACAAGGCTAGTTTTCCCATTATGAAAGCTCCGTTGATGCGGCCCCGAAGCTACCTGAAAGCACTGTTCTTACCGTGCTTTTACTTACAGCCGGCATGGTTCATAGAAGAAAATGAGCTTTCTCGAAAGAAACCTTGTGCTTCCAGTTCCTAGTTGGAAGCTCACCCTGCTCTGCTCTATACCAAACGTGAAAGTCAATGTGAGCACTAGCCTCGAAGTAAGGCCATGATTATGCTGGCAAAACGGGAGGCGTGCAGCAGCTCCATGAGGCCTTCATCGCTCTTCTGCTTTAGTTTCACGGTAGTAAGCTTTCCAACATTCCTAGGGACTTTGCTTAAGCAACCGTTTCGGTACCAGAACACTGCGTAGAGACAGTAAGCTCTGGTCCTGCGTGTATGCTGCGTGTCAACCTAGAAATTGGAGACCGATGGCATAAGGCTTCTTTTTCCATTATGAAAGCTCCGTTCATGCGGCCTCGAAGCTACCTGAAAAGCATTGTTGTTGCCGGGGTTTTCCTCACTGCCGGCATGGTTCTGGGAGAAAATGAGTTTTCTCCTAAGAAACCTTGGGTTTCCAGTTCCTTGTTGGAAGCTCACCCTGCTCTGCGCTATACCTAAAGTGAAAGTCAACGTGAGCCCAAGCTTCGAAGTAAGGCCCTGATTATTCTTGCAAAACGAGAGGCGTGCAGCAGCTCCATGAGGCCTTCATCGTTGTTCTGCTTTAGTTTCAAGGTAGTAAGCTTTTCAACACTCCTAGGGGCCTTGCTTCAGCACCCGTTTCAGTACCAGAACACTGCGTAGAACCAGGAAGCTCTGCTCCTGCGTGTATGCTGCATGTCAACCTAGAAATTAGAGACTGATGGCACAAGGCTAGTTTTCCCATTATGAAAGCTCCGTTGATGCGGCCCCGAAGCTACCTGAAAAGCACTGTTGTTACCGTGCTTTTACTTACAGCCGGCATGGTTCATAGAAGAAAATGAGTTTTCTCGAAAGAAACCTTGTGCTTCCAGTTCCTAGTTGGAAGCTCACCCTGCTCTGCTCTATACCAAACGTGAAAGTCAATGTGAGCACTAGCCTCGAAGTAAGGCCCTGATTATGCTGGCAAAAAGGGAGGCGTGCAGCAGCTCCATGAGGCCTTCATCGCTGTTCTGCTTTAGTTTCACGGTAGTAAGCTTTCCAAGACTCCTAGGGACTTTGCTTAAGCAACCGTTTCGGTACCAGAACACTGCGTAGAGACAGTAAGCTCTGGTCCTGCGTGTATGCTGCGTGTCAACCTAGAAATTGGAGACTGATGGCATAAGGCTTCTTTTCCCATTATGAAAGCTCCGTTCATGCGGCCTCGAAGCTACCTGAAAAGCATTGTTGTTGCCGGGGTTTTCCTCACTGCCGGCATGGTTCTGAGAAGAAAATGAGTTTTCTCCTAAGAAACCTTGGGTTTCCAGTTCCTTGTTGGAAGCTCACCCTGCTCTGCGCTATACCTAAAGTGAAAGTCAACGTGAGCCCAAGCTTCGAAGTAAGGCCCTGATTATCCTTGCAAAACGAGAGGCGTGCAGCAGCTCCATGAGGCCTTCATCGTTGTTCTGCTTTAGTTTCAAGGTAGTAAGCTTTTCAACACTCCTAGGGGCCTTGCTTCAGCACCCGTTTCAGTACCAGAACACTGCGTAGAACCAGGAAGCTCTGCTCCTGCGTGTATGCTGCGTGTCAACCTAGAAATTAGAGACTGATGGCACAAGGCTAGTTTTCCCATTATGAAAGCTCCGTTGATGCGGCCCCGAAGCTACCTGAAAAGCACTGTTGTTACCGTGCTTTTACTTACAGCCGGCATGGTTCATAGAAGAAAATGAGTTTTCTCGAAAGAAACCTTGTGCTTCCAGTTCCTAGTTGGAAGCTCACCCTGCTCTGCTCTATACCAAACGTGAAAGTCAATGTGAGCACTAGCCTCGAAGTAAGGCCCTGATTATGCTGGCAAAACGGGAGGCGTGCAGCAGCTCCATGAGGCCTTCATCGCTGTTCTGCTTTAGTTTCACGGTAGTAAGCTTTCCAAGACTCCTAGGGACTTTGCTTAAGCAACCGTTTCGGTACCAGAACACTGCGTAGAGACAGTAAGCTCTGGTCCTGCGTGTATGCTGCGTGTCAACCTAGAAATTGGAGACTGATGGCATAAGTCTTCTTTTCCCATTATGAAAGCTCCGTTCATGCGGCCTCGAAGCTACCTGAAAAGCATTGTTGTTGCCGGGGTTTTCCTCACTGCCGGCATGGTTCTGAGAAGAAAATGAGTTTTCTCCTAAGAAACCTTGGGTTTCCAGTTCCTTGTTGGAAGCTCACCCTGCTCTGCGCTATACCTAAAGTGAAAGTCAACGTGAGCCCAAGCTTCGAAGTAAGGCCCTGATTATCCTTGCAAAACGAGAGGCGTGCAGCAGCTCCATGAGGCCTTCATCGTTGTTCTGCTTTAGTTTCAAGGTAGTAAGCTTTTCAACACTCCTAGGGGACTTGCTTCAGCACCCGTTTCAGTACCAGAACACTGCGTAGAACCAGGAAGCTCTGCTCCTGCGTGTATGCTGCGTGTCAACCTAGAAATTAGAGACTGATGGCACAAGGCTAGTTTTCCCATCATGAAAGCTCCGTTGATGCGGCCCCGAAGCTACATGAAAGCACTGTTGTTACCGTGCTTTTACTTACAGCCGGCATGGTTCATAGAAGAAAATGAGCTTTCTCGAAAGAAACCTTGTGCTTCCAGTTCCTAGTTGGAAGCTCACCCTGCTCTGCTCTATACCAAACATGAAAGTCAATATGAGCACTAGCCTCGAAGTAAGGCCCTGATTATGCTGGCAAAACGGGAGGCGTGCAGCAGCTCCATGAGGCCTTCATCGCTGTTCTGCTTCAGTTTCACGGTAGTAAGCTTTCCAACATTCCTAGGGACTTTGCTTAAGCAACCGTTTCGGTACCAGAACACTGCGTAGAGACAGTAAGCTCTGGTCCTGCGTGTATGCTGCGTGTCAACCTAGAAATTGGAGACTGATGGCATAAGGCTTCTTTTCCCATTATGAAAGCTCCGTTCATGCGGCCTCGAAGCTACCTGAAAAGCATTGTTGTTGCCGGGGTTTTCCTCATTGCCGGCATGGTTCTGAGAAGAAAATGAGTTTTCTCCTAAGAAACCTTGGGTTTCCAGTTCCTTGTTGGAAGCTCCCCCTGCTCTGCGCTATACCTAAAGTGAAAGTCAACGTGAGCCCAAGCTTCGAAGTAAGGCCCTGATTATCCTTGCAAAAAGAGAGGCGTGCAGCAGCTCCATGAGGCCTTCATCGTTGTTCTGCTTTAGTTTCAAGGTAGTAAGCTTTTCAACACTCCTAGGGGACTTGCTTCAGCACCCGTTTCAGTACCAGAACACTGCGTAGAGACAGTAAGCTCTGGTCCTGCGTGTATGCTGCGTGTCAACCTAGAAATTGGAGACTGATGGCATAAGGCTTCTTTTCCCATTATGAAAGCTCCGTTCATGCGGCCTTGAAGCTACCTGAAAAGCATTGTTGTTGCCGGGGTTTTCCTCACTGCCGGCATGGTTCTGAGAAGAAAATGAGTTTTCTCCTAAGAAACCTTGGGTTTCCAGTTCCTTGTTGGAAGCTCACCCTGCTCTGCGCTATACCTAAAGTGAAAGTCAACGTGAGCCCAAGCTTCGAAGTAAGGCCCTGATTATCCTTGCAAAACGAGAGGCGTGCAGCAGCTCCATGAGGCCTTCATCGTTGTTCTGCTTTAGTTTCAAGGTAGTAAGCTTTTCAACACTCCTAGGGGCCTTGCTTCAGCACCCGTTTCAGTACCAGAACACTGCGTAGAACCAGGAAGCTCTGCTCCTGCGTGTATGCTGCGTGTCAACCTAGAAATTAGAGACTGATGGCACAAGGCTAGTTTTCCCATTATGAAAGCTCCGTTGATGCGGCCCCGAAGCTACCTGAAAAGCACTGTTGTTACCGTGCTTTTACTTACAGCCGGCATGGTTCATAGAAGAAAATGAGTTTTCTCGAAAGAAACCTTGTGCTTCCAGTTCCTAGTTGGAAGCTCACCCTGCTCTGCTCTATACCAAACGTGAAAGTTAATGTGAGCACTAGCCTCGAAGTAAGGCCCTGATTATGCTGGCAAAACGGGAGGCGTGCAGCAGCTCCATGAGGCCTTCATCGCTGTTCTGCTTTAGTTTCACGGTAGTAAGCTTTCCAAGACTCCTAGGGACTTTGCTTAAGCAACCGTTTCGGTACCAGAACACTGCGTAGAGACAGTAAGCTCTGGTCCTGCGTGTATGCTGCGTGTCAACCTAGAAATTGGAGACTGATGGCATAAGGCTTCTTTTCCCATTATGAAAGCTCCGTTCATGCGGCCTCGAAGCTACCTGAAAAGCATTGTTGTTGCCGGGGTTTTCCTCACTGCCGGCATGGTTCTGAGAAGAAAATGAGTTTTCTCCTAAGAAACCTTGGGTTTCCAGTTCCTTGTTGGAAGCTCCCCCTGCTCTGCGCTATACCTAAAGTGAAAGTCAACGTGAGCCCAAGCTTCGAAGTAAGGCCCTGATTATCCTTGCAAAACGAGAGGCGTGCAGCAGCTCCATGAGGCCTTCATCGTTGTTCTGCTTTAGTTTCAAGGTAGTAAGCTTTTCAACACTCCTAGGGGCCTTGCTTCAGCACCCGTTTCAGTACCAGAACACTGCGTAGAACCAGGAAGCTCTGCTCCTGCGTGTATGCTGCGTGTCAACCTAGAAATTAGAGACTGATGGCACAAGGCTAGTTTTCCCATTATGAAAGTGCCGTTGATGCGGCTCCGAAGCTACCTGAAAAGCACTGTTGTTACCGTGCTTTTACTTACAGTAGGCATGGTTCATAGAAGAAAATGAGTTTTCTCGAAAGAAACCTTGTGCTTCCAGTTCCTAGTTGGAAGCTCACCCTGCTCTGCTCTATACCAAACGTGAAAGTCAATGTGAGCACTAGCCTCGAAGTAAGGCCCTGATTATGCTGGCAAAACGGGAGGCGTGCAGCAGCTCCATGAGGCCTTCATCGCTGTTCTGCTTTAGTTTCACGGTAGTAAGCTTTCCAAGACTCCTAGGGACTTTGCTTAAGCAACCGTTTCGGTACCAGAACACTGCGTAGAGACAGTAAGCTCTGGTCCTGCGTGTATGCTGCGTGTCAACCTAGAAATTGGAGACTGATGGCATAAGGCTTCTTTTCCCATTATGAAAGCTCCGTTCATGCGGCCTCGAAGCTACCTGAAAAGCATTGTTGTTGCCGGGGTTTTCCTCACTGCCGGCATGGTTCTGAGAAGAAAATGAGTTTTCTCCTAAGAAACCTTGGGTTTCCAGTTCCTTGTTGGAAGCTCACCCTGCTCTGCGCTATACCTAAAGTGAAAGTCAACGTGAGCCCAAGCTTCGAAGTAAGGCCCTGATTATCCTTGCAAAACGAGAGGCGTGCAGCAGCTCCATGAGGCCTTCATCGTTGTTCTGCTTTAGTTTCAAGGTAGTAAGCTTTTCAACACTCCTAGGGGCCTTGCTTCAGCACCCGTTGCAGTACCAGAACACTGCGTAGAACCAGGAAGCTCTGCTCCTGCGTGTATGCTGCGTGTCAACCTAGAAATTAGAGACTGATGGCACAAGGCTAGTTTTCCCATTATGAAAGCTCCGTTGATGCGGCCCCGAAGCTACCTGAAAGCACTGTTCTTACCGTGCTTTTACTTACAGCCGGCATGGTTCATAGAAGAAAATGAGCTTTCTCGAAAGAAACCTTGTGCTTCCAGTTCCTAGTTGGAAGCTCACCCTGCTCTGCTCTATACCAAACGTGAAAGTCAATGTGAGCACTAGCCTCGAAGTAAGGCCCTGATTATGCTGGCAAAACGGGAGGCGTGCAGCAGCTCCATGAGGCCTTCATCGCTCTTCTGCTTTAGTTTCACGGTAGTAAGCTTTCCAACATTCCTAGGGACTTTGCTTAAGCAACCGTTTCGGTACCAGAACACTGCGTAGAGACAGTAAGCTCTGGTCCTGCGTGTATGCTGCGTGTCAACCTAGAAATTGGAGACCGATGGCATAAGGCTTCTTTTTCCATTATGAAAGCTCCGTTCATGCGGCCTCGAAGCTACCTGAAAAGCATTGTTGTTGCCGGGGTTTTCCTCACTGCCGGCATGGTTCTGGGAGAAAATGAGTTTTCTCCTAAGAAACCTTGGGTTTCCAGTTCCTTGTTGGAAGCTCACCCTGCTCTGCGCTATACCTAAAGTGAAAGTCAACGTGAGCCCAAGCTTCGAAGTAAGGCCCTGATTATTCTTGCAAAACGAGAGGCGTGCAGCAGCTCCATGAGGCCTTCATCGTTGTTCTGCTTTAGTTTCAAGGTAGTAAGCTTTTCAACACTCCTAGGGGCCTTGCTTCAGCACCCGTTTCAGTACCAGAACACTGCGTAGAACCAGGAAGCTCTGCTCCTGCGTGTATGCTGCATGTCAACCTAGAAATTAGAGACTGATGGCACAAGGCTAGTTTTCCCATTATGAAAGCTCCGTTGATGCGGCCCCGAAGCTACCTGAAAAGCACTGTTGTTACCGTGCTTTTACTTACAGCCGGCATGGTTCATAGAAGAAAATGAGTTTTCTCGAAAGAAACCTTGTGCTTCCAGTTCCTAGTTGGAAGCTCACCCTGCTCTGCTCTATACCAAACGTGAAAGTCAATGTGAGCACTAGCCTCGAAGTAAGGCCCTGATTATGCTGGCAAAAAGGGAGGCGTGCAGCAGCTCCATGAGGCCTTCATCGCTGTTCTGCTTTAGTTTCACGGTAGTAAGCTTTCCAAGACTCCTAGGGACTTTGCTTAAGCAACTGTTTCGGTACCAGAACACTGCGTAGAGACAGTAAGCTCTGGTCCTGCGTGTATGCTGCGTGTCAACCTAGAAATTGGAGACTGATGGCATAAGGCTTCTTTTCCCATTATGAAAGCTCCGTTCATGCGGCCTCGAAGCTACCTGAAAAGCATTGTTGTTGCCGGGGTTTTCCTCACTGCCGGCATGGTTCTGAGAAGAAAATGAGTTTTCTCCTAAGAAACCTTGGGTTTCCAGTTCCTTGTTGGAAGCTCACCCTGCTCTGCGCTATACCTAAAGTGAAAGTCAACGTGAGCCCAAGCTTCGAAGTAAGGCCCTGATTATCCTTGCAAAACGAGAGGCGTGCAGCAGCTCCATGAGGCCTTCATCGTTGTTCTGCTTTAGTTTCAAGGTAGTAAGCTTTTCAACACTCCTAGGGGCCTTGCTTCAGCACCCGTTTCAGTACCAGAACACTGCGTAGAACCAGGAAGCTCTGCTCCTGCGTGTATGCTGCGTGTCAACCTAGAAATTAGAGACTGATGGCACAAGGCTAGTTTTCCCATTATGAAAGCTCCGTTGATGCGGCCCCGAAGCTACCTGAAAAGCACTGTTGTTACCGTGCTTTTACTTACAGCCAGCATGGTTCATAGAAGAAAATGAGTTTTCTCGAAAGAAACCTTGTGCTTCCAGTTCCTAGTTGGAAGCTCACCCTGCTCTGCTCTATACCAAACGTGAAAGTCAATGTGAGCACTAGCCTCGAAGTAAGGCCCTGATTATGCTGGCAAAACGGGAGGCGTGCAGCAGCTCCATGAGGCCTTCATCGCTGTTCTGCTTTAGTTTCACGGTAGTAAGCTTTCCAAGACTCCTAGGGACTTTGCTTAAGCAACCGTTTCGGTACCAGAACACTGCGTAGAGACAGTAAGCTCTGGTCCTGCGTGTATGCTGCGTGTCAACCTAGAAATTGGAGACTGATGGCATAAGTCTTCTTTTCCCATTATGAAAGCTCCGTTCATGCGGCCTCGAAGCTACCTGAAAAGCATTGTTGTTGCCGGGGTTTTCCTCACTGCCGGCATGGTTCTGAGAAGAAAATGAGTTTTCTCCTAAGAAACCTTGGGTTTCCAGTTCCTTGTTGGAAGCTCACCCTGCTCTGCGCTATACCTAAAGTGAAAGTCAACGTGAGCCCAAGCTTCGAAGTAAGGCCCTGATTATCCTTGCAAAACGAGAGGCGTGCAGCAGCTCCATGAGGCCTTCATCGTTGTTCTGCTTTAGTTTCAAGGTAGTAAGCTTTTCAACACTCCTAGGGGACTTGCTTCAGCACCCGTTTCAGTACCAGAACACTGCGTAGAACCAGGAAGCTCTGCTCCTGCGTGTATGCTGCGTGTCAACCTAGAAATTAGAGACTGATGGCACAAGGCTAGTTTTCCCATCATGAAAGCTCCGTTGATGCGGCCCCGAAGCTACATGAAAGCACTGTTGTTACCGTGCTTTTACTTACAGCCGGCATGGTTCATAGAAGAAAATGAGCTTTCTCGAAAGAAACCTTGTGCTTCCAGTTCCTAGTTGGAAGCTCACCCTGCTCTGCTCTATACCAAACATGAAAGTCAATATGAGCACTAGCCTCGAAGTAAGGCCCTGATTATGCTGGCAAAACGGGAGGCGTGCAGCAGCTCCATGAGGCCTTCATCGCTGTTCTGCTTCAGTTTCACGGTAGTAAGCTTTCCAACATTCCTAGGGACTTTGCTTAAGCAACCGTTTCGGTACCAGAACACTGCGTAGAGACAGTAAGCTCTGGTCCTGCGTGTATGCTGCGTGTCAACCTAGAAATTGGAGACTGATGGCATAAGGCTTCTTTTCCCATTATGAAAGCTCCGTTCATGCGGCCTCGAAGCTACCTGAAAAGCATTGTTGTTGCCGGGGTTTTCCTCATTGCCGGCATGGTTCTGAGAAGAAAATGAGTTTTCTCCTAAGAAACCTTGGGTTTCCAGTTCCTTGTTGGAAGCTCCCCCTGCTCTGCGCTATACCTAAAGTGAAAGTCAACGTGAGCCCAAGCTTCGAAGTAAGGCCCTGATTATCCTTGCAAAAAGAGAGGCGTGCAGCAGCTCCATGAGGCCTTCATCGTTGTTCTGCTTTAGTTTCAAGGTAGTAAGCTTTTCAACACTCCTAGGGGACTTGCTTCAGCACCCGTTTCAGTACCAGAACACTGCGTAGAGACAGTAAGCTCTGGTCCTGCGTGTATGCTGCGTGTCAACCTAGAAATTGGAGACTGATGGCATAAGGCTTCTTTTCCCATTATGAAAGCTCCGTTCATGCGGCCTTGAAGCTACCTGAAAAGCATTGTTGTTGCCGGGGTTTTCCTCACTGCCGGCATGGTTCTGAGAAGAAAATGAGTTTTCTCCTAAGAAACCTTGGGTTTCCAGTTCCTTGTTGGAAGCTCACCCTGCTCTGCGCTATACCTAAAGTGAAAGTCAACGTGAGCCCAAGCTTCGAAGTAAGGCCCTGATTATCCTTGCAAAACGAGAGGCGTGCAGCAGCTCCATGAGGCCTTCATCGTTGTTCTGCTTTAGTTTCAAGGTAGTAAGCTTTTCAACACTCCTAGGGGCCTTGCTTCAGCACCCGTTTCAGTACCAGAACACTGCGTAGAACCAGGAAGCTCTGCTCCTGCGTGTATGCTGCGTGTCAACCTAGAAATTAGAGACTGATGGCACAAGGCTAGTTTTCCCATTATGAAAGCTCCGTTGATGCGGCCCCGAAGCTACCTGAAAAGCACTGTTGTTACCGTGCTTTTACTTACAGCCGGCATGGTTCATAGAAGAAAATGAGTTTTCTCGAAAGAAACCTTGTGCTTCCAGTTCCTAGTTGGAAGCTCACCCTGCTCTGCTCTATACCAAACGTGAAAGTTAATGTGAGCACTAGCCTCGAAGTAAGGCCCTGATTATGCTGGCAAAACGGGAGGCGTGCAGCAGCTCCATGAGGCCTTCATCGCTGTTCTGCTTTAGTTTCACGGTAGTAAGCTTTCCAAGACTCCTAGGGACTTTGCTTAAGCAACCGTTTCGGTACCAGAACACTGCGTAGAGACAGTAAGCTCTGGTCCTGCGTGTATGCTGCGTGTCAACCTAGAAATTGGAGACTGATGGCATAAGGCTTCTTTTCCCATTATGAAAGCTCCGTTCATGCGGCCTCGAAGCTACCTGAAAAGCATTGTTGTTGCCGGGGTTTTCCTCACTGCCGGCATGGTTCTGAGAAGAAAATGAGTTTTCTCCTAAGAAACCTTGGGTTTCCAGTTCCTTGTTGGAAGCTCCCCCTGCTCTGCGCTATACCTAAAGTGAAAGTCAACGTGAGCCCAAGCTTCGAAGTAAGGCCCTGATTATCCTTGCAAAACGAGAGGCGTGCAGCAGCTCCATGAGGCCTTCATCGTTGTTCTGCTTTAGTTTCAAGGTAGTAAGCTTTTCAACACTCCTAGGGGCCTTGCTTCAGCACCCGTTTCAGTACCAGAACACTGCGTAGAACCAGGAAGCTCTGCTCCTGCGTGTATGCTGCGTGTCAACCTAGAAATTAGAGACTGATGGCACAAGGCTAGTTTTCCCATTATGAAAGCTCCGTTGATGCGGCCCCGAAGCTACCTGAAAAGCACTGTTGTTACCGTGCTTTTACTTACAGCCGGCATGGTTCATAGAAGAAAATGAGTTTTCTCGAAAGAAACCTTGTGCTTCCAGTTCCTAGTTGGAAGCTCACCCTGCTCTGCTCTATACCAAACGTGAAAGTCAATGTGAGCACTAGCCTCGAAGTAAGGCCCTGATTATGCTGGCAAAACGGGAGGCGTGCAGCAGCTCCATGAGGCCTTCATCGCTGTTCTGCTTTAGTTTCATGGTAGTAAGCTTTCCAAGACTCCTAGGGACTTTGCTTAAGCAACCGTTTCGGTACCAGAACACTGCGTAGAGACAGTAAGCTCTGGTCCTGCGTGTATGCTGCGTGTCAACCTAGAAATTGGAGACTGATGGCATAAGGCTTCTTTTCCCATTATGAAAGCTCCGTTCATGCGGCCTCGAAGCTACCTGAGAAGCATTGTTGTTGCCGGGGTTTTCCTCACTGCCGGCATGGTTCTGAGAAGAAAATGAGTTTTCTCCTAAGAAACCTTGGGTTTCCAGTTCCTTGTTGGAAGCTCACCCTGCTCTGCGCTATACCTAAAGTGAAAGTCAACGTGAGCCCAAGCTTCGAAGTAAGGCCCTGATTATCCTTGCAAAACGAGAGGCGTGCAGCAGCTCCATGAGGCCTTCATCGTTGTTCTGCTTTAGTTTCAAGGTAGTAAGCTTTTCAACACTCCTAGGGGACTTGCTTCAGCACCCGTTTCAGTACCAGAACACTGCGTAGAACCAGGAAGCTCTGCTCCTGCGTGTATGCTGCGTGTCAACCTAGAAATTAGAGACTGATGGCACAAGGCTAGTTTTCCCATTATGAAAGTGCCGTTGATGCGGCTCCGAAGCTACCTGAAAAGCACTGTTGTTACCGTGCTTTTACTTACAGTAGGCATGGTTCATAGAAGAAAATGAGTTTTCTCGAAAGAAACCTTGTGCTTCCAGTTCCTAGTTGGAAGCTCACCCTGCTCTGCTCTATACCAAACGTGAAAGTCAATGTGAGCACTAGCCTCGAAGTAAGGCCCTGATTATCCTGGCAAAACGGGAGGCGTGCAGCAGCTCCATGAGGCCTTCATCGCTGTTCTGCTTTAGTTTCACGGTAGTAAGCTTTCCAAGACTCCTAGGGACTTTGCTTAAGCAACCGTTTCGGTACCAGAACACTGCGTAGAGACAGTAAGCTCTGGTCCTGCGTGTATGCTGCGTGTCAACCTAGAAATTGGAGACTGATGGCATAAGGCTTCTTTTCCCATTATGAAAGCTCCGTTCATGCGGCCTCGAAGCTACCTGAAAAGCATTGTTGTTGCCGGGGTTTTCCTCACTGCCGGCATGGTTCTGAGAAGAAAATGAGTTTTCTCCTAAGAAACCTTGGGTTTCCAGTTCCTTGTTGGAAGCTCACCCTGCTCTGCGCTATACCTAAAGTGAAAGTCAACGTGAGCCCAAGCTTCGAAGTAAGGCCCTGATTATCCTTGCAAAACGAGAGGCGTGCAGCAGCTCCATGAGGCCTTCATCGTTGTTCTGCTTTAGTTTCAAGGTAGTAAGCTTTTCAACACTCCTAGGGGCCTTGCTTCAGCACCCGTTTCAGTACCAGAACACTGCGTAGAACCAGGAAGCTCTGCTCCTGCGTGTATGCTGCGTGTCAACCTAGAAATTAGAGACTGATGGCACAAGGCTAGTTTTCCCATTATGAAAGCTCCGTTGATGCGGCCCCGAAGCTACCTGAAAAGCACTGTTGTTACCGTGCTTTTACTTACAGCCGGCATGGTTCATAGAAGAAAATGAGTTTTCTCGAAAGAAACCTTGTGCTTCCAGTTCCTAGTTGGAAGCTCACCCTGCTCTGCTCTATACCAAACGTGAAAGTCAATGTGAGCACTAGCCTCGAAGTAAGGCCCTGATTATGCTGGCAAAACGGGAGGCGTGCAGCAGCTCCATGAGGCCTTCATCGCTGTTCTTCTTTAGTTTCATGGTAGTAAGCTTTCCAAGACTCCTAGGGACTTTGCTTAAGCAACCGTTTCGGTACCAGAACACTGCGTAGAGACAGTAAGCTCTGGTCCTGCGTGTATGCTGCGTGTCAACCTAGAAATTGGAGACTGATGGCATAAGGCTTCTTTTCCCATTATGAAAGCTCCGTTCATGCGGCCTCGAAGCTACCTGAGAAGCATTGTTGTTGCCGGGGTTTTCCTCACTGCCGGCATGGTTCTGAGAAGAAAATGAGTTTTCTCCTAAGAAACCTTGGGTTTCCAGTTCCTTGTTGGAAGCTCACCCTGCTCTGCGCTATACCTAAAGTGAAAGTCAACGTGAGCCCAAGCTTCGAAGTAAGGCCCTGATTATCCTTGCAAAACGAGAGGCGTGCAGCAGCTCCATGAGGCCTTCATCGTTGTTCTGCTTTAGTTTCAAGGTAGTAAGCTTTTCAACACTCCTAGGGGCCTTGCTTCAGCACCCGTTTCAGTACCAGAACACTGCGTAGAACCAGGAAGCTCTGCTCCTGCGTGTATGCTGCGTGTCAACCTAGAAATTAGAGACTGATGGCACAAGGCTAGTTTTCCCATTATGAAAGCTCCGTTGATGCGGCCCCGAAGCTACCTGAAAAGCACTGTTGTTACCGTGCTTTTACTTACAGCCGGCATGGTTCATAGAAGAAAATGAGTTTTCTCGAAAGAAACCTTGTGCTTCCAGTTCCTAGTTGGAAGCTCACCCTGCTCTGCTCTATACCAAACGTGAAAGTTAATGTGAGCACTAGCCTCGAAGTAAGGCCCTGATTATGCTGGCAAAACGGGAGGCGTGCAGCAGCTCCATGAGGCCTTCATCGCTGTTCTGCTTTAGTTTCACGGTAGTAAGCTTTCCAAGACTCCTAGGGACTTTGCTTAAGCAACCGTTTCGGTACCAGAACACTGCGTAGAGACAGTAAGCTCTGGTCCTGCGTGTATGCTGCGTGTCAACCTAGAAATTGGAGACTGATGGCATAAGGCTTCTTTTCCCATTATGAAAGCTCCGTTCATGCGGCCTCGAAGCTACCTGAAAAGCATTGTTGTTGCCGGGGTTTTCCTCACTGCCGGCATGGTTCTGAGAAGAAAATGAGTTTTCTCCTAAGAAACCTTGGGTTTCCAGTTCCTTGTTGGAAGCTCACCCTGCTCTGCGCTATACCTAAAGTGAAAGTCAACGTGAGCCCAAGCTTCGAAGTAAGGCCCTGATTATCCTTGCAAAACGAGAGGCGTGCAGCAGCTCCATGAGGCCTTCATCGTTGTTCTGCTTTAGTTTCAAGGTAGTAAGCTTTTCAACACTCCTAGGGGCCTTGCTTCAGCACCCGTTTCAGTACCAGAACACTGCGTAGAACCAGGAAGCTCTGCTCCTGCGTGTATGCTGCGTGTCAACCTAGAAATTAGAGACTGATGGCACAAGGCTAGTTTTCCCATTATGAAAGCTCCGTTGATGCGGCCCCGAAGCTACCTGAAAAGCACTGTTGTTACCGTGCTTTTACTTACAGCCGGCATGGTTCATAGAAGAAAATGAGTTTTCTCGAAAGAAACCTTGTGCTTCCAGTTCCTAGTTGGAAGCTCACCCTGCTCTGCTCTATACCAAACGTGAAAGTCAATGTGAGCACTAGCCTCGAAGTAAGGCCCTGATTATGCTGGCAAAACGGGAGGCGTGCAGCAGCTCCATGAGGCCTTCATCGCTGTTCTGCTTTAGTTTCATGGTAGTAAGCTTTCCAAGACTCCTAGGGACTTTGCTTAAGCAACCGTTTCGGTACCAGAACACTGCGTAGAGACAGTAAGCTCTGGTCCTGCGTGTATGCTGCGTGTCAACCTAGAAATTGGAGACTGATGGCATAAGGCTTCTTTTCCCATTATGAAAGCTCCGTTCATGCGGCCTCGAAGCTACCTGAGAAGCATTGTTGTTGCCGGGGTTTTCCTCACTGCCGGCATGGTTCTGAGAAGAAAATGAGTTTTCTCCTAAGAAACCTTGGGTTTCCAGTTCCTTGTTGGAAGCTCACCCTGCTCTGCGCTATACCTAAAGTGAAAGTCAACGTGAGCCCAAGCTTCGAAGTAAGGCCCTGATTATCCTTGCAAAACGAGAGGCGTGCAGCAGCTCCATGAGGCCTTCATCGTTGTTCTGCTTTAGTTTCAAGGTAGTAAGCTTTTCAACACTCCTAGGGGACTTGCTTCAGCACCCGTTTCAGTACCAGAACACTGCGTAGAACCAGGAAGCTCTGCTCCTGCGTGTATGCTGCGTGTCAACCTAGAAATTAGAGACTGATGGCACAAGGCTAGTTTTCCCATTATGAAAGTGCCGTTGATGCGGCTCCGAAGCTACCTGAAAAGCACTGTTGTTACCGTGCTTTTACTTACAGTAGGCATGGTTCATAGAAGAAAATGAGTTTTCTCGAAAGAAACCTTGTGCTTCCAGTTCCTAGTTGGAAGCTCACCCTGCTCTGCTCTATACCAAACGTGAAAGTCAATGTGAGCACTAGCCTCGAAGTAAGGCCCTGATTATCCTGGCAAAACGGGAGGCGTGCAGCAGCTCCATGAGGCCTTCATCGCTGTTCTGCTTTAGTTTCACGGTAGTAAGCTTTCCAAGACTCCTAGGGACTTTGCTTAAGCAACCGTTTCGGTACCAGAACACTGCGTAGAGACAGTAAGCTCTGGTCCTGCGTGTATGCTGCGTGTCAACCTAGAAATTGGAGACTGATGGCATAAGGCTTCTTTTCCCATTATGAAAGCTCCGTTCATGCGGCCTCGAAGCTACCTGAAAAGCATTGTTGTTGCCGGGGTTTTCCTCACTGCCGGCATGGTTCTGAGAAGAAAATGAGTTTTCTCCTAAGAAACCTTGGGTTTCCAGTTCCTTGTTGGAAGCTCACCCTGCTCTGCGCTATACCTAAAGTGAAAGTCAACGTGAGCCCAAGCTTCGAAGTAAGGCCCTGATTATCCTTGCAAAACGAGAGGCGTGCAGCAGCTCCATGAGGCCTTCATCGTTGTTCTGCTTTAGTTTCAAGGTAGTAAGCTTTTCAACACTCCTAGGGGCCTTGCTTCAGCACCCGTTGCAGTACCAGAACACTGCGTAGAACCAGGAAGCTCTGCTCCTGCGTGTATGCTGCGTGTCAACCTAGAAATTAGAGACTGATGGCACAAGGCTAGTTTTCCCATTATGAAAGCTCCGTTGATGCGGCCCCGAAGCTACCTGAAAGCACTGTTCTTACCGTGCTTTTACTTACAGCCGGCATGGTTCATAGAAGAAAATGAGCTTTCTCGAAAGAAACCTTGTGCTTCCAGTTCCTAGTTGGAAGCTCACCCTGCTCTGCTCTATACCAAACGTGAAAGTCAATGTGAGCACTAGCCTCGAAGTAAGGCCCTGATTATGCTGGCAAAACGGGAGGCGTGCAGCAGCTCCATGAGGCCTTCATCGCTGTTCTGCTTTAGTTTCACGGTAGTAAGCTTTCCAAGACTCCTAGGGACTTTGCTTAAGCAACCGTTTCGGTACCAGAACACTGCGTAGAGACAGTAAGCTCTGGTCCTGCGTGTATGCTGCGTGTCAACCTAGAAATTGGAGACCGATGGCATAAGGCTTCTTTTCCCATTATGAAAGCTCCGTTCATGCGGCCTCGAAGCTACCTGAAAAGCATTGTTGTTGCCGGGGTTTTCCTCACTGCCGGCATGGTTCTGAGAAGAAAATGAGTTTTCTCCTAAGAAACCTTGGGTTTCCAGTTCCTTGTTGGAAGCTCACCCTGCTCTGCGCTATACCTAAAGTGAAAGTCAACGTGAGCCCAAGCTTCGAAGTAAGGCCCTGATTATCCTTGCAAAACGAGAGGCGTGCAGCAGCTCCATGAGGCCTTCATCGTTGTTCTGCTTTAGTTTCAAGGTAGTAAGCTTTTCAACACTCCTAGGGGACTTGCTTCAGCACCCTTTTCAGTACCAGAACACTGCGTAGAACCAGGAAGCTCTGCTCCTGCGTGTATGCTGCGTGTCAACCTAGAAATTAGAGACTGATGGCACAAGGCTAGTTTTCCCATTATGAAAGCTCCGTTGATGCGGCCCCGAAGCTACCTGAAAAGCACTGTTGTTACCGTGCTTTTACTTACAGCCGGCATGGTTCATAGAAGAAAATGAGTTTTCTCGAAAGAAACCTTGTGCTTCCAGTTCCTAGTTGGAAGCTCACCCTGCTCTGCTCTATACCAAACGTGAAAGTCAATGTGAGCACTAGCCTCGAAGTAAGGCCCTGATTATGCTGGCAAAAAGGGAGGCGTGCAGCAGCTCCATGAGGCCTTCATCGCTGTTCTGCTTTAGTTTCACGGTAGTAAGCTTTCCAAGACTCCTAGGGACTTTGCTTAAGCAACCGTTTCGGTACCAGAACACTGCGTAGAGACAGTAAGCTCTGGTCCTGCGTGTATGCTGCGTGTCAACCTAGAAATTGGAGACTGATGGCATAAGGCTTCTTTTCCCATTATGAAAGCTCCGTTCATGCGGCCTCGAAGCTACCTGAAAAGCATTGTTGTTGCCGGGGTTTTCCTCACTGCCGGCATGGTTCTGAGAAGAAAATGAGTTTTCTCCTAAGAAACCTTGGGTTTCCAGTTCCTTGTTGGAAGCTCACCCTGCTCTGCGCTATACCTAAAGTGAAAGTCAACGTGAGCCCAAGCTTCGAAGTAAGGCCCTGATTATCCTTGCAAAACGAGAGGCGTGCAGCAGCTCCATGAGGCCTTCATCGTTGTTCTGCTTTAGTTTCAAGGTAGTAAGCTTTTCAACACTCCTAGGGGCCTTGCTTCAGCACCCGTTTCAGTACCAGAACACTGCGTAGAACCAGGAAGCTCTGCTCCTGCGTGTATGCTGCGTGTCAACCTAGAAATTAGAGACTGATGGCACAAGGCTAGTTTTCCCATTATGAAAGCTCCGTTGATGCGGCCCCGAAGCTACCTGAAAAGCACTGTTGTTACCGTGCTTTTACTTACAGCCGGCATGGTTCATAGAAGAAAATGAGTTTTCTCGAAAGAAACCTTGTGCTTCCAGTTCCTAGTTGGAAGCTCACCCTGCTCTGCTCTATACCAAACGTGAAAGTCAATGTGAGCACTAGCCTCGAAGTAAGGCCCTGATTATGCTGGCAAAACGGGAGGCGTGCAGCAGCTCCATGAGGCCTTCATCGCTGTTCTGCTTTAGTTTCACGGTAGTAAGCTTTCCAAGACTCCTAGGGACTTTGCTTAAGCAACCGTTTCGGTACCAGAACACTGCGTAGAGACAGTAAGCTCTGGTCCTGCGTGTATGCTGCGTGTCAACCTAGAAATTGGAGACTGATGGCATAAGGCTTCTTTTCCCATTATGAAAGATCCGTTCATGCGGCCTCGAAGCTACCTGAGAAGCATTGTTGTTGCCGGGGTTTTCCTCACTGCCGGCATGGTTCTGAGAAGAAAATGAGTTTTCTCCTAAGAAACCTTGGGTTTCCAGTTCCTTGTTGGAAGCTCACCCTGCTCTGCGCTATACCTAAAGTGAAAGTCAACGTGAGCCCAAGCTTCGAAGTAAGGCCCTGATTATCCTTGCAAAACGAGAGGCGTGCAGCAGCTCCATGAGGCCTTCATCGTTGTTCTGCTTTAGTTTCAAGGTAGTAAGCTTTTCAACACTCCTAGGGGACTTGCTTCAGCACCCGTTTCAGTACCAGAACACTGCGTAGAACCAGGAAGCTCTGCTCCTGCGTGTATGCTGCGTGTCAACCTAGAAATTAGAGACTGATGGCACAAGGCTAGTTTTCCCATCATGAAAGCTCCGTTGATGCGGCCCCGAAGCTACATGAAAGCACTGTTGTTACCGTGCTTTTACTTACAGCCGGCATGGTTCATAGAAGAAAATGAGCTTTCTCGAAAGAAACCTTGTGCTTCCAGTTCCTAGTTGGAAGCTCACCCTGCTCTGCTCTATACCAAACATGAAAGTCAATATGAGCACTAGCCTCGAAGTAAGGCCCTGATTATGCTGGCAAAACGGGAGGCGTGCAGCAGCTCCATGAGGCCTTCATCGCTGTTCTGCTTCAGTTTCACGGTAGTAAGCTTTCCAACATTCCTAGGGACTTTGCTTAAGCAACCGTTTCGGTACCAGAACACTGCGTAGAGACAGTAAGCTCTGGTCCTGCGTGTATGCTGCGTGTCAACCTAGAAATTGGAGACTGATGGCATAAGGCTTCTTTTCCCATTATGAAAGCTCCGTTCATGCGGCCTCGAAGCTACCTGAAAAGCATTGTTGTTGCCGGGGTTTTCCTCACTGCCGGCATGGTTCTGAGAAGAAAATGAGTTTTCTCCTAAGAAACCTTGGGTTTCCAGTTCCTTGTTGGAAGCTCACCCTGCTCTGCGCTATACCTAAAGTGAAAGTCAACGTGAGCCCAAGCTTCGAAGTAAGGCCCTGATTATCCTTGCAAAACGAGAGGCGTGCAGCAGCTCCATGAGGCCTTCATCGTTGTTCTGCTTTAGTTTCAAGGTAGTAAGCTTTTCAACACTCCTAGGGGCCTTGCTTCAGCACCCGTTTCAGTACCAGAACACTGCGTAGAACCAGGAAGCTCTGCTCCTGCGTGTATGCTGCGTGTCAACCTAGAAATTAGAGACTGATGGCACAAGGCTAGTTTTCCCATTATGAAAGCTCCGTTGATGCGGCCCCGAAGCTACCTGAAAAGCACTGTTGTTACCGTGCTTTTACTTACAGCCGGCATGGTTCATAGAAGAAAATGAGTTTTCTCGAAAGAAACCTTGTGCTTCCAGTTCCTAGTTGGAAGCTCACCCTGCTCTGCTCTATACCAAACGTGAAAGTCAATGTGAGCACTAGCCTCGAAGTAAGGCCCTGATTATGCTGGCAAAACGGGAGGCGTGCAGCAGCTCCATGAGGCCTTCATCGCTGTTCTGCTTTAGTTTCACGGTAGTAAGCTTTCCAAGACTCCTAGGGACTTTGCTTAAGCAACCGTTTCGGTACCAGAACACTGCGTAGAGACAGTAAGCTCTGGTCCTGCGTGTATGCTGCGTGTCAACCTAGAAATTGGAGACTGATGGCATAAGGCTTCTTTTCCCATTATGAAAGATCCGTTCATGCGGCCTCGAAGCTACCTGAGAAGCATTGTTGTTGCCGGGGTTTTCCTCACTGCCGGCATGGTTCTGAGAAGAAAATGAGTTTTCTCCTAAGAAACCTTGGGTTTCCAGTTCCTTGTTGGAAGCTCACCCTGCTCTGCGCTATACCTAAAGTGAAAGTCAACGTGAGCCCAAGCTTCGAAGTAAGGCCCTGATTATCCTTGCAAAACGAGAGGCGTGCAGCAGCTCCATGAGGCCTTCATCGTTGTTCTGCTTTAGTTTCAAGGTAGTAAGCTTTTCAACACTCCTAGGGGACTTGCTTCAGCACCCGTTTCAGTACCAGAACACTGCGTAGAACCAGGAAGCTCTGCTCCTGCGTGTATGCTGCGTGTCAACCTAGAAATTAGAGACTGATGGCACAAGGCTAGTTTTCCCATCATGAAAGCTCCGTTGATGCGGCCCCGAAGCTACATGAAAGCACTGTTGTTACCGTGCTTTTACTTACAGCCGGCATGGTTCATAGAAGAAAATGAGCTTTCTCGAAAGAAACCTTGTGCTTCCAGTTCCTAGTTGGAAGCTCACCCTGCTCTGCTCTATACCAAACATGAAAGTCAATATGAGCACTAGCCTCGAAGTAAGGCCCTGATTATGCTGGCAAAACGGGAGGCGTGCAGCAGCTCCATGAGGCCTTCATCGCTGTTCTGCTTCAGTTTCACGGTAGTAAGCTTTCCAACATTCCTAGGGACTTTGCTTAAGCAACCGTTTCGGTACCAGAACACTGCGTAGAGACAGTAAGCTCTGGTCCTGCGTGTATGCTGCGTGTCAACCTAGAAATTGGAGACTGATGGCATAAGGCTTCTTTTCCCATTATGAAAGCTCCGTTCATGCGGCCTCGAAGCTACCTGAAAAGCATTGTTGTTGCCGGGGTTTTCCTCACTGCCGGCATGGTTCTGAGAAGAAAATGAGTTTTCTCCTAAGAAACCTTGGGTTTCCAGTTCCTTGTTGGAAGCTCACCCTGCTCTGCGCTATACCTAAAGTGAAAGTCAACGTGAGCCCAAGCTTCGAAGTAAGGCCCTGATTATCCTTGCAAAACGAGAGGCGTGCAGCAGCTCCATGAGGCCTTCATCGTTGTTCTGCTTTAGTTTCAAGGTAGTAAGCTTTTCAACACTCCTAGGGGCCTTGCTTCAGCACCCGTTTCAGTACCAGAACACTGCGTAGAACCAGGAAGCTCTGCTCCTGCGTGTATGCTGCGTGTCAACCTAGAAATTAGAGACTGATGGCACAAGGCTAGTTTTCCCATTATGAAAGCTCCGTTGATGCGGCCCCGAAGCTACCTGAAAAGCACTGTTGTTACCGTGCTTTTACTTACAGCCGGCATGGTTCATAGAAGAAAATGAGTTTTCTCGAAAGAAACCTTGTGCTTCCAGTTCCTAGTTGGAAGCTCACCCTGCTCTGCTCTATACCAAACGTGAAAGTCAATGTGAGCACTAGCCTCGAAGTAAGGCCCTGATTATGCTGGCAAAACGGGAGGCGTGCAGCAGCTCCATGAGGCCTTCATCGCTGTTCTGCTTTAGTTTCATGGTAGTAAGCTTTCCAAGACTCCTAGGGACTTTGCTTAAGCAACCGTTTCGGTACCAGAACACTGCGTAGAGACAGTAAGCTCTGGTCCTGCGTGTATGCTGCGTGTCAACCTAGAAATTGGAGACTGATGGCATAAGGCTTCTTTTCCCATTATGAAAGCTCCGTTCATGCGGCCTCGAAGCTACCTGAGAAGCATTGTTGTTGCCGGGGTTTTCCTCACTGCCGGCATGGTTCTGAGAAGAAAATGAGTTTTCTCCTAAGAAACCTTGGGTTTCCAGTTCCTTGTTGGAAGCTCACCCTGCTCTGCGCTATACCTAAAGTGAAAGTCAACGTGAGCCCAAGCTTCGAAGTAAGGCCCTGATTATCCTTGCAAAACGAGAGGCGTGCAGCAGCTCCATGAGGCCTTCATCGTTGTTCTGCTTTAGTTTCAAGGTAGTAAGCTTTTCAACACTCCTAGGGGACTTGCTTCAGCACCCGTTTCAGTACCAGAACACTGCGTAGAACCAGGAAGCTCTGCTCCTGCGTGTATGCTGCGTGTCAACCTAGAAATTAGAGACTGATGGCACAAGGCTAGTTTTCCCATTATGAAAGTGCCGTTGATGCGGCTCCGAAGCTACCTGAAAAGCACTGTTGTTACCGTGCTTTTACTTACAGTAGGCATGGTTCATAGAAGAAAATGAGTTTTCTCGAAAGAAACCTTGTGCTTCCAGTTCCTAGTTGGAAGCTCACCCTGCTCTGCTCTATACCAAACGTGAAAGTCAATGTGAGCACTAGCCTCGAAGTAAGGCCCTGATTATCCTGGCAAAACGGGAGGCGTGCAGCAGCTCCATGAGGCCTTCATCGCTGTTCTGCTTTAGTTTCACGGTAGTAAGCTTTCCAAGACTCCTAGGGACTTTGCTTAAGCAACCGTTTCGGTACCAGAACACTGCGTAGAGACAGTAAGCTCTGGTCCTGCGTGTATGCTGCGTGTCAACCTAGAAATTGGAGACTGATGGCATAAGGCTTCTTTTCCCATTATGAAAGCTCCGTTCATGCGGCCTCGAAGCTACCTGAAAAGCATTGTTGTTGCCGGGGTTTTCCTCACTGCCGGCATGGTTCTGAGAAGAAAATGAGTTTTCTCCTAAGAAACCTTGGGTTTCCAGTTCCTTGTTGGAAGCTCACCCTGCTCTGCGCTATACCTAAAGTGAAAGTCAACGTGAGCCCAAGCTTCGAAGTAAGGCCCTGATTATCCTTGCAAAACGAGAGGCGTGCAGCAGCTCCATGAGGCCTTCATCGTTGTTCTGCTTTAGTTTCAAGGTAGTAAGCTTTTCAACACTCCTAGGGGCCTTGCTTCAGCACCCGTTGCAGTACCAGAACACTGCGTAGAACCAGGAAGCTCTGCTCCTGCGTGTATGCTGCGTGTCAACCTAGAAATTAGAGACTGATGGCACAAGGCTAGTTTTCCCATTATGAAAGCTCCGTTGATGCGGCCCCGAAGCTACCTGAAAGCACTGTTCTTACCGTGCTTTTACTTACAGCCGGCATGGTTCATAGAAGAAAATGAGCTTTCTCGAAAGAAACCTTGTGCTTCCAGTTCCTAGTTGGAAGCTCACCCTGCTCTGCTCTATACCAAACGTGAAAGTCAATGTGAGCACTAGCCTCGAAGTAAGGCCCTGATTATGCTGGCAAAACGGGAGGCGTGCAGCAGCTCCATGAGGCCTTCATCGCTGTTCTGCTTTAGTTTCACGGTAGTAAGCTTTCCAAGACTCCTAGGGACTTTGCTTAAGCAACCGTTTCGGTACCAGAACACTGCGTAGAGACAGTAAGCTCTGGTCCTGCGTGTATGCTGCGTGTCAACCTAGAAATTGGAGACCGATGGCATAAGGCTTCTTTTCCCATTATGAAAGCTCCGTTCATGCGGCCTCGAAGCTACCTGAAAAGCATTGTTGTTGCCGGGGTTTTCCTCACTGCCGGCATGGTTCTGAGAAGAAAATGAGTTTTCTCCTAAGAAACCTTGGGTTTCCAGTTCCTTGTTGGAAGCTCACCCTGCTCTGCGCTATACCTAAAGTGAAAGTCAACGTGAGCCCAAGCTTCGAAGTAAGGCCCTGATTATCCTTGCAAAACGAGAGGCGTGCAGCAGCTCCATGAGGCCTTCATCGTTGTTCTGCTTTAGTTTCAAGGTAGTAAGCTTTTCAACACTCCTAGGGGACTTGCTTCAGCACCCGTTTCAGTACCAGAACACTGCGTAGAACCAGGAAGCTCTGCTCCTGCGTGTATGCTGCGTGTCAACCTAGAAATTAGAGACTGATGGCACAAGGCTAGTTTTCCCATTATGAAAGCTCCGTTGATGCGGCCCCGAAGCTACCTGAAAAGCACTGTTGTTACCGTGCTTTTACTTACAGCCGGCATGGTTCATAGAAGAAAATGAGTTTTCTCGAAAGAAACCTTGTGCTTCCAGTTCCTAGTTGGAAGCTCACCCTGCTCTGCTCTATACCAAACGTGAAAGTCAATGTGAGCACTAGCCTCGAAGTAAGGCCCTGATTATGCTGGCAAAAAGGGAGGCGTGCAGCAGCTCCATGAGGCCTTCATCGCTGTTCTGCTTTAGTTTCACGGTAGTAAGCTTTCCAAGACTCCTAGGGACTTTGCTTAAGCAACCGTTTCGGTACCAGAACACTGCGTAGAGACAGTAAGCTCTGGTCCTGCGTGTATGCTGCGTGTCAACCTAGAAATTGGAGACTGATGGCATAAGGCTTCTTTTCCCATTATGAAAGCTCCGTTCATGCGGCCTCGAAGCTACCTGAAAAGCATTGTTGTTGCCGGGGTTTTCCTCACTGCCGGCATGGTTCTGAGAAGAAAATGAGTTTTCTCCTAAGAAACCTTGGGTTTCCAGTTCCTTGTTGGAAGCTCACCCTGCTCTGCGCTATACCTAAAGTGAAAGTCAACGTGAGCCCAAGCTTCGAAGTAAGGCCCTGATTATCCTTGCAAAACGAGAGGCGTGCAGCAGCTCCATGAGGCCTTCATCGTTGTTCTGCTTTAGTTTCAAGGTAGTAAGCTTTTCAACACTCCTAGGGGCCTTGCTTCAGCACCCGTTTCAGTACCAGAACACTGCGTAGAACCAGGAAGCTCTGCTCCTGCGTGTATGCTGCGTGTCAACCTAGAAATTAGAGACTGATGGCACAAGGCTAGTTTTCCCATTATGAAAGCTCCGTTGATGCGGCCCCGAAGCTACCTGAAAAGCACTGTTGTTACCGTGCTTTTACTTACAGCCGGCATGGTTCATAGAAGAAAATGAGTTTTCTCGAAAGAAACCTTGTGCTTCCAGTTCCTAGTTGGAAGCTCACCCTGCTCTGCTCTATACCAAACGTGAAAGTCAATGTGAGCACTAGCCTCGAAGTAAGGCCCTGATTATGCTGGCAAAACGGGAGGCGTGCAGCAGCTCCATGAGGCCTTCATCGCTGTTCTGCTTTAGTTTCACGGTAGTAAGCTTTCCAAGACTCCTAGGGACTTTGCTTAAGCAACCGTTTCGGTACCAGAACACTGCGTAGAGACAGTAAGCTCTGGTCCTGCGTGTATGCTGCGTGTCAACCTAGAAATTGGAGACTGATGGCATAAGGCTTCTTTTCCCATTATGAAAGATCCGTTCATGCGGCCTCGAAGCTACCTGAGAAGCATTGTTGTTGCCGGGGTTTTCCTCACTGCCGGCATGGTTCTGAGAAGAAAATGAGTTTTCTCCTAAGAAACCTTGGGTTTCCAGTTCCTTGTTGGAAGCTCACCCTGCTCTGCGCTATACCTAAAGTGAAAGTCAACGTGAGCCCAAGCTTCGAAGTAAGGCCCTGATTATCCTTGCAAAACGAGAGGCGTGCAGCAGCTCCATGAGGCCTTCATCGTTGTTCTGCTTTAGTTTCAAGGTAGTAAGCTTTTCAACACTCCTAGGGGACTTGCTTCAGCACCCGTTTCAGTACCAGAACACTGCGTAGAACCAGGAAGCTCTGCTCCTGCGTGTATGCTGCGTGTCAACCTAGAAATTAGAGACTGATGGCACAAGGCTAGTTTTCCCATCATGAAAGCTCCGTTGATGCGGCCCCGAAGCTACATGAAAGCACTGTTGTTACCGTGCTTTTACTTACAGCCGGCATGGTTCATAGAAGAAAATGAGCTTTCTCGAAAGAAACCTTGTGCTTCCAGTTCCTAGTTGGAAGCTCACCCTGCTCTGCTCTATACCAAACATGAAAGTCAATATGAGCACTAGCCTCGAAGTAAGGCCCTGATTATGCTGGCAAAACGGGAGGCGTGCAGCAGCTCCATGAGGCCTTCATCGCTGTTCTGCTTCAGTTTCACGGTAGTAAGCTTTCCAACATTCCTAGGGACTTTGCTTAAGCAACCGTTTCGGTACCAGAACACTGCGTAGAGACAGTAAGCTCTGGTCCTGCGTGTATGCTGCGTGTCAACCTAGAAATTGGAGACTGATGGCATAAGGCTTCTTTTCCCATTATGAAAGCTCCGTTCATGCGGCCTCGAAGCTACCTGAAAAGCATTGTTGTTGCCGGGGTTTTCCTCACTGCCGGCATGGTTCTGAGAAGAAAATGAGTTTTCTCCTAAGAAACCTTGGGTTTCCAGTTCCTTGTTGGAAGCTCACCCTGCTCTGCGCTATACCTAAAGTGAAAGTCAACGTGAGCCCAAGCTTCGAAGTAAGGCCCTGATTATCCTTGCAAAACGAGAGGCGTGCAGCAGCTCCATGAGGCCTTCATCGTTGTTCTGCTTTAGTTTCAAGGTAGTAAGCTTTTCAACACTCCTAGGGGCCTTGCTTCAGCACCCGTTTCAGTACCAGAACACTGCGTAGAACCAGGAAGCTCTGCTCCTGCGTGTATGCTGCGTGTCAACCTAGAAATTAGAGACTGATGGCACAAGGCTAGTTTTCCCATTATGAAAGCTCCGTTGATGCGGCCCCGAAGCTACCTGAAAAGCACTGTTGTTACCGTGCTTTTACTTACAGCCGGCATGGTTCATAGAAGAAAATGAGTTTTCTCGAAAGAAACCTTGTGCTTCCAGTTCCTAGTTGGAAGCTCACCCTGCTCTGCTCTATACCAAACGTGAAAGTCAATGTGAGCACTAGCCTCGAAGTAAGGCCCTGATTATGCTGGCAAAACGGGAGGCGTGCAGCAGCTCCATGAGGCCTTCATCGCTGTTCTGCTTTAGTTTCACGGTAGTAAGCTTTCCAAGACTCCTAGGGACTTTGCTTAAGCAACCGTTTCGGTACCAGAACACTGCGTAGAGACAGTAAGCTCTGGTCCTGCGTGTATGCTGCGTGTCAACCTAGAAATTGGAGACTGATGGCATAAGGCTTCTTTTCCCATTATGAAAGATCCGTTCATGCGGCCTCGAAGCTACCTGAGAAGCATTGTTGTTGCCGGGGTTTTCCTCACTGCCGGCATGGTTCTGAGAAGAAAATGAGTTTTCTCCTAAGAAACCTTGGGTTTCCAGTTCCTTGTTGGAAGCTCACCCTGCTCTGCGCTATACCTAAAGTGAAAGTCAACGTGAGCCCAAGCTTCGAAGTAAGGCCCTGATTATCCTTGCAAAACGAGAGGCGTGCAGCAGCTCCATGAGGCCTTCATCGTTGTTCTGCTTTAGTTTCAAGGTAGTAAGCTTTTCAACACTCCTAGGGGACTTGCTTCAGCACCCGTTTCAGTACCAGAACACTGCGTAGAACCAGGAAGCTCTGCTCCTGCGTGTATGCTGCGTGTCAACCTAGAAATTAGAGACTGATGGCACAAGGCTAGTTTTCCCATCATGAAAGCTCCGTTGATGCGGCCCCGAAGCTACATGAAAGCACTGTTGTTACCGTGCTTTTACTTACAGCCGGCATGGTTCATAGAAGAAAATGAGCTTTCTCGAAAGAAACCTTGTGCTTCCAGTTCCTAGTTGGAAGCTCACCCTGCTCTGCTCTATACCAAACATGAAAGTCAATATGAGCACTAGCCTCGAAGTAAGGCCCTGATTATGCTGGCAAAACGGGAGGCGTGCAGCAGCTCCATGAGGCCTTCATCGCTGTTCTGCTTCAGTTTCACGGTAGTAAGCTTTCCAACATTCCTAGGGACTTTGCTTAAGCAACCGTTTCGGTACCAGAACACTGCGTAGAGACAGTAAGCTCTGGTCCTGCGTGTATGCTGCGTGTCAACCTAGAAATTGGAGACTGATGGCATAAGGCTTCTTTTCCCATTATGAAAGCTCCGTTCATGCGGCCTCGAAGCTACCTGAAAAGCATTGTTGTTGCCGGGGTTTTCCTCACTGCCGGCATGGTTCTGAGAAGAAAATGAGTTTTCTCCTAAGAAACCTTGGGTTTCCAGTTCCTTGTTGGAAGCTCACCCTGCTCTGCGCTATACCTAAAGTGAAAGTCAACGTGAGCCCAAGCTTCGAAGTAAGGCCCTGATTATCCTTGCAAAACGAGAGGCGTGCAGCAGCTCCATGAGGCCTTCATCGTTGTTCTGCTTTAGTTTCAAGGTAGTAAGCTTTTCAACACTCCTAGGGGCCTTGCTTCAGCACCCGTTTCAGTACCAGAACACTGCGTAGAACCAGGAAGCTCTGCTCCTGCGTGTATGCTGCGTGTCAACCTAGAAATTAGAGACTGATGGCACAAGGCTAGTTTTCCCATTATGAAAGCTCCGTTGATGCGGCCCCGAAGCTACCTGAAAAGCACTGTTGTTACCGTGCTTTTACTTACAGCCGGCATGGTTCATAGAAGAAAATGAGTTTTCTCGAAAGAAACCTTGTGCTTCCAGTTCCTAGTTGGAAGCTCACCCTGCTCTGCTCTATACCAAACGTGAAAGTCAATGTGAGCACTAGCCTCGAAGTAAGGCCCTGATTATGCTGGCAAAACGGGAGGCGTGCAGCAGCTCCATGAGGCCTTCATCGCTGTTCTGCTTTAGTTTCATGGTAGTAAGCTTTCCAAGACTCCTAGGGACTTTGCTTAAGCAACCGTTTCGGTACCAGAACACTGCGTAGAGACAGTAAGCTCTGGTCCTGCGTGTATGCTGCGTGTCAACCTAGAAATTGGAAACCGATGGCATAAGGCTTCTTTTCCCATTATGAAAGCTCCGTTCATGCGGCCTCGAAGCTACCTGAAAAGCATTGTTGTTGCCGGGGTTTTCCTCACTGCCGGCATGGTTCTGAGAAGAAAATGAGTTTTCTCCTAAGAAACCTTGGGTTTCCAGTTCCTTGTTGGAAGCTCACCCTGCTCTGCGCTATACCTAAAGTGAAAGTCAACGTGAGCCCAAGCTTCGAAGTAAGGCCCTGATTATCCTTGCAAAACGAGAGGCGTGCAGCAGCTCCATGAGGCCTTCATCGTTGTTCTGCTTTAGTTTCAAGGTAGTAAGCTTTTCAACACTCCTAGGGGACTTGCTTCAGCACCCGTTTCAGTACCAGAACACTGCGTAGAACCAGGAAGCTCTGCTCCTGCGTGTATGCTGCGTGTCAACCTAGAAATTAGAGACTGATGGCACAAGGCTAGTTTTCCCATTATGAAAGCTCCGTTGATGCGGCCCCGAAGCTACCTGAAAAGCACTGTTGTTACCGTGCTTTTACTTACAGCCGGCATGGTTCATAGAAGAAAATGAGTTTTCTCGAAAGAAACCTTGTGCTTCCAGTTCCTAGTTGGAAGCTCACCCTGCTCTGCTCTATACCAAACGTGAAAGTCAATGTGAGCACTAGCCTCGAAGTAAGGCCCTGATTATGCTGGCAAAACGGGAGGCGTGCAGCAGCTCCATGAGGCCTTCATCGCTGTTCTGCTTTAGTTTCACGGTAGTAAGCTTTCCAAGACTCCTAGGGACTTTGCTTAAGCAACCGTTTCGGTACCAGAACACTGCGTAGAGACAGTAAGCTCTGGTCCTGCGTGTATGCTGCGTGCCAACCTAGAAATTGGAGACTGATGGCATAAGGCTTCTTTTCCCATTATGAAAGCTCCGTTCATGCGGCCTCGAAGCTACCTGAAAAGCATTGTTGTTGCCGGGGTTTTCCTCACTGCCGGCATGGTTCTGAGAAGAAAATGAGTTTTCTCCTAAGAAACCTTGGGTTTCCAGTTCCTTGTTGGAAGCTCACCCTGCTCTGCGCTATACCTAAAGTGAAAGTCAACGTGAGCCCAAGCTTCGAAGTAAGGCCCTGATTATCCTTGCAAAACGAGAGGCGTGCAGCAGCTCCATGAGGCCTTCATCGTTGTTCTGCTTTAGTTTCAAGGTAGTAAGCTTTTCAACACTCCTAGGGGCCTTGCTTCAGCACCCGTTTCAGTACCAGAACACTGCGTAGAACCAGGAAGCTCTGCTCCTGCGTGTATGCTGCGTGTCAACCTAGAAATTAGAGACTGATGGCACAAGGCTAGTTTTCCCATTATGAAAGCTCCGTTGATGCGGCCCCGAAGCTACCTGAAAAGCACTGTTGTTACCGTGCTTTTACTTACAGCCGGCATGGTTCATAGAAGAAAATGAGTTTTCTCGAAAGAAACCTTGTGCTTCCAGTTCCTAGTTGGAAGCTCACCCTGCTCTGCTCTATACCAAACGTGAAAGTCAATGTGAGCACTAGCCTCGAAGTAAGGCCCTGATTATGCTGGCAAAACGGGAGGCGTGCAGCAGCTCCATGAGGCCTTCATCGCTGTTCTGCTTTAGTTTCACGGTAGTAAGCTTTCCAAGACTCCTACGGACTTTGCTTAAGCAACCGTTTCGGTACCAGAACACTGCGTAGAGACAGTAAGCTCTGGTCCTGCGTGTATGCTGCGTGTCAACCTAGAAATTGGAGACTGATGGCATAAGGCTTCTTTTCCCATTATGAAAGCTCCGTTCATGCGGCCTCGAAGCTACCTGAAAAGCATTGTTGTTGCCGGGGTTTTCCTCACTGCCGGCATGGTTCTGAGAAGAAAATGAGTTTTCTCCTAAGAAACCTTGGGTTTCCAGTTCCTTGTTGGAAGCTCACCCTGCTCTGCGCTATACCTAAAGTGAAAGTCAACGTGAGCCCAAGCTTCGAAGTAAGGCCCTGATTATCCTTGCAAAACGAGAGGCGTGCAGCAGCTCCATGAGGCCTTCATCGTTGTTCTGCTTTAGTTTCAAGGTAGTAAGCTTTTCAACACTCCTAGGGGACTTGCTTCAGCACCCGTTTCAGTACCAGAACACTGCGTAGAACCAGGAAGCTCTGCTCCTGCGTGTATGCTGCGTGTCAACCTAGAAATTAGAGACTGATGGCACAAGGCTAGTTTTCCCATTATGAAAGCTCCGTTGATGCGGCCCCGAAGCTACCTGAAAAGCACTGTTGTTACCGTGCTTTTACTTACAGCCGGCATGGTTCATAGAAGAAAATGAGTTTTCTCGAAAGAAACCTTGTGCTTCCAGTTCCTAGTTGGAAGCTCACCCTGCTCTGCTCTATACCAAACGTGAAAGTTAATGTGAGCACTAGCCTCGAAGTAAGGCCCTGATTATGCTGGCAAAAAGGGAGGCGTGCAGCAGCTCCATGAGGCCTTCATCGCTGTTCTGCTTTAGTTTCACGGTAGTAAGCTTTCCAAGACTCCTAGGGACTTTGCTTAAGCAACCGTTTCGGTACCAGAACACTGCGTAGAGACAGTAAGCTCTGGTCCTGCGTGTATGCTGCGTGTCAACCTAGAAATTGGAGACTGATGGCATAAGGCTTCTTTTCCCATTATGAAAGCTCCGTTCATGCGGCCTCGAAGCTACCTGAAAAGCATTGTTGTTGCCGGGGTTTTCCTCACTGCCGGCATGGTTCTGAGAAGAAAATGAGTTTTCTCCTAAGAAACCTTGGGTTTCCAGTTCCTTGTTGGAAGCTCACCCTGCTCTGCGCTATACCTAAAGTGAAAGTCAACGTGAGCCCAAGCTTCGAAGTAAGGCCCTGATTATCCTTGCAAAACGAGAGGCGTGCAGCAGCTCCATGAGGCCTTCATCGTTGTTCTGCTTTAGTTTCAAGGTAGTAAGCTTTTCAACACTCCTAGGGGCCTTGCTTCAGCACCCGTTTCAGTACCAGAACACTGCGTAGAACCAGGAAGCTCTGCTCCTGCGTGTATGCTGCGTGTCAACCTAGAAATTAGAGACTGATGGCACAAGGCTAGTTTTCCCATTATGAAAGCTCCGTTGATGCGGCCCCGAAGCTACCTGAAAAGCACTGTTGTTACCGTGCTTTTACTTACAGCCGGCATGGTTCATAGAAGAAAATGAGTTTTCTCGAAAGAAACCTTGTGCTTCCAGTTCCTAGTTGGAAGCTCACCCTGCTCTGCTCTATACCAAACGTGAAAGTCAATGTGAGCACTAGCCTCGAAGTAAGGCCCTGATTATGCTGGCAAAACGGGAGGCGTGCAGCAGCTCCATGAGGCCTTCATCGCTGTTCTGCTTTAGTTTCACGGTAGTAAGCTTTCCAAGACTCCTAGGGACTTTGCTTAAGCAACCGTTTCGGTACCAGAACACTGCGTAGAGACAGTAAGCTCTGGTCCTGCGTGTATGCTGCGTGTCAACCTAGAAATTGGAGACTGATGGCATAAGGCTTCTTTTCCCATTATGAAAGATCCGTTCATGCGGCCTCGAAGCTACCTGAGAAGCATTGTTGTTGCCGGGGTTTTCCTCACTGCCGGCATGGTTCTGAGAAGAAAATGAGTTTTCTCCTAAGAAACCTTGGGTTTCCAGTTCCTTGTTGGAAGCTCACCCTGCTCTGCGCTATACCTAAAGTGAAAGTCAACGTGAGCCCAAGCTTCGAAGTAAGGCCCTGATTATCCTTGCAAAACGAGAGGCGTGCAGCAGCTCCATGAGGCCTTCATCGTTGTTCTGCTTTAGTTTCAAGGTAGTAAGCTTTTCAACACTCCTAGGGGACTTGCTTCAGCACCCGTTTCAGTACCAGAACACTGCGTAGAACCAGGAAGCTCTGCTCCTGCGTGTATGCTGCGTGTCAACCTAGAAATTAGAGACTGATGGCACAAGGCTAGTTTTCCCATCATGAAAGCTCCGTTGATGCGGCCCCGAAGCTACATGAAAGCACTGTTGTTACCGTGCTTTTACTTACAGCCGGCATGGTTCATAGAAGAAAATGAGCTTTCTCGAAAGAAACCTTGTGCTTCCAGTTCCTAGTTGGAAGCTCACCCTGCTCTGCTCTATACCAAACATGAAAGTCAATATGAGCACTAGCCTCGAAGTAAGGCCCTGATTATGCTGGCAAAACGGGAGGCGTGCAGCAGCTCCATGAGGCCTTCATCGCTGTTCTGCTTCAGTTTCACGGTAGTAAGCTTTCCAACATTCCTAGGGACTTTGCTTAAGCAACCGTTTCGGTACCAGAACACTGCGTAGAGACAGTAAGCTCTGGTCCTGCGTGTATGCTGCGTGTCAACCTAGAAATTGGAGACTGATGGCATAAGGCTTCTTTTCCCATTATGAAAGCTCCGTTCATGCGGCCTCGAAGCTACCTGAAAAGCATTGTTGTTGCCGGGGTTTTCCTCACTGCCGGCATGGTTCTGAGAAGAAAATGAGTTTTCTCCTAAGAAACCTTGGGTTTCCAGTTCCTTGTTGGAAGCTCACCCTGCTCTGCGCTATACCTAAAGTGAAAGTCAACGTGAGCCCAAGCTTCGAAGTAAGGCCCTGATTATCCTTGCAAAACGAGAGGCGTGCAGCAGCTCCATGAGGCCTTCATCGTTGTTCTGCTTTAGTTTCAAGGTAGTAAGCTTTTCAACACTCCTAGGGGCCTTGCTTCAGCACCCGTTGCAGTACCAGAACACTGCGTAGAACCAGGAAGCTCTGCTCCTGCGTGTATGCTGCGTGTCAACCTAGAAATTAGAGACTGATGGCACAAGGCTAGTTTTCCCATTATGAAAGCTCCGTTGATGCGGCCCCGAAGCTACCTGAAAAGCACTGTTGTTACCGTGCTTTTACTTACAGCCGGCATGGTTCATAGAAGAAAATGAGTTTTCTCGAAAGAAACCTTGTGCTTCCAGTTCCTAGTTGGAAGCTCACCCTGCTCTGCTCTATACCAAACGTGAAAGTCAATGTGAGCACTAGCCTCGAAGTAAGGCCCTGATTATGCTGGCAAAACGGGAGGCGTGCAGCAGCTCCATGAGGCCTTCATCGCTGTTCTGCTTTAGTTTCATGGTAGTAAGCTTTCCAAGACTCCTAGGGACTTTGCTTAAGCAACCGTTTCGGTACCAGAACACTGCGTAGAGACAGTAAGCTCTGGTCCTGCGTGTATGCTGCGTGTCAACCTAGAAATTGGAGACCGATGGCATAAGGCTTCTTTTCCCATTATGAAAGCTCCGTTCATGCGGCCTCGAAGCTACCTGAAAAGCATTGTTGTTGCCGGGGTTTTCCTCACTGCCGGCATGGTTCTGAGAAGAAAATGAGTTTTCTCCTAAGAAACCTTGGGTTTCCAGTTCCTTGTTGGAAGCTCACCCTGCTCTGCGCTATACCTAAAGTGAAAGTCAACGTGAGCCCAAGCTTCGAAGTAAGGCCCTGATTATCCTTGCAAAACGAGAGGCGTGCAGCAGCTCCATGAGGCCTTCATCGTTGTTCTGCTTTAGTTTCAAGGTAGTAAGCTTTTCAACACTCCTAGGGGACTTGCTTCAGCACCCGTTTCAGTACCAGAACACTGCGTAGAACCAGGAAGCTCTGCTCCTGCGTGTATGCTGCGTGTCAACCTAGAAATTAGAGACTGATGGCACAAGGCTAGTTTTCCCATTATGAAAGCTCCGTTGATGCGGCCCCGAAGCTACCTGAAAAGCACTGTTGTTACCGTGCTTTTACTTACAGCCGGCATGGTTCATAGAAGAAAATGAGTTTTCTCGAAAGAAACCTTGTGCTTCCAGTTCCTAGTTGGAAGCTCACCCTGCTCTGCTCTATACCAAACGTGAAAGTCAATGTGAGCACTAGCCTCGAAGTAAGGCCCTGATTATGCTGGCAAAACGGGAGGCGTGCAGCAGCTCCATGAGGCCTTCATCGCTGTTCTGCTTTAGTTTCACGGTAGTAAGCTTTCCAAGACTCCTAGGGACTTTGCTTAAGCAACCGTTTCGGTACCAGAACACTGCGTAGAGACAGTAAGCTCTGGTCCTGCGTGTATGCTGCGTGCCAACCTAGAAATTGGAGACTGATGGCATAAGGCTTCTTTTCCCATTATGAAAGCTCCGTTCATGCGGCCTCGAAGCTACCTGAAAAGCATTGTTGTTGCCGGGGTTTTCCTCACTGCCGGCATGGTTCTGAGAAGAAAATGAGTTTTCTCCTAAGAAACCTTGGGTTTCCAGTTCCTTGTTGGAAGCTCACCCTGCTCTGCGCTATACCTAAAGTGAAAGTCAACGTGAGCCCAAGCTTCGAAGTAAGGCCCTGATTATCCTTGCAAAACGAGAGGCGTGCAGCAGCTCCATGAGGCCTTCATCGTTGTTCTGCTTTAGTTTCAAGGTAGTAAGCTTTTCAACACTCCTAGGGGCCTTGCTTCAGCACCCGTTTCAGTACCAGAACACTGCGTAGAACCAGGAAGCTCTGCTCCTGCGTGTATGCTGCGTGTCAACCTAGAAATTAGAGACTGATGGCACAAGGCTAGTTTTCCCATTATGAAAGCTCCGTTGATGCGGCCCCGAAGCTACCTGAAAAGCACTGTTGTTACCGTGCTTTTACTTACAGCCGGCATGGTTCATAGAAGAAAATGAGTTTTCTCGAAAGAAACCTTGTGCTTCCAGTTCCTAGTTGGAAGCTCACCCTGCTCTGCTCTATACCAAACGTGAAAGTCAATGTGAGCACTAGCCTCGAAGTAAGGCCCTGATTATGCTGGCAAAACGGGAGGCGTGCAGCAGCTCCATGAGGCCTTCATCGCTGTTCTGCTTTAGTTTCACGGTAGTAAGCTTTCCAAGACTCCTACGGACTTTGCTTAAGCAACCGTTTCGGTACCAGAACACTGCGTAGAGACAGTAAGCTCTGGTCCTGCGTGTATGCTGCGTGTCAACCTAGAAATTGGAGACTGATGGCATAAGGCTTCTTTTCCCATTATGAAAGCTCCGTTCATGCGGCCTCGAAGCTACCTGAAAAGCATTGTTGTTGCCGGGGTTTTCCTCACTGCCGGCATGGTTCTGAGAAGAAAATGAGTTTTCTCCTAAGAAACCTTGGGTTTCCAGTTCCTTGTTGGAAGCTCACCCTGCTCTGCGCTATACCTAAAGTGAAAGTCAACGTGAGCCCAAGCTTCGAAGTAAGGCCCTGATTATCCTTGCAAAACGAGAGGCGTGCAGCAGCTCCATGAGGCCTTCATCGTTGTTCTGCTTTAGTTTCAAGGTAGTAAGCTTTTCAACACTCCTAGGGGCCTTGCTTCAGCACCCGTTTCAGTACCAGAACACTGCGTAGAACCAGGAAGCTCTGCTCCTGCGTGTATGCTGCGTGTCAACCTAGAAATTAGAGACTGATGGCACAAGGCTAGTTTTCCCATTATGAAAGCTCCGTTGATGCGGCCCCGAAGCTACCTGAAAAGCACTGTTGTTACCGTGCTTTTACTTACAGCCGGCATGGTTCATAGAAGAAAATGAGTTTTCTCGAAAGAAACCTTGTGCTTCCAGTTCCTAGTTGGAAGCTCACCCTGCTCTGTTCTATACCAAACGTGAAAGTCAATGTGAGCACTAGCCTCGAAGTAAGGCCCTGATTATGCTGGCAAAACGGGAGGCGTGCAGCAGCTCCATGAGGCCTTCATCGCTGTTCTGCTTTAGTTTCACGGTAGTAAGCTTTCCAAGACTCCTAGGGACTTTGCTTAAGCAACCGTTTCGGTACCAGAACACTGCGTAGAGACAGTAAGCTCTGGTCCTGCGTGTATGCTGCGTGTCAACCTAGAAATTGGAGACTGATGGCATAAGGCTTCTTTTCCCATTATGAAAGCTCCGTTCATGCGGCCTCGAAGCTACCTGAAAAGCATTGTTGTTGCCGGGGTTTTCCTCACTGCCGGCATGGTTCTGAGAAGAAAATGAGTTTTCTCCTAAGAAACCTTGGGTTTCCAGTTCCTTGTTGGAAGCTCCCCCTGCTCTGCGCTATACCTAAAGTGAAAGTCAACGTGAGCCCAAGCTTCGAAGTAAGGCCCTGATTATCCTTGCAAAACGAGAGGCGTGCAGCAGCTCCATGAGGCCTTCATCGTTGTTCTGCTTTAGTTTCAAGGTAGTAAGCTTTTCAACACTCCTAGGGGCCTTGCTTCAGCACCCGTTTCAGTACCAGAACACTGCGTAGAACCAGGAAGCTCTGCTCCTGCGTGTATGCTGCGTGTCAACCTAGAAATTAGAGACTGATGGCACAAGGCTAGTTTTCCCATTATGAAAGCTCCGTTGATGCGGCCCCGAAGCTACCTGAAAAGCACTGTTGTTACCGTGCTTTTACTTACAGCCGGCATGGTTCATAGAAGAAAATGAGTTTTCTCGAAAGAAACCTTGTGCTTCCAGTTCCTAGTTGGAAGCTCACCCTGCTCTGCTCTATACCAAACGTGAAAGTCAATGTGAGCACTAGCCTCGAAGTAAGGCCCTGATTATGCTGGCAAAACGGGAGGCGTGCAGCAGCTCCATGAGGCCTTCATCGCTGTTCTGCTTTAGTTTCACGGTAGTAAGCTTTCCAAGACTCCTAGGGACTTTGCTTAAGCAACCGTTTCGGTACCAGAACACTGCGTAGAGACAGTAAGCTCTGGTCCTGCGTGTATGCTGCGTGTCAACCTAGAAATTGGAGACTGATGGCATAAGGCTTCTTTTCCCATTATGAAAGCTCCGTTCATGCGGCCTCGAAGCTACCTGAGAAGCATTGTTGTTGCCGGGGTTTTCCTCACTGCCGGCATGGTTCTGAGAAGAAAATGAGTTTTCTCCTAAGAAACCTTGGGTTTCCAGTTCCTTGTTGGAAGCTCACCCTGCTCTGCGCTATACCTAAAGTGAAAGTCAACGTGAGCCCAAGCTTCGAAGTAAGGCCCTGATTATCCTTGCAAAACGAGAGGCGTGCAGCAGCTCCATGAGGCCTTCATCGTTGTTCTGCTTTAGTTTCAAGGTAGTAAGCTTTTCAACACTCCTAGGGGACTTGCTTCAGCACCCGTTTCAGTACCAGAACACTGCGTAGAACCAGGAAGCTCTGCTCCTGCGTGTATGCTGCGTGTCAACCTAGAAATTAGAGACTGATGGCACAAGGCTAGTTTTCCCATCATGAAAGCTCCGTTGATGCGGCCCCGAAGCTACATGAAAGCACTGTTGTTACCGTGCTTTTACTTACAGCCGGCATGGTTCATAGAAGAAAATGAGCTTTCTCGAAAGAAACCTTGTGCTTCCAGTTCCTAGTTGGAAGCTCACCCTGCTCTGCTCTATACCAAACATGAAAGTCAATATGAGCACTAGCCTCGAAGTAAGGCCCTGATTATGCTGGCAAAACGGGAGGCGTGCAGCAGCTCCATGAGGCCTTCATCGCTGTTCTGCTTCAGTTTCACGGTAGTAAGCTTTCCAACATTCCTAGGGACTTTGCTTAAGCAACCGTTTCGGTACCAGAACACTGCGTAGAGACAGTAAGCTCTGGTCCTGCGTGTATGCTGCGTGTCAACCTAGAAATTGGAGACTGATGGCATAAGGCTTCTTTTCCCATTATGAAAGCTCCGTTCATGCGGCCTCGAAGCTACCTGAAAAGCATTGTTGTTGCCGGGGTTTTCCTCACTGCCGGCATGGTTCTGAGAAGAAAATGAGTTTTCTCCTAAGAAACCTTGGGTTTCCAGTTCCTTGTTGGAAGCTCACCCTGCTCTGCGCTATACCTAAAGTGAAAGTCAACGTGAGCCCAAGCTTCGAAGTAAGGCCCTGATTATCCTTGCAAAACGAGAGGCGTGCAGCAGCTCCATGAGGCCTTCATCGTTGTTCTGCTTTAGTTTCAAGGTAGTAAGCTTTTCAACACTCCTAGGGGCCTTGCTTCAGCACCCGTTTCAGTACCAGAACACTGCGTAGAACCAGGAAGCTCTGCTCCTGCGTGTATGCTGCGTGTCAACCTAGAAATTAGAGACTGATGGCACAAGGCTAGTTTTCCCATTATGAAAGCTCCGTTGATGCGGCCCCGAAGCTACCTGAAAAGCACTGTTGTTACCGTGCGTTTACTTACAGCCGGCATGGTTCATAGAAGAAAATGAGTTTTCTCAAAAGAAACCTTGTGCTTCCAGTTCCTAGTTGGAAGCTCACCCTGCTCTGCTCTATACCAAACGTGAAAGTCAATGTGAGCACTAGCCTCGAAGTAAGGCCCTGATTATGCTGGCAAAACGGGAGGCGTGCAGCAGCTCCATGAGGCCTTCATCGCTGTTCTGCTTTAGTTTCATGGTAGTAAGCTTTCCAAGACTCCTAGGGACTTTGCTTAAGCAACCGTTTCGGTACCAGAACACTGCGTAGAGACAGTAAGCTCTGGTCCTGCGTGTATGCTGCGTGTCAACCTAGAAATTGGAGACCGATGGCATAAGGCTTCTTTTCCCATTATGAAAGCTCCGTTCATGCGGCCTCGAAGCTACCTGAAAAGCATTGTTGTTGCCGGGGTTTTCCTCACTGCCGGCATGGTTCTGAGAAGAAAATGAGTTTTCTCCTAAGAAACCTTGGGTTTCCAGTTCCTTGTTGGAAGCTCCCCCTGCTCTGCGCTATACCTAAAGTGAAAGTCAACGTGAGCCCAAGCTTCGAAGTAAGGCCCTGATTATCCTTGCAAAACGAGAGGCGTGCAGCAGCTCCATGAGGCCTTCATCGTTGTTCTGCTTTAGTTTCAAGGTAGTAAGCTTTTCAACACTCCTAGGGGCCTTGCTTCAGCACCCGTTTCAGTACCAGAACACTGCGTAGAACCAGGAAGCTCTGCTCCTGCGTGTATGCTGCGTGTCAACCTAGAAATTAGAGACTGATGGCACAAGGCTAGTTTTCCCATTATGAAAGCTCCGTTGATGCGGCCCCGAAGCTACCTGAAAAGCACTGTTGTTACCGTGCTTTTACTTACAGCCGGCATGGTTCATAGAAGAAAATGAGTTTTCTCGAAAGAAACCTTGTGCTTCCAGTTCCTAGTTGGAAGCTCACCCTGCTCTGCTCTATACCAAACGTGAAAGTCAATGTGAGCACTAGCCTCGAAGTAAGGCCCTGATTATGCTGGCAAAACGGGAGGCGTGCAGCAGCTCCATGAGGCCTTCATCGCTGTTCTGCTTTAGTTTCACGGTAGTAAGCTTTCCAAGACTCCTAGGGACTTTGCTTAAGCAACCGTTTCGGTACCAGAACACTGCGTAGAGACAGTAAGCTCTGGTCCTGCGTGTATGCTGCGTGCCAACCTAGAAATTGGAGACTGATGGCATAAGGCTTCTTTTCCCATTATGAAAGCTCCGTTCATGCGGCCTCGAAGCTACCTGAAAAGCATTGTTGTTGCCGGGGTTTTCCTCACTGCCGGCATGGTTCTGAGAAGAAAATGAGTTTTCTCCTAAGAAACCTTGGGTTTCCAGTTCCTTGTTGGAAGCTCACCCTGCTCTGCGCTATACCTAAAGTGAAAGTCAACGTGAGCCCAAGCTTCGAAGTAAGGCCCTGATTATCCTTGCAAAACGAGAGGCGTGCAGCAGCTCCATGAGGCCTTCATCGTTGTTCTGCTTTAGTTTCAAGGTAGTAAGCTTTTCAACACTCCTAGGGGCCTTGCTTCAGCACCCGTTTCAGTACCAGAACACTGCGTAGAACCAGGAAGCTCTGCTCCTGCGTGTATGCTGCGTGTCAACCTAGAAATTAGAGACTGATGGCACAAGGCTAGTTTTCCCATTATGAAAGCTCCGTTGATGCGGCCCCGAAGCTACCTGAAAAGCACTGTTGTTACCGTGCTTTTACTTACAGCCGGCATGGTTCATAGAAGAAAATGAGTTTTCTCGAAAGAAACCTTGTGCTTCCAGTTCCTAGTTGGAAGCTCACCCTGCTCTGCTCTATACCAAACGTGAAAGTCAATGTGAGCACTAGCCTCGAAGTAAGGCCCTGATTATGCTGGCAAAACGGGAGGCGTGCAGCAGCTCCATGAGGCCTTCATCGCTGTTCTGCTTTAGTTTCACGGTAGTAAGCTTTCCAAGACTCCTACGGACTTTGCTTAAGCAACCGTTTCGGTACCAGAACACTGCGTAGAGACAGTAAGCTCTGGTCCTGCGTGTATGCTGCGTGTCAACCTAGAAATTGGAGACTGATGGCATAAGGCTTCTTTTCCCATTATGAAAGCTCCGTTCATGCGGCCTCGAAGCTACCTGAAAAGCATTGTTGTTGCCGGGGTTTTCCTCACTGCCGGCATGGTTCTGAGAAGAAAATGAGTTTTCTCCTAAGAAACCTTGGGTTTCCAGTTCCTTGTTGGAAGCTCACCCTGCTCTGCGCTATACCTAAAGTGAAAGTCAACGTGAGCCCAAGCTTCGAAGTAAGGCCCTGATTATCCTTGCAAAACGAGAGGCGTGCAGCAGCTCCATGAGGCCTTCATCGTTGTTCTGCTTTAGTTTCAAGGTAGTAAGCTTTTCAACACTCCTAGGGGCCTTGCTTCAGCACCCGTTTCAGTACCAGAACACTGCGTAGAACCAGGAAGCTCTGCTCCTGCGTGTATGCTGCGTGTCAACCTAGAAATTAGAGACTGATGGCACAAGGCTAGTTTTCCCATTATGAAAGCTCCGTTGATGCGGCCCCGAAGCTACCTGAAAAGCACTGTTGTTACCGTGCTTTTACTTACAGCCGGCATGGTTCATAGAAGAAAATGAGTTTTCTCGAAAGAAACCTTGTGCTTCCAGTTCCTAGTTGGAAGCTCACCCTGCTCTGTTCTATACCAAACGTGAAAGTCAATGTGAGCACTAGCCTCGAAGTAAGGCCCTGATTATGCTGGCAAAACGGGAGGCGTGCAGCAGCTCCATGAGGCCTTCATCGCTGTTCTGCTTTAGTTTCACGGTAGTAAGCTTTCCAAGACTCCTAGGGACTTTGCTTAAGCAACCGTTTCGGTATCAGAACACTGCATAGAGACAGTAAGCTCTGGTCCTGCGTGTATGCTGCGTGTCAACCTAGAAATTGGAGACTGATGGCATAAGGCTTCTTTTCCCATTATGAAAGCTCCGTTCATGCGGCCTCGAAGCTACCTGAAAAGCATTGTTGTTGCCGGGGTTTTCCTCACTGCCGGCATGGTTCTGAGAAGAAAATGAGTTTTCTCCTAAGAAACCTTGGGTTTCCAGTTCCTTGTTGGAAGCTCACCCTGCTCTGCGCTATACCTAAAGTGAAAGTCAACGTGAGCCCAAGCTTCGAAGTAAGGCCCTGATTATCCTTGCAAAACGAGAGGCGTGCAGCAGCTCCATGAGGCCTTCATCGTTGTTCTGCTTTAGTTTCAAGGTAGTAAGCTTTTCAACACTCCTAGGGGACTTGCTTCAGCACCCGTTTCAGTACCAGAACACTGCGTAGAACCAGGAAGCTCTGCTCCTGCGTGTATGCTGCGTGTCAACCTAGAAATTAGAGACTGATGGCACAAGGCTAGTTTTCCCATTATGAAAGCTCCGTTGATGCGGCCCCGAAGCTACCTGAAAAGCACTGTTGTTACCGTGCGTTTACTTACAGCCGGCATGGTTCATAGAAGAAAATGAGTTTTCTCGAAAGAAACCTTGTGCTTCCAGTTCCTAGTTGGAAGCTCACCCTGCTCTGCTCTATACCAAACGTGAAAGTCAATGTGAGCACTAGCCTCGAAGTAAGGCCCTGATTATGCTGGCAAAACGGGAGGCGTGCAGCAGCTCCATGAGTCCTTCATCGCTGTTCTGCTTTAGTTTCACGGTAGTAAGCTTTCCAAGACTCCTAGGGACTTTGCTTAAGCAACCGTTTCGGTACCAGAACACTGCGTAGAGACAGTAAGCTCTGGTCCTGCGTGTATGCTGCGTGTCAACCTAGAAATTGGAGACTGATGGCATAAGGCTTCTTTTCCCATTATGAAAGCTCCGTTCATGCGGCCTCGAAAATACCTGAAAAGCATTGTTGTTGCCGGGGTTTTCCTCACTGCCGGCATGGTTCTGAGAAGAAAATGAGTTTTCTCCTAAGAAACCTTGGGTTTCCAGTTCCTTGTTGGAAGCTCACCCTGCTCTGCGCTATACCTAAAGTGAAAGTCAACGTGAGCCCAAGCTTCGAAGTAAGGCCCTGATTATCCTTGCAAAACGAGAGGCGTGCAGCAGCTCCATGAGGCCTTCATCGTTGTTCTGCTTTAGTTTCAAGGTAGTAAGCTTTTCAACACTCCTAGGGGCCTTGCTTCAGCACCCGTTTCAGTACCAGAACACTGCGTAGAACCAGGAAGCTCTGCTCCTGCGTGTATGCTGCGTGTCAACCTAGAAATTAGAGACTGATGGCACAAGGCTAGTTTTCCCATTATGAAAGCTCCGTTGATGCGGCCCCGAAGCTACCTGAAAGCACTGTTGTTACCGTGCTTTTACTTACAGCCGGCATGGTTCATAGAAGAAAATGAGTTTTCTCGAAAGAAACCTTGTGCTTCCAGTTCCTAGTTGGAAGCTCACCCTGCTCTGCTCTATACCAAACGTGAAAGTCAATGTGAGCACTAGCCTCGAAGTAAGGCCCTGATTATCCTGTCAAAACGGGAGGCGTGCAGCAGCTCCATGAGGCCTTCATCGCTGTTCTGCTTTAGTTTCACGGTAGTAAGCTTTCCAAGACTCCTAGGGACTTTGCTTAAGCAACCGTTTCGGTACCAGAACACTGCGTAGAGACAGTAAGCTCTGGTCCTGCGTGTATGCTGCGTGTCAACCTAGAAATTGGAGACTGATGGCATAAGGCTTCTTTTCCCATTATGAAAGCTCCGTTCATGCGGCCTCGAAGCTACCTGAAAAGCATTGTTGTTGCCGGGGTTTTCCTCACTGCCGGCATGGTTCTGAGAAGAAAATGAGTTTTCTCCTAAGAAACCTTGGGTTTCCAGTTCCTTGTTGGAAGCTCACCCTGCTCTGCGCTATACCTAAAGTGAAAGTCAACGTGAGCCCAAGCTTCGAAGTAAGGCCCTGATTATCCTTGCAAAACGAGAGGCGTGCAGCAGCTCCATGAGGCCTTCATCGTTGTTCTGCTTTAGTTTCAAGGTAGTAAGCTTTTCAACACTCCTAGGGGCCTTGCTTCAGCACCCGTTTCAGTACCAGAACACTGCGTAGAACCAGGAAGCTCTGCTCCTGCGTGTATGCTGCGTGTCAACCTAGAAATTAGAGACTGATGGCACAAGGCTAGTTTTCCCATTATGAAAGCTCCGTTGATGCGGCCCCGAAGCTACCTGAAAGCACTGTTGTTACCGTGCTTTTACTTACAGCCGGCATGGTTCATAGAAGAAAATGAGTTTTCTCGAAAGAAACCTTGTGCTTCCAGTTCCTAGTTGGAAGCTCACCCTGCTCTGCTCTATACCAAACGTGAAAGTCAATGTGAGCACTAGCCTCGAAGTAAGGCCCTGATTATCCTGTCAAAACGGGAGGCGTGCAGCAGCTCCATGAGGCCTTCATCGCTGTTCTGCTTTAGTTTCACGGTAGTAAGCTTTCCAAGACTCCTAGGGACTTTGCTTAAGCAACCGTTTCGGTACCAGAACACTGCGTAGAGACAGTAAGCTCTGGTCCTGCGTGTATGCTGCGTGTCAACCTAGAAATTGGAGACTGATGGCATAAGGCTTCTTTTCCCATTATGAAAGCTCCGTTCATGCGGCCTCGAAGCTACCTGAAAAGCATTGTTGTTGCCGGGGTTTTCCTCACTGCCGGCATGGTTCTGAGAAGAAAATGAGTTTTCTCCTAAGAAACCTTGGGTTTCCAGTTCCTTGTTGGAAGCTCACCCTGCTCTGCGCTATACCTAAAGTGAAAGTCAACGTGAGCCCAAGCTTCGAAGTAAGGCCCTGATTATCCTTGCAAAACGAGAGGCGTGCAGCAGCTCCATGAGGCCTTCATCGTTGTTCTGCTTTAGTTTCAAGGTAGTAAGCTTTTCAACACTCCTAGGGGCCTTGCTTCAGCACCCGTTTCAGTACCAGAACACTGCGTAGAACCAGGAAGCTCTGCTCCTGCGTGTATGCTGCGTGTCAACCTAGAAATTAGAGACTGATGGCACAAGGCTAGTTTTCCCATTATGAAAGCTCCGTTGATGCGGCCCCGAAGCTACCTGAAAAGCACTGTTGTTACCGTGCTTTTACTTACAGCCGGCATGGTTCATAGAAGAAAATGAGTTTTCTCGAAAGAAACCTTGTGCTTCCAGTTCCTAGTTGGAAGCTCACCCTGCTCTGTTCTATACCAAACATGAAAGTCAATGTGAGCACTAGCCTCGAAGTAAGGCCCTGATTATGCTGGCAAAACGGGAGGCGTGCAGCAGCTCCATGAGGCCTTCATCGCTGTTCTGCTTTAGTTTCACGGTAGTAAGCTTTCCAAGACTCCTAGGGACTTTGCTTAAGCAACCGTTTCGGTACCAGAACACTGCGTAGAGACAGTAAGCTCTGGTCCTGCGTGTATGCTGCGTGTCAACCTAGAAATTGGAGACTGATGGCATAAGGCTTCTTTTCCCATTATGAAAGCTCCGTTCATGCGGCCTCGAAGCTACCTGAAAAGCATTGTTGTTGCCGGGGTTTTCCTCACTGCCGGCATGGTTCTGAGAAAAAAATGAGTTTTCTCCTAAGAAACCTTGGGTTTCCAGTTCCTTGTTGGAAGCTCACCCTGCTCTGCGCTATACCTAAAGTGAAAGTCAACGTGAGCCCAAGCTTCGAAGTAAGGCCCTGATTATCCTTGCAAAACGAGAGGCGTGCAGCAGCTCCATGAGGCCTTCATCGTTGTTCTGCTTTAGTTTCAAGGTAGTAAGCTTTTCAACACTCCTAGGGGCCTTGCTTCAGCACCCGTTTCAGTACCAGAACACTGCGTAGAACCAGGAAGCTCTGCTCCTGCGTGTATGCTGCGTGTCAACCTAGAAATTAGAGACTGATGGCACAAGGCTAGTTTTCCCATTATGAAAGCTCCGTTGATGCGGCCCCGAAGCTACCTGAAAAGCACTGTTGTTACCGTGCTTTTACTTACAGCCGGCATGGTTCATAGAAGAAAATGAGTTTTCTCGAAAGAAACCTTGTGCTTCCAGTTCCTAGTTGGAAGCTCACCCTGCTCTGTTCTATACCAAACATGAAAGTCAATGTGAGCACTAGCCTCGAAGTAAGGCCCTGATTATGCTGGCAAAACGGGAGGCGTGCAGCAGCTCCATGAGGCCTTCATCGCTGTTCTGCTTTAGTTTCACGGTAGTAAGCTTTCCAAGACTCCTAGGGACTTTGCTTAAGCAACCGTTTCGGTACCAGAACACTGCATAGAGACAGTAAGCTCTGGTCCTGCGTGTATGCTGCGTGTCAACCTAGAAATTGGAGACTGATGGCATAAGGCTTCTTTTCCCATTATGAAAGCTCCGTTCATGCGGCCTCGAAGCTACCTGAAAAGCATTGTTGTTGCCGGGGTTTTCCTCACTGCCGGCATGGTTCTGAGAAGAAAATGAGTTTTCTCCTAAGAAACCTTGGGTTTCCAGTTCCTTGTTGGAAGCTCACCCTGCTCTGCGCTATACCTAAAGTGAAAGTCAACGTGAGCCCAAGCTTCGAAGTAAGGCCCTGATTATCCTTGCAAAACGAGAGGCGTGCAGCAGCTCCATGAGGCCTTCATCGTTGTTCTGCTTTAGTTTCAAGGTAGTGAGCTTTTCAACACTCCTAGGGGCCTTGCTTCAGCACCCGTTTCAGTACCAGAACACTGCGTAGAACCAGGAAGCTCTGCTCCTGCGTGTATGCTGCGTGTCAACCTAGAAATTAGAGACTGATGGCACAAGGCTAGTTTTTCCATTATGAAAGCTCCGTTGATGCGGCCCCGAAGCTACCTGAAAAGCACTGTTGTTACCGTGCTTTTACTTACAGCCGGCATGGTTCATAGAAGAAAATGAGTTTTCTCGAAAGCAACCTTGTGCTTCCAGTTCCTAGTTGGAAGCTCACCCTGCTCTGCTCTATACCAAACGTGAAAGTCAATGTGAGCACTAGCCTCGAAGTAAGGCCCTGATTATGCTGGCAAAACGGGAGGCGTGCAGCAGCTCCATGAGGCCTTCATCGCTGTTCTGCTTTAGTTTCACGGTAGTAAGCTTTCCAAGACTCCTAGGGACTTTGCTTAAGCAACCGTTTCGGTACCAGAACACTGCGTAGAGACAGTAAGCTCTGGTCCTGCGTGTATGCTGCGTGTCAACCTAGAAATTGGAGACTGATGGCATAAGGCTTCTTTTCCCATTATGAAACCTCCGTTCATGCGGCCTCGAAGCTACCTGAAAAGCATTGTTGTTGCCGGGGTTTTCCTCACTGCCGGCATGGTTCTGAGAAGAAAATGAGTTTTCTCCTAAGAAACCTTGGGTTTCCAGTTCCTTGTTGGAAGCTCACCCTGCTCTGCGCTATACCTAAAGTGAAAGTCAACGTGAGCCCAAGCTTCGAAGTAAGGCCCTGATTATCCTTGCAAAACGAGAGGCATGCAGCAGCTCCATGAGGCCTTCATCGTTGTTCTGCTTTAGTTTCAAGATAGTAAGCTTTTCAACACTCCTAGGGGCCTTGCTTCAGCACCCGTTTCAGTACCAGAACACTGCGTAGAACCAGGAAGCTCTGCTCCTGCGTGTATGCTGCGTGTCAACCTAGAAATTAGAGACTGATGGCACAAGGCTAGTTTTCCCATTATGAAAGCTCCGTTGATGCGGCCCCGAAGCTACCTGAAAAGCACTGTTGTTACCGTGCTTTTACTTACAGCCGGCATGGTTCATAGAAGAAAATGAGTTTTCTCGAAAGAAACCTTGTGCTTCCAGTTCCTAGTTGGAAGCTCACCCTGCTCTGTTCTATACCAAACATGAAAGTCAATGTGAGCACTAGCCTCGAAGTAAGGCCCTGATTATGCTGGCAAAACGGGAGGCGTGCAGCAGCTCCATGAGGCCTTCATCGCTGTTCTGCTTTAGTTTCACGGTAGTAAGCTTTCCAAGACTCCTAGGGACTTTGCTTAAGCAACCGTTTCGGTACCAGAACACTGCGTAGAGACAGTAAGCTCTGGTCCTGCGTGTATGCTGCGTGTCAACCTAGAAATTGGAGACTGATGGCATAAGGCTTCTTTTCCCATTATGAAAGCTCCGTTCATGCGGCCTCGAAGCTACCTGAAAAGCATTGTTGTTGCCGGGGTTTTCCTCACTGCCGGCATGGTTCTGAGAAAAAAATGAGTTTTCTCCTAAGAAACCTTGGGTTTCCAGTTCCTTGTTGGAAGCTCACCCTGCTCTGCGCTATACCTAAAGTGAAAGTCAACGTGAGCCCAAGCTTCGAAGTAAGGCCCTGATTATCCTTGCAAAACGAGAGGCGTGCAGCAGCTCCATGAGGCCTTCATCGTTGTTCTGCTTTAGTTTCAAGGTAGTAAGCTTTTCAACACTCCTAGGGGCCTTGCTTCAGCACCCGTTTCAGTACCAGAACACTGCGTAGAACCAGGAAGCTCTGCTCCTGCGTGTATGCTGCGTGTCAACCTAGAAATTAGAGACTGATGGCACAAGGCTAGTTTTCCCATTATGAAAGCTCCGTTGATGCGGCCCCGAAGCTACCTGAAAAGCACTGTTGTTACCGTGCTTTTACTTACAGCCGGCATGGTTCATAGAAGAAAATGAGTTTTCTCGAAAGAAACCTTGTGCTTCCAGTTCCTAGTTGGAAGCTCACCCTGCTCTGTTCTATACCAAACATGAAAGTCAATGTGAGCACTAGCCTCGAAGTAAGGCCCTGATTATGCTGGCAAAACGGGAGGCGTGCAGCAGCTCCATGAGGCCTTCATCGCTGTTCTGCTTTAGTTTCACGGTAGTAAGCTTTCCAAGACTCCTAGGGACTTTGCTTAAGCAACCGTTTCGGTACCAGAACACTGCATAGAGACAGTAAGCTCTGGTCCTGCGTGTATGCTGCGTGTCAACCTAGAAATTGGAGACTGATGGCATAAGGCTTCTTTTCCCATTATGAAAGCTCCGTTCATGCGGCCTCGAAGCTACCTGAAAAGCATTGTTGTTGCCGGGGTTTTCCTCACTGCCGGCATGGTTCTGAGAAGAAAATGAGTTTTCTCCTAAGAAACCTTGGGTTTCCAGTTCCTTGTTGGAAGCTCACCCTGCTCTGCGCTATACCTAAAGTGAAAGTCAACGTGAGCCCAAGCTTCGAAGTAAGGCCCTGATTATCCTTGCAAAACGAGAGGCGTGCAGCAGCTCCATGAGGCCTTCATCGTTGTTCTGCTTTAGTTTCAAGGTAGTGAGCTTTTCAACACTCCTAGGGGCCTTGCTTCAGCACCCGTTTCAGTACCAGAACACTGCGTAGAACCAGGAAGCTCTGCTCCTGCGTGTATGCTGCGTGTCAACCTAGAAATTAGAGACTGATGGCACAAGGCTAGTTTTCCCATTATGAAAGCTCCGTTGATGCGGCCCCGAAGCTACCTGAAAAGCACTGTTGTTACCGTGCTTTTACTTACAGCCGGCATGGTTCATAGAAGAAAATGAGTTTTCTCGAAAGCAACCTTGTGCTTCCAGTTCCTAGTTGGAAGCTCACCCTGCTCTGCTCTATACCAAACGTGAAAGTCAATGTGAGCACTAGCCTCGAAGTAAGGCCCTGATTATGCTGGCAAAACGGGAGGCGTGCAGCAGCTCCATGAGGCCTTCATCGCTGTTCTGCTTTAGTTTCACGGTAGTAAGCTTTCCAAGACTCCTAGGGACTTTGCTTAAGCAACCGTTTCGGTACCAGAACACTGCGTAGAGACAGTAAGCTCTGGTCCTGCGTGTATGCTGCGTGTCAACCTAGAAATTGGAGACTGATGGCATAAGGCTTCTTTTCCCATTATGAAACCTCCGTTCATGCGGCCTCGAAGCTACCTGAAAAGCATTGTTGTTGCCGGGGTTTTCCTCACTGCCGGCATGGTTCTGAGAAGAAAATGAGTTTTCTCCTAAGAAACCTTGGGTTTCCAGTTCCTTGTTGGAAGCTCACCCTGCTCTGCGCTATACCTAAAGTGAAAGTCAACGTGAGCCCAAGCTTCGAAGTAAGGCCCTGATTATCCTTGCAAAACGAGAGGCATGCAGCAGCTCCATGAGGCCTTCATCGTTGTTCTGCTTTAGTTTCAAGATAGTAAGCTTTTCAACACTCCTAGGGGCCTTGCTTCAGCACCCGTTTCAGTACCAGAACACTGCGTAGAACCAGGAAGCTCTGCTCCTGCGTGTATGCTGCGTGTCAACCTAGAAATTAGAGACTGATGGCACAAGGCTAGTTTTCCCATTATGAAAGCTCCGTTGATGCGGCCCCGAAGCTACCTGAAAAGCACTGTTGTTACCGTGCTTTTACTTACAGCCGGCATGGTTCATAGAAGAAAATGAGTTTTCTCGAAAGAAACCTTGTGCTTCCAGTTCCTAGTTGGAAGCTCACCCTGCTCTGTTCTATACCAAACATGAAAGTCAATGTGAGCACTAGCCTCGAAGTAAGGCCCTGATTATGCTGGCAAAACGGGAGGCGTGCAGCAGCTCCATGAGGCCTTCATCGCTGTTCTGCTTTAGTTTCACGGTAGTAAGCTTTCCAAGACTCCTAGGGACTTTGCTTAAGCAACCGTTTCGGTACCAGAACACTGCGTAGAGACAGTAAGCTCTGGTCCTGCGTGTATGCTGCGTGTCAACCTAGAAATTGGAGACTGATGGCATAAGGCTTCTTTTCCCATTATGAAAGCTCCGTTCATGCGGCCTCGAAGCTACCTGAAAAGCATTGTTGTTGCCGGGGTTTTCCTCACTGCCGGCATGGTTCTGAGAAAAAAATGAGTTTTCTCCTAAGAAACCTTGGGTTTCCAGTTCCTTGTTGGAAGCTCACCCTGCTCTGCGCTATACCTAAAGTGAAAGTCAACGTGAGCCCAAGCTTCGAAGTAAGGCCCTGATTATCCTTGCAAAACGAGAGGCGTGCAGCAGCTCCATGAGGCCTTCATCGTTGTTCTGCTTTAGTTTCAAGGTAGTAAGCTTTTCAACACTCCTAGGGGCCTTGCTTCAGCACCCGTTTCAGTACCAGAACACTGCGTAGAACCAGGAAGCTCTGCTCCTGCGTGTATGCTGCGTGTCAACCTAGAAATTAGAGACTGATGGCACAAGGCTAGTTTTCCCATTATGAAAGCTCCGTTGATGCGGCCCCGAAGCTACCTGAAAAGCACTGTTGTTACCGTGCTTTTACTTACAGCCGGCATGGTTCATAGAAGAAAATGAGTTTTCTCGAAAGAAACCTTGTGCTTCCAGTTCCTAGTTGGAAGCTCACCCTGCTCTGTTCTATACCAAACATGAAAGTCAATGTGAGCACTAGCCTCGAAGTAAGGCCCTGATTATGCTGGCAAAACGGGAGGCGTGCAGCAGCTCCATGAGGCCTTCATCGCTGTTCTGCTTTAGTTTCACGGTAGTAAGCTTTCCAAGACTCCTAGGGACTTTGCTTAAGCAACCGTTTCGGTACCAGAACACTGCATAGAGACAGTAAGCTCTGGTCCTGCGTGTATGCTGCGTGTCAACCTAGAAATTGGAGACTGATGGCATAAGGCTTCTTTTCCCATTATGAAAGCTCCGTTCATGCGGCCTCGAAGCTACCTGAAAAGCATTGTTGTTGCCGGGGTTTTCCTCACTGCCGGCATGGTTCTGAGAAGAAAATGAGTTTTCTCCTAAGAAACCTTGGGTTTCCAGTTCCTTGTTGGAAGCTCACCCTGCTCTGCGCTATACCTAAAGTGAAAGTCAACGTGAGCCCAAGCTTCGAAGTAAGGCCCTGATTATCCTTGCAAAACGAGAGGCGTGCAGCAGCTCCATGAGGCCTTCATCGTTGTTCTGCTTTAGTTTCAAGGTAGTGAGCTTTTCAACACTCCTAGGGGCCTTGCTTCAGCACCCGTTTCAGTACCAGAACACTGCGTAGAACCAGGAAGCTCTGCTCCTGCGTGTATGCTGCGTGTCAACCTAGAAATTAGAGACTGATGGCACAAGGCTAGTTTTCCCATTATGAAAGCTCCGTTGATGCGGCCCCGAAGCTACCTGAAAAGCACTGTTGTTACCGTGCTTTTACTTACAGCCGGCATGGTTCATAGAAGAAAATGAGTTTTCTCGAAAGCAACCTTGTGCTTCCAGTTCCTAGTTGGAAGCTCACCCTGCTCTGCTCTATACCAAACGTGAAAGTCAATGTGAGCACTAGCCTCGAAGTAAGGCCCTGATTATGCTGGCAAAACGGGAGGCGTGCAGCAGCTCCATGAGGCCTTCATCGCTGTTCTGCTTTAGTTTCACGGTAGTAAGCTTTCCAAGACTCCTAGGGACTTTGCTTAAGCAACCGTTTCGGTACCAGAACACTGCGTAGAGACAGTAAGCTCTGGTCCTGCGTGTATGCTGCGTGTCAACCTAGAAATTGGAGACTGATGGCATAAGGCTTCTTTTCCCATTATGAAACCTCCGTTCATGCGGCCTCGAAGCTACCTGAAAAGCATTGTTGTTGCCGGGGTTTTCCTCACTGCCGGCATGGTTCTGAGAAGAAAATGAGTTTTCTCCTAAGAAACCTTGGGTTTCCAGTTCCTTGTTGGAAGCTCACCCTGCTCTGCGCTATACCTAAAGTGAAAGTCAACGTGAGCCCAAGCTTCGAAGTAAGGCCCTGATTATCCTTGCAAAACGAGAGGCGTGCAGCAGCTCCATGAGGCCTTCATCGTTGTTCTGCTTTAGTTTCAAGGTAGTAAGCTTTTCAACACTCCTAGGGGCCTTGCTTCAGCACCCGTTTCAGTACCAGAACACTGCGTAGAACCAGGAAGCTCTGCTCCTGCGTGTATGCTGCATGTCAACCTAGAAATTAGAGACTGATGGCACAAGGCTAGTTTTCCCATTATGAAAGCTCCGTTGATGCGGCCCCGAAGCTACCTGAAAAGCACTGTTGTTACCGTGCTTTTACTTACAGCCGGCATGGTTCATAGAAGAAAATGAGTTTTCTCGAAAGAAACCTTGTGCTTCCAGTTCCTAGTTGGAAGCTCACCCTGCTCTGTTCTATACCAAACATGAAAGTCAATGTGAGCACTAGCCTCGAAGTAAGGCCCTGATTATGCTGGCAAAACGGGAGGCGTGCAGCAGCTCCATGAGGCCTTCATCGCTGTTCTGCTTTAGTTTCACGGTAGTAAGCTTTCCAAGACTCCTAGGGACTTTGCTTAAGCAACCGTTTCGGTACCAGAACACTGCGTAGAGACAGTAAGCTCTGGTCCTGCGTGTATGCTGCGTGTCAACCTAGAAATTGGAGACTGATGGCATAAGGCTTCTTTTCCCATTATGAAAGCTCCGTTCATGCGGCCTCGAAGCTACCTGAAAAGCATTGTTGTTGCCGGGGTTTTCCTCACTGCCGGCATGGTTCTGAGAAAAAAATGAGTTTTCTCCTAAGAAACCTTGGGTTTCCAGTTCCTTGTTGGAAGCTCACCCTGCTCTGCGCTATACCTAAAGTGAAAGTCAACGTGAGCCCAAGCTTCGAAGTAAGGCCCTGATTATCCTTGCAAAACGAGAGGCGTGCAGCAGCTCCATGAGGCCTTCATCGTTGTTCTGCTTTAGTTTCAAGGTAGTAAGCTTTTCAACACTCCTAGGGGCCTTGCTTCAGCACCCGTTTCAGTACCAGAACACTGCGTAGAACCAGGAAGCTCTGCTCCTGCGTGTATGCTGCGTGTCAACCTAGAAATTAGAGACTGATGGCACAAGGCTAGTTTTCCCATTATGAAAGCTCCGTTGATGCGGCCCCGAAGCTACCTGAAAAGCACTGTTGTTACCGTGCTTTTACTTACAGCCGGCATGGTTCATAGAAGAAAATGAGTTTTCTCGAAAGAAACCTTGTGCTTCCAGTTCCTAGTTGGAAGCTCACCCTGCTCTGTTCTATACCAAACATGAAAGTCAATGTGAGCACTAGCCTCGAAGTAAGGCCCTGATTATGCTGGCAAAACGGGAGGCGTGCAGCAGCTCCATGAGGCCTTCATCGCTGTTCTGCTTTAGTTTCACGGTAGTAAGCTTTCCAAGACTCCTAGGGACTTTGCTTAAGCAACCGTTTCGGTACCAGAACACTGCATAGAGACAGTAAGCTCTGGTCCTGCGTGTATGCTGCGTGTCAACCTAGAAATTGGAGACTGATGGCATAAGGCTTCTTTTCCCATTATGAAAGCTCCGTTCATGCGGCCTCGAAGCTACCTGAAAAGCATTGTTGTTGCCGGGGTTTTCCTCACTGCCGGCATGGTTCTGAGAAGAAAATGAGTTTTCTCCTAAGAAACCTTGGGTTTCCAGTTCCTTGTTGGAAGCTCACCCTGCTCTGCGCTATACCTAAAGTGAAAGTCAACGTGAGCCCAAGCTTCGAAGTAAGGCCCTGATTATCCTTGCAAAACGAGAGGCGTGCAGCAGCTCCATGAGGCCTTCATCGTTGTTCTGCTTTAGTTTCAAGGTAGTGAGCTTTTCAACACTCCTTGGGGCCTTGCTTCAGCACCCGTTTCAGTACCAGAACACTGCGTAGAACCAGGAAGCTCTGCTCCTGCGTGTATGCTGCGTGTCAACCTAGAAATTAGAGACTGATGGCACAAGGCTAGTTTTCCCATTATGAAAGCTCCGTTGATGCGGCCCCGAAGCTACCTGAAAAGCACTGTTGTTACCGTGCTTTTACTTACAGCCGGCATGGTTCATAGAAGAAAATGAGTTTTCTCGAAAGCAACCTTGTGCTTCCAGTTCCTAGTTGGAAGCTCACCCTGCTCTGCTCTATACCAAACGTGAAAGTCAATGTGAGCACTAGCCTCGAAGTAAGGCCCTGATTATGCTGGCAAAACGGGAGGCGTGCAGCAGCTCCATGAGGCCTTCATCGCTGTTCTGCTTTAGTTTCACGGTAGTAAGCTTTCCAAGACTCCTAGGGACTTTGCTTAAGCAACCGTTTCGGTACCAGAACACTGCGTAGAGACAGTAAGCTCTGGTCCTGCGTGTATGCTGCGTGTCAACCTAGAAATTGGAGACTGATGGCATAAGGCTTCTTTTCCCATTATGAAACCTCCGTTCATGCGGCCTCGAAGCTACCTGAAAAGCATTGTTGTTGCCGGGGTTTTCCTCACTGCCGGCATGGTTCTGAGAAGAAAATGAGTTTTCTCCTAAGAAACCTTGGGTTTCCAGTTCCTTGTTGGAAGCTCACCCTGCTCTGCGCTATACCTAAAGTGAAAGTCAACGTGAGCCCAAGCTTCGAAGTAAGGCCCTGATTATCCTTGCAAAACGAGAGGCATGCAGCAGCTCCATGAGGCCTTCATCGTTGTTCTGCTTTAGTTTCAAGATAGTAAGCTTTTCAACACTCCTAGGGGCCTTGCTTCAGCACCCGTTTCAGTACCAGAACACTGCGTAGAACCAGGAAGCTCTGCTCCTGCGTGTATGCTGCGTGTCAACCTAGAAATTAGAGACTGATGGCACAAGGCTAGTTTTCCCATTATGAAAGCTCCGTTGATGCGGCCCCGAAGCTACCTGAAAAGCACTGTTGTTACCGTGCTTTTACTTACAGCCGGCATGGTTCATAGAAGAAAATGAGTTTTCTCGAAAGAAACCTTGTGCTTCCAGTTCCTAGTTGGAAGCTCACCCTGCTCTGTTCTATACCAAACATGAAAGTCAATGTGAGCACTAGCCTCGAAGTAAGGCCCTGATTATGCTGGCAAAACGGGAGGCGTGCAGCAGCTCCATGAGGCCTTCATCGCTGTTCTGCTTTAGTTTCACGGTAGTAAGCTTTCCAAGACTCCTAGGGACTTTGCTTAAGCAACCGTTTCGGTACCAGAACACTGCGTAGAGACAGTAAGCTCTGGTCCTGCGTGTATGCTGCGTGTCAACCTAGAAATTGGAGACTGATGGCATAAGGCTTCTTTTCCCATTATGAAAGCTCCGTTCATGCGGCCTCGAAGCTACCTGAAAAGCATTGTTGTTGCCGGGGTTTTCCTCACTGCCGGCATGGTTCTGAGAAAAAAATGAGTTTTCTCCTAAGAAACCTTGGGTTTCCAGTTCCTTGTTGGAAGCTCACCCTGCTCTGCGCTATACCTAAAGTGAAAGTCAACGTGAGCCCAAGCTTCGAAGTAAGGCCCTGATTATCCTTGCAAAACGAGAGGCGTGCAGCAGCTCCATGAGGCCTTCATCGTTGTTCTGCTTTAGTTTCAAGGTAGTAAGCTTTTCAACACTCCTAGGGGCCTTGCTTCAGCACCCGTTTCAGTACCAGAACACTGCGTAGAACCAGGAAGCTCTGCTCCTGCGTGTATGCTGCGTGTCAACCTAGAAATTAGAGACTGATGGCACAAGGCTAGTTTTCCCATTATGAAAGCTCCGTTGATGCGGCCCCGAAGCTACCTGAAAAGCACTGTTGTTACCGTGCTTTTACTTACAGCCGGCATGGTTCATAGAAGAAAATGAGTTTTCTCGAAAGAAACCTTGTGCTTCCAGTTCCTAGTTGGAAGCTCACCCTGCTCTGTTCTATACCAAACATGAAAGTCAATGTGAGCACTAGCCTCGAAGTAAGGCCCTGATTATGCTGGCAAAACGGGAGGCGTGCAGCAGCTCCATGAGGCCTTCATCGCTGTTCTGCTTTAGTTTCACGGTAGTAAGCTTTCCAAGACTCCTAGGGACTTTGCTTAAGCAACCGTTTCGGTACCAGAACACTGCATAGAGACAGTAAGCTCTGGTCCTGCGTGTATGCTGCGTGTCAACCTAGAAATTGGAGACTGATGGCATAAGGCTTCTTTTCCCATTATGAAAGCTCCGTTCATGCGGCCTCGAAGCTACCTGAAAAGCATTGTTGTTGCCGGGGTTTTCCTCACTGCCGGCATGGTTCTGAGAAGAAAATGAGTTTTCTCCTAAGAAACCTTGGGTTTCCAGTTCCTTGTTGGAAGCTCACCCTGCTCTGCGCTATACCTAAAGTGAAAGTCAACGTGAGCCCAAGCTTCGAAGTAAGGCCCTGATTATCCTTGCAAAACGAGAGGCGTGCAGCAGCTCCATGAGGCCTTCATCGTTGTTCTGCTTTAGTTTCAAGGTAGTGAGCTTTTCAACACTCCTAGGGGCCTTGCTTCAGCACCCGTTTCAGTACCAGAACACTGCGTAGAACCAGGAAGCTCTGCTCCTGCGTGTATGCTGCGTGTCAACCTAGAAATTAGAGACTGATGGCACAAGGCTAGTTTTCCCATTATGAAAGCTCCGTTGATGCGGCCCCGAAGCTACCTGAAAAGCACTGTTGTTACCGTGCTTTTACTTACAGCCGGCATGGTTCATAGAAGAAAATGAGTTTTCTCGAAAGCAACCTTGTGCTTCCAGTTCCTAGTTGGAAGCTCACCCTGCTCTGCTCTATACCAAACGTGAAAGTCAATGTGAGCACTAGCCTCGAAGTAAGGCCCTGATTATGCTGGCAAAACGGGAGGCGTGCAGCAGCTCCATGAGGCCTTCATCGCTGTTCTGCTTTAGTTTCACGGTAGTAAGCTTTCCAAGACTCCTAGGGACTTTGCTTAAGCAACCGTTTCGGTACCAGAACACTGCGTAGAGACAGTAAGCTCTGGTCCTGCGTGTATGCTGCGTGTCAACCTAGAAATTGGAGACTGATGGCATAAGGCTTCTTTTCCCATTATGAAACCTCCGTTCATGCGGCCTCGAAGCTACCTGAAAAGCATTGTTGTTGCCGGGGTTTTCCTCACTGCCGGCATGGTTCTGAGAAGAAAATGAGTTTTCTCCTAAGAAACCTTGGGTTTCCAGTTCCTTGTTGGAAGCTCACCCTGCTCTGCGCTATACCTAAAGTGAAAGTCAACGTGAGCCCAAGCTTCGAAGTAAGGCCCTGATTATCCTTGCAAAACGAGAGGCATGCAGCAGCTCCATGAGGCCTTCATCGTTGTTCTGCTTTAGTTTCAAGATAGTAAGCTTTTCAACACTCCTAGGGGCCTTGCTTCAGCACCCGTTTCAGTACCAGAACACTGCGTAGAACCAGGAAGCTCTGCTCCTGCGTGTATGCTGCGTGTCAACCTAGAAATTAGAGACTGATGGCACAAGGCTAGTTTTCCCATTATGAAAGCTCCGTTGATGCGGCCCCGAAGCTACCTGAAAAGCACTGTTGTTACCGTGCTTTTACTTACAGCCGGCATGGTTCATAGAAGAAAATGAGTTTTCTCGAAAGAAACCTTGTGCTTCCAGTTCCTAGTTGGAAGCTCACCCTGCTCTGTTCTATACCAAACATGAAAGTCAATGTGAGCACTAGCCTCGAAGTAAGGCCCTGATTATGCTGGCAAAACGGGAGGCGTGCAGCAGCTCCATGAGGCCTTCATCGCTGTTCTGCTTTAGTTTCACGGTAGTAAGCTTTCCAAGACTCCTAGGGACTTTGCTTAAGCAACCGTTTCGGTACCAGAACACTGCATAGAGACAGTAAGCTCTGGTCCTGCGTGTATGCTGCGTGTCAACCTAGAAATTGGAGACTGATGGCATAAGGCTTCTTTTCCCATTATGAAAGCTCCGTTCATGCGGCCTCGAAGCTACCTGAAAAGCATTGTTGTTGCCGGGGTTTTCCTCACTGCCGGCATGGTTCTGAGAAGAAAATGAGTTTTCTCCTAAGAAACCTTGGGTTTCCAGTTCCTTGTTGGAAGCTCACCCTGCTCTGCGCTATACCTAAAGTGAAAGTCAACGTGAGCCCAAGCTTCGAAGTAAGGCCCTGATTATCCTTGCAAAACGAGAGGCGTGCAGCAGCTCCATGAGGCCTTCATCGTTGTTCTGCTTTAGTTTCAAGGTAGTAAGCTTTTCAACACTCCTAGGGGCCTTGCTTCAGCACCCGTTTCAGTACCAGAACACTGCGTAGAACCAGGAAGCTCTGCTCCTGCGTGTATGCTGCGTGTCAACCTAGAAATTAGAGACTGATGGCACAAGGCTAGTTTTCCCATTATGAAAGCTCCGTTGATGCGGCCCCGAAGCTACCTGAAAAGCACTGTTGTTACCGTGCTTTTACTTACAGCCGGCATGGTTCATAGAAGAAAATGAGTTTTCTCGAAAGAAACCTTGTGCTTCCAGTTCCTAGTTGGAAGCTCACCCTGCTCTGCTCTATACCAAACGTGAAAGTCAATGTGAGCACTAGCCTCGAAGTAAGGCCCTGATTATGCTGGCAAAACGGGAGGCGTTCAGCAGCTCCATGAGGCCTTCATCGCTGTTCTGCTTTAGTTTCACGGTAGTAAGCTTTCCAAGACTCCTAGGGACTTTGCTTAAGCAACCGTTTCGGTACCAGAACACTGCGTAGAGACAGTAAGCTCTGGTCCTGCGTGTATGCTGCGTGTCAACCTAGAAATTGGAGACTGATGGCATAAGGCTTCTTTTCCCATTATGAAAGCTCCGTTCATGCGGCCTCGAAGCTACCTGAGAAGCATTGTTGTTGCCGGGGTTTTCCTCACTGCCGGCATGGTTCTGAGAAGAAAATGAGTTTTCTCCTAAGAAACCTTGGGTTTCCAGTTCCTTGTTGGAAGCTCACCCTGCTCTGCGCTATACCTAAAGTGAAAGTCAACGTGAGCCCAAGCTTCGAAGTAAGGCCCTGATTATCCTTGCAAAACGAGAGGCGTGCAGCAGCTCCATGAGGCCTTCATCGTTGTTCTGCTTTAGTTTCAAGGTAGTAAGCTTTTCAACACTCCTAGGGGCCTTGCTTCAGCACCCGTTTCAGTACCAGAACACTGCGTAGAACCAGGAAGCTCTGCTCCTGCGTGTATGCTGCGTGTCAACCTAGAAATTAGAGACTGATGGCACAAGGCTAGTTTTTCCATTATGAAAGCTCCGTTGATGCGGCCCCGAAGCTACCTGAAAGCACTGTTGTTACCGTGCTTTTACTTACAGCCGGCATGGTTCATAGAAGAAAATGAGTTTTCTCGAAAGAAACCTTGTGCTTCCAGTTCCTAGTTGGAAGCTCACCCTGCTCTGCTCTATACCAAACGTGAAAGTCAATGTGAGCACTAGCCTCGAAGTAAGGCCCTGATTATGCTGGCAAAACGGGAGGCGTGCAGCAGCTCCATGAGGCCTTCATCGCTGTTCTGCTTTAGTTTCACGGTAGTAAGCTTTCCAAGACTCCTAGGGACTTTGCTTAAGCAACCGTTTCGGTACCAGAACACTGCATAGAGACAGTAAGCTCTGGTCCTGCGTGTATGCTGCGTGTCAACCTAGAAATTGGAGACTGATGGCATAAGGCTTCTTTTCCCATTATGAAAGCTCCGTTCATGCGGCCTCGAAGCTACCTGAAAAGCATTGTTGTTGCCGGGGTTTTCCTCACTGCCGGCATGGTTCTGAGAAGAAAATGAGTTTTCTCCTAAGAAACCTTGGGTTTCCAGTTCCTTGTTGGAAGCTCACCCTGCTCTGCGCTATACCTAAAGTGAAAGTCAACGTGAGCCCAAGCTTCGAAGTAAGGCCCTGATTATCCTTGCAAAACGAGAGGCGTGCAGCAGCTCCATGAGGCCTTCATCGTTGTTCTGCTTTAGTTTCAAGGTAGTAAGCTTTTCAACACTCCTAGGGGACTTGCTTCAGCACCCGTTTCAGTACCAGAACACTGCGTAGAACCAGGAAGCTCTGCTCCTGCGTGTATGCTGCGTGTCAACCTAGAAATTAGAGACTGATGGCACAAGGCTAGTTTTCCCATTATGAAAGCTCCGTTGATGCGGCCCCGAAGCTACCTGAAAAGCACTGTTGTTACCGTGCTTTTACTTACAGCCGGCATGGTTCATAGAAGAAAATGAGTTTTCTCGAAAGAAACCTTGTGCTTCCAGTTCCTAGTTGGAAGCTCACCCTGCTCTGCTCTATACCAAACGTGAAAGTCAATGTGAGCACTAGCCTCGAAGTAAGGCCCTGATTATGCTGGCAAAACGGGAGGCGTGCAGCAGCTCCATGAGGCCTTCATCGCTGTTCTGCTTTAGTTTCACGGTAGTAAGCTTTCCAAGACTCCTAGGGACTTTGCTTAAGCAACCGTTTCGGTACCAGAACACTGCGTAGAGACAGTAAGCTCTGGTCCTGCGTGTATGCTGCGTGTCAACCTAGAAATTGGAGACTGATGGCATAAGGCTTCTTTTCCCATTATGAAAGCTCCGTTCATGCGGCCTCGAAGCTACCTGGAAAGCATTGTTGTTGCCGGGGTTTTCTTCACTGCCGGCATGGTTCTGAGAAGAAAATGAGTTTTCTCCTAAGAAACCTTGGGTTTCCAGTTCCTTGTTGGAAGCTCACCCTGCTCTGCGCTATACCTAAAGTGAAAGTCAACGTGAGCCCAAGCTTCGAAGTAAGGCCCTGATTATCCTTGCAAAACGAGAGGCGTGCAGCAGCTCCATGAGGCCTTCATCGTTGTTCTGCTTTAGTTTCAAGGTAGTAAGCTTTTCAACACTCCTAGGGGCCTTGCTTCAGCACCCGTTTCAGTACCAGAACACTGCGTAGAACCAGGAAGCTCTGCTCCTGCGTGTATGCTGCGTGTCAACCTAGAAATTAGAGACTGATGGCACAAGGCTAGTTTTTCCATTATGAAAGCTCCGTTGATGCGGCCCCGAAGCTACCTGAAAGCACTGTTGTTACCGTGCTTTTACTTACAGCCGGCATGGTTCATAGAAGAAAATGAGCTTTCTCGAAAGAAACCTTGTGCTTCCAGTTCCTAGTTGGAAGCTCACCCTGCTCTGCTCTATACCAAACGTGAAAGTCAATGTGAGCACTAGCCTCGAAGTAAGGCCCTGATTATGCTGGCAAAACGGGAGGCGTGCAGCAGCTCCATGAGGCCTTCATCGCTGTTCTGCTTTAGTTTCACGGTAGTAAGCTTTCCAAGACTCCTAGGGACTTTGCTTAAGCAACCGTTTCGGTACCAGAACACTGCGTAGAGACAGTAAGCTCTGGTCCTGCGTGTATGCTGCGTGTCAACCTAGAAATTGGAGACTGATGGCATAAGGCTTCTTTTCCCATTATGAAAGCTCCGTTCATGCGGCCTCGAAGCTACCTGAAAAGCATTGTTGTTGCCGGGGTTTTCCTCACTGCCGGCATGGTTATGAGAAGAAAATGAGTTTTCTCCTAAGAAACCTTGGGTTTCCAGTTCCTTGTTGGAAGCTCACCCTGCTCTGCGCTATACCTAAAGTGAAAGTCAACGTGAGCCCAAGCTTCGAAGTAAGGCCCTGATTATCCTTGCAAAACGAGAGGCGTGCAGCAGCTCCATGAGGCCTTCATCGTTGTTCTGCTTTAGTTTCAAGGTAGTAAGCTTTTCAACACTCCTAGGGGCCTTGCTTCAGCACCCGTTTCAGTACCAGAACACTGCGTAGAACCAGGAAGCTCTGCTCCTGCGTGTATGCTGCGTGTCAACCTAGAAATTAGAGACTGATGGCACAAGGCTAGTTTTCCCATTATGAAAGCTCCGTTGATGCGGCCCCGAAGCTACCTGAAAGCACTGTTGTTACCGTGCTTTTACTTACAGCCGGCATGGTTCATAGAAGAAAATGAGTTTTCTCGAAAGAAACCTTGTGCTTCCAGTTCCTAGTTGGAAGCTCACCCTGCTCTGCTCTATACCAAACGTGAAAGTCAATGTGAGCACTAGCCTTGAAGTAAGGCCCTCAATATGCTGGCAAAACGGGAGGCGTGCAGCAGCTCCATGAGGCCTTCATCGCTGTTCTGCTTTAGTTTCACAGTAGTAAGCTTTCCAACATTCCTAGGGACTTTGCTTAAGCAACCGTTTCGGTACCAGAACACTGCGTAGAGACAGTAAGCTCTGGTCCTGCGTGTATACTGCGTGTCAACCTAGAAATTGGAGACTGATGGCATAAGGCTTCTTTTCCCATTATGAAAGCTCCGTTCATGCGGCCTCGAAGCTACCTGAAAAGCATTGTTGTTGCCGGGGTTTTCCTCACTGCCGGCATGGTTCTGAGAAGAAAATGAGTTTTCTCCTAAGAAACCTTGGGTTTCCAGTTCCTTGTTGGAAGCTCACCCTGCTCTGCGCTATACCTAAAGTGAAAGTCAACGTGAGCCCAAGCTTCGAAGTAAGGCCCTGATTATCCTTGCAAAACGAGAGGCGTGCAGCAGCTCCATGAGGCCTTCATCGTTGTTCTGCTTTAGTTTCAAGGTAGTAAGCTTTTCAACACTCCTAGGGGCCTTGCTTCAGCACCCGTTTCAGTACCAGAACACTGCGTAGAACCAGGAAGCTCTGCTCCTGCGTGTATGCTGCGTGTCAACCTAGAAATTAGAGACTGATGGCACAAGGCTAGTTTTCCCATTATGAAAGCTCCGTTGATGCGGCCCCGAAGCTACCTGAAAAGCACTGTTGTTACCGTGCTTTTACTTACAGCCGGCATGGTTCATAGAAGAAAATGAGTTTTCTCGAAAGAAACCTTGTGCTTCCAGTTCCTAGTTGGAAGCTCACCCTGCTCTGCTCTATACCAAACGTGAAAGTCAATGTGAGCACTAGCCTCGAAGTAAGGCCCTGATTATGCTGGCAAAACGGGAGGCGTGCAGCAGCTCCATGAGGCCTTCATCGCTGTTCTGCTTTAGTTTCACGGTAGTAAGCTTTCCAAGACTCCTAGGGACTTTGCTTAAGCAACCGTTTCGGTACCAGAACACTGCGTAGAGACAGTAAGCTCTGGTCCTGCGTGTATGCTGCGTGTCAACCTAGAAATTGGAGACTGATGGCATAAGGCTTCTTTTCCCATTATGAAAGCTCCGTTCATGCGGCCTCGAAGCTACCTGAAAAGCATTGTTGTTGCCGGGGTTTTCCTCACTGCCGGCATGGTTCTGAGAAGAAAATGAGTTTTCTCCTAAGAAACCTTGGGTTTCCAGTTCCATGTTGGAAGCTCACCCTGCTCTGCGCTATACCTAAAGTGAAAGTCAACGTGAGCCCAAGCTTCGAAGTAAGGCCCTGATTATCCTTGCAAAACGAGAGGCGTGCAGCAGGTCCATGAGGCCTTCATCGTTGTTCTGCTTTAGTTTCAAGGTAGTAAGCTTTTCAACACTCCTAGGGGCCTTGCTTCAGCACCCGTTTCAGTACCAGAACACTGCGTAGAACCAGGAAGCTCTGCTCCTGCGTGTATGCTGCGTGTCAACCTAGAAATTAGAGACTGATGGCACAAGGCTAGTTTTCCCATTATGAAAGCTCCGTTGATGCGGCCCCGAAGCTACCTGAAAGCACTGTTGTTACCGTGCTTTTACTTACAGCCGGCATGGTTCATAGAAGAAAATGAGCTTTCTCGAAAGAAACCTTGTGCTTCCAGTTCCTAGTTGGAAGCTCACCCTGCTCTGCTCTATACCAAACGTGAAAGTCCATGTGAGCACTAGCCTCGAAGTAAGGCCCTGATTATGCTGGCAAAACGGGAGGCGTGCAGCAGCTCCATGAGGCCTTCATCGTTGTTCTGCTTTAGTTTCACGGTAGTAAGCTTTCCAAAACTCCTAGGGACTTTGCTTAAGCAACCGTTTCGGTACCAGAACACTGCGTAGAGACAGTAAGCTCTGGTCCTACGTGTATGCTGCGTGTCAACCTAGAAATTGGAGACTGATGGCATAAGGCTTCTTTTCCCATTATGAAAGCTCCGTTCATGCGGCCTCGAAGCTACCTGAAAAGCATTGTTGTTGCCGGGGTTTTCCTCACTGCCGGCATGGTTCTGAGAAGAAAATGAGTTTTCTCCTAAGAAACCTTGGGTTTCCAGTTCCTTGTTGGAAGCTCACCCTGCTCTGCGCTATACCTAAAGTGAAAGTCAACGTGAGCCCAAGCTTCGAAGTAAGGCCCTGATTATCCTTGCAAAACGAGAGGCGTGCAGCAGCTCCATGAGGCCTTCATCGTTGTTCTGCTTTAGTTTCAAGGTAGTAAGCTTTTCAACACTCCTAGGGGCCTTGCTTCAGCACCCGTTTCAGTACCAGAACACTGCGTAGAACCAGGAAGCTCTGCTCCTGCGTGTATGCTGCGTGTCAACCTAGAAATTAGAGACTGATGGCACAAGGCTAGTTTTCCCATTATGAAAGCTCCGTTGATGCGGCCCCAAAGCTACCTGAAAGCACTGTTGTTACCGTGCTTTTACTTACAGCCGGCATGGTTCATAGAAGAAAATGAGTTTTCTCGAAAGAAACCTTGTGCTTCCAGTTCCTAGTTGGAAGCTCACCCTGCTCTGCTCTATACCAAACGTGAAAGTCAATGTGAGCACTAGCCTCGAAGTAAGGCCCTGATTATGCTGGCAAAACGGGAGGCGTGCAGCAGCTCCATGAGGCCTTCATCGCTGTTCTGCTTTAGTTTCACGGTAGTAAGCTTTCCAAGACTCCTAGGGACTTTGCTTAAGCAACCGTTTCGGTACCAGAACACTGCGTAGAGACAGTAAGCTCTGGTCCTGCGTGTATGCTGCGTGTCAACCTAGAAATTGGAGACTGATGGCATAAGGCTTCTTTTCCCATTATGAAAGCTCCGTTCATGCGGCGTCGAAGCTACCTGAAAAGCATTGTTGTTGCCGGGGTTTTCCTCACTGCCGGCATGGTTCTGAGAAAAAAATGAGTTTTCTCCTAAGAAACCTTGGGTTTCCAGTTCCTTGTTGGAAGCTCACCCTGCTCTGCGCTATACCTAAAGTGAAAGTCAACGTGAGCCCAAGCTTCGAAGTAAGGCCCTGATTATCCTTGCAAAACGAGAGGCGTGCAGCAGCTCCATGAGGCCTTCATCGTTGTTCTGCTTTAGTTTCAAGGTAGTAAGCTTTTCAACACTCCTAGGGGCCTTGCTTCAGCACCCGTTTCAGTACCAGAACACTGCGTAGAACCAGGAAGCTCTGCTCCTGCGTGTATGCTGCGTGTCAACCTAGAAATTAGAGACTGATGGCACAAGGCTAGTTTTCCCATTATGAAAGCTCCGTTGATGCGGCCCCGAAGCTACCTGAAAGCACTGTTGTTACCGTGCTTTTACTTACAGCCGGCATGGTTCTGAGAAGAAAATGAGTTTTCTCGAAAGAAACCTTGTGCTTCCAGTTCCTAGTTGGAAGCTCACCCTGCTCTGCTCTATACCAAACGTGAAAGTCAACGTGAACCCTAGCCTCGAAGTAAGGCTTTGATTTGCCTTGCCAATGGGGAGGTGTGCAGCAGCTCCATGAGGCCTTCATCACTGTTCTGCTTTAGTTTCACGGTAGTAAGCCTTTCAAAACTCCTAGGGTCCTTGCTTCAGCACCCGTTTCCATACCAGAATACTGAGTAGAGCAAGGAAGCTCTGGTCCTGTTAAGCAACTTCCAGCCCCGTAGGCCTTTTTGGAACACCCCAGTGTTGGCTAGAGAGAACCAACACACTGCACTCTTCCTTGGGAGAGCCAGATTACCTCAGCTCCACACAGGATTCACGAACACACTTCTAGACTGTCCTCCATGCAATGGGTGGAACCTCATTCCCCTAGCTGAACTCTATTGAGAAAAACACTCTGCTTCTAATCCCTTTTCACATTTCACACTTAGAGTCACGCATCCGCAAGGAGGTGGTCGGCTTGCATTCCAAGTACAATTTAAGCACAGTTCTTGGTGTAACACTGCAGGTCCTTTGAAGATGCAAAGGCCCCTCAGTCTCGCTCGCGCATCCTTTGTTTTGGAACTTCGCTGCACGCGGAAAACCTCATGTAGAAAAAAGTTGATTCAGGGAAAGCCCCAGTGGGTATCGTGAATCTCTTTTGACTTGTGAGCATCAACATGTACTTATGCTGCGTGTCAACCTAAAAATGGAACACTGATGGCACAAAGCTTGTTTTCCCGTTTTGAAAGCTCCATTCATGCGTCCTCGAAGCTAACTGAAAAGCACTGTTGTTACCGTGCTTTTACTTACAGCCGGCATGGCACATAGAAGAAAATGAGTTTTCTCGAAAGAAACCTTGTGCTTCCAGTTCCTAGTTGGAAGCTCACCCTGCTCTGCTCTATACCAAACGTGAAAGTCAATGTGAGCACTAGCCTCGAAGTAAGGCCCTGATTATGCTGGCAAAACGGGAGGCGTGCAGCAGCTCCATGAGGCCTTCATCGCTGTTCTGCTTTAGTTTCACGGTAGTAAGCTTTCCAAGACTCCTAGGGACTTTGCTTAAGCAACCGTTTCGGTACCAGAACACTGCGTAGAGACAGTAAGCTCTGGTCCTGCGTGTATGCTGCGTGTCAACCTAGAAATTGGAGACTGATGGCATAAGGCTTCTTTTCCCATTATGAAAGCTCCGTTCATGCGGCCTCGAAGCTACCTGAAAAGCATTGTTGTTGCCGGGGTTTTCCTCACTGCCGGCATGGTTCTGAGAAGAAAATGAGTTTTCTCCTACGAAATCTTGGGTTTCCAGTTCCTTGTTGGAAGCTCACCCTGCTCGGCGCTATACCTAAAGTGAAAGTCAACGTGAGCCCAAGCTTCGAAGTAAGGCCCTGATTATCCTTGCAAAACGAGGGGCGTGCAGCAGCTCCATGAGGCCTTCATCGTTGTTCTGCTTTAGTTTCAAGGTAGTAAGCTTTTCAACACTCCTAGGGGCCTTGCTTCAGCACCCGTTTCAGTACCAGAACACTGCGTAGATCCAGGAAGCTCTGCTCCTGCGTGTATGCTGCGTGTCAACCTAGAAATTAGAGACTGATGGCACAAGGCTAGTTTTCCCATTATGAAAGCTCCGTTGATGCGGCCCCGAAGCTACCTGAAAGCACTGTTGTTACCGTGCTTTTACTTACAGCCGGCATGGTTCATAGAAGAAAATGAGTTTTCTCGAAAGAAACCTTGTGCTTCCAGTTCCTAGTTGGAAGCTCACCCTGCTCTGCTCTATACCAAACGTGAAAGTCAATGTGAGCACTAGCCTCGAAGTAAGGCCCTGATTATGCTGGCAAAACGGGAGGCGTGCAGCAGCTCCATGAGGCCTTCATCGCTGTTCTGCTTTAGTTTCACGGTAGTAAGCTTTCCAAGACTCCTAGGGACTTTGCTTAAGCAACCGTTTCGGTACCAGAACACTGCGTAGAGACAGTAAGCTCTGGTCCTGCGTGTATGCTGCGTGTCAACCTAGAAATTGGAGACTGATGGCATAAGGCTTCTTTTCCCATTATGAAAGCTCCGTTCATGCGGCCTCGAAGCTACCTGAAAAGCATTGTTGTTGCCGGGGTTTTCCTCACTGCCGGCATGGTTCTGAGAAGAAAATGAGTTTTCTCCTAAGAAACCTTGGGTTTCCAGTTCCTTGTTGGAAGCTCACCCTGCTCGGCGCTATACCTAAAGTGAAAGTCAACGTGAGCCCAAGCTTCGAAGTAAGGCCCTGATTATCCTTGCAAAACGAGAGGCGTGCAGCAGCTCCATGAGGCCTTCATCGTTGTTCTGCTTTAGTTTCAAGGTAGTAAGCTTTTCAACACTCCTAGGGGACTTGCTTCAGCACCCGTTGCAGTACCAGAACACTGCGTAGATCCATGAAGCTCTGCTCCTGCGTGTATGCTGCGTGTCAACCTAGAAATTAGAGACTGATGGCACAAGGCTAGTTTTCCCATTATGAAAGCTCCGTTGATGCGGCCCCGAAGCTACCTGAAAAGCACTGTTGTTACCGTGCTTTTACTTACAGCCGGCATGGTTCATAGAAGAAAATGAGTTTTCTCGAAAGAAACCTTGTGCTTCCAGTTCCTAGTTGGAAGCTCACCCTGCTCTGCTCTATACCAAACGTGAAAGTCAATGTGAGCACTAGCCTCGAAGTAAGGCCCTGATTATGCTGGCAAAACGGGAGGCGTGCAGCAGCTCCATGAGGCCTTCATCGCTGTTCTGCTTTAGTTTCACGGTAGTAAGCTTTCCAAGACTCCTAGGGACTTTGCTTAAGCAACCGTTTCGGTACCAGAACACTGCGTAGAGACAGTAAGCTCTGGTCCTGCGTGTATGCTGCGTGTCAACCTAGAAATTGGAGACTGATGGCATAAGGCTTCTTTTCCCATTATGAAAGCTCCGTTCATGCGGCCTCGAAGCTACCTGAAAAGCATTGTTGTTGCCGGGGTTTTCCTCACTGCCGGCATGGTTCTGAGAAGAAAATGAGTTTTCTCCTAAGAAACCTTGGGTTTCCAGTTCCTTGTTGGAAGCTCACCCTGCTCTGCGCTATACCTAAAGTGAAAGTCAACGTGAGCCCAAGCTTCGAAGTAAGGCCCTGATTATCCTTGCAAAACGAGAGGCGTGCAGCAGCTCCATGAGGCCTTCATCGTTGTTCTGCTTTAGTTTCAAGGTAGTAAGCTTTTCAACACTCCTAGGGGCCTTGCTTCAGCACCCGTTTCAGTACCAGAACACTGCGTAGAACCAGGAAGCTCTGCTCCTGCGTGTATGCTGCGTGTCAACCTAGAAATTAGAGACTGATGGCACAAGGCTAGTTTTCCCATTATGAAAGCTCCGTTGATGCGGCCCCGAAGCTACCTGAAAAGCACTGTTGTTACCGTGCTTTTACTTACAGCCGGCATGGTTCATAGAAGAAAATGAGTTTTCTCGAAAGAAACCTTGTGCTTCCAGTTCCTAGTTGGAAGCTCACCCTGCTCTGCTCTATACCAAACGTGAAAGTCAATGTGAGTACTAGCCTCGAAGTAAGGCCCTGATTATGCTGGCAAAACGGGAGGCGTGCAGCAGCTCCATGAGGCCTTCATCGCTGTTCTGCTTTAGTTTCACGGTAGTAAGCTTTCCAAGACTCCTAGGGACTTTGCTTAAGCAACCGTTTCGGTACCAGAACACTGCGTAGAGACAGTAAGCTCTGGTCCTGCGTGTATGCTGCGTGTCAACCTAGAAATTGGAGACTGATGGCATAAGGCTTCTTTTCCCATTATGAAAGCTCCGTTCATGCGGCCTCGAAGCTACCTGAAAAGCATTGTTGTTGCCGGGGTTTTCCTCACTGCCGGCATGGTTCTGAGAAGAAAATGAGTTTTCTCCTACGAAATCTTGGGTTTCCAGTTCCTTGTTGGAAGCTCACCCTGCTCGGCGCTATACCTAAAGTGAAAGTCAACGTGAGCCCAAGCTTCGAAGTAAGGCCCTGATTATCCTTGCAAAACGAGGGGCGTGCAGCAGCTCCATGAGGCCTTCATCGTTGTTCTGCTTTAGTTTCAAGGTAGTAAGCTTTTCAACACTCCTAGGGGCCTTGCTTCAGCACCCGTTTCAGTACCAGAACACTGCGTAGATCCAGGAAGCTCTGCTCCTGCGTGTATGCTGCGTGTCAACCTAGAAATTAGAGACTGATGGCACAAGGCTAGTTTTCCCATTATGAAAGCTCCGTTGATGCGGCCCCGAAGCTACCTGAAAGCACTGTTGTTACCGTGCTTTTACTTACAGCCGGCATGGTTCTGAGAAGAAAATGAGTTTTCTCGAAAGAAACCTTGTGCTTCCAGTTCCTAGTTGGAAGCTCACCCTGCTCTGCTCTATACCAAACGTGAAAGTCAATGTGAGCACTAGCCTCGAAGTAAGGCCCTGATTATGCTGGCAAAACGGGAGGCGTGCAGCAGCTCCATGAGGCCTTCATCGCTGTTCTGCTTTAGTTTCACGGTAGTAAGCTTTCCAAGACTCCTAGGGACTTTGCTTAAGCAACCGTTTCGGTACCAGAACACTGCGTAGAGACAGTAAGCTCTGGTCCTGCGTGTATGCTGCGTGTCAACCTAGAAATTGGAGACTGATGGCATAAGGCTTCTTTTCCCATTATGAAAGCTCCGTTCATGCGGCCTCGAAGCTACCTGAAAAGCATTGTTGTTGCCGGGGTTTTCCTCACTGCCGGCATGGTTCTGAGAAGAAAATGAGTTTTCTCCTAAGAAACCTTGGGTTTCCAGTTCCTTGTTGGAAGCTCACCCTGCTCGGCGCTATACCTAAAGTGAAAGTCAACGTGAGCCCAAGCTTCGAAGTAAGGCCCTGATTATCCTTGCAAAACGAGAGGCGTGCAGCAGCTCCATGAGGCCTTCATCGTTGTTCTGCTTTAGTTTCAAGGTAGTAAGCTTTTCAACACTCCTAGGGGACTTGCTTCAGCACCCGTTGCAGTACCAGAACACTGCGTAGATCCATGAAGCTCTGCTCCTGCGTGTATGCTGCGTGTCAACCTAGAAATTAGAGACTGATGGCACAAGGCTAGTTTTCCCATTATGAAAGCTCCGTTGATGCGGCCCCGAAGCTACCTGAAAAGCACTGTTGTTACCGTGCTTTTACTTACAGCCGGCATGGTTCATAGAAGAAAATGAGTTTTCTCGAAAGAAACCTTGTGCTTCCAGTTCCTAGTTGGAAGCTCACCCTGCTCTGCTCTATACCAAACGTGAAAGTCAATGTGAGCACTAGCCTCGAAGTAAGGCCCTGATTATGCTGGCAAAACGGGAGGCGTGCAGCAGCTCCATGAGGCCTTCATCGCTGTTCTGCTTTAGTTTCACGGTAGTAAGCTTTCCAAGACTCCTAGGGACTTTGCTTAAGCAACCGTTTCGGTACCAGAACACTGCGTAGAGACAGTAAGCTCTGGTCCTGCGTGTATGCTGCGTGTCAACCTAGAAATTGGAGACTGATGGCATAAGGCTTCTTTTCCCATTATGAAAGCTCCGTTCATGCGGCCTCGAAGCTACCTGAAAAGCATTGTTGTTGCCGGGGTTTTCCTCACTGCCGGCATGGTTCTGAGAAGAAAATGAGTTTTCTCCTAAGAAACCTTGGGTTTCCAGTTCCTTGTTGGAAGCTCACCCTGCTCTGCGCTATACCTAAAGTGAAAGTCAACGTGAGCCCAAGCTTCGAAGTAAGGCCCTGATTATCCTTGCAAAACGAGAGGCGTGCAGCAGCTCCATGAGGCCTTCATCGTTGTTCTGCTTTAGTTTCAAGGTAGTAAGCTTTTCAACACTCCTAGGGGCCTTGCTTCAGCACCCGTTTCAGTACCAGAACACTGCGTAGAACCAGGAAGCTCTGCTCCTGCGTGTATGCTGCGTGTCAACCTAGAAATTAGAGACTGATGGCACAAGGCTAGTTTTCCCATTATGAAAGCTCCGTTGATGCGGCCCCGAAGCTACCTGAAAGCACTGTTGTTACCGTGCTTTTACTTACAGCCGGCATGGTTCATAGAAGAAAATGAGTTTTCTCGAAAGAAACCTTGTGCTTCCAGTTCCTAGTTGGAAGCTCACCCTGCTCTGCTCTATACCAAACGTGAAAGTCAATGTGAGCACTAGCCTCGAAGTAAGGCCCTGATTATGCTGGCAAAACGGGAGGCGTGCAGCAGCTCCATGAGGCCTTCATCGCTGTCTGCTTTAGTTTCACGGTAGTAAGCTTTCCAAGACTCCTAGGGACTTTGCTTAAGCAACCGTTTCGGTACCAGAACACTGCGTAGAGACAGTAAGCTCTGGTCCTGCGTGTATGCTGCGTGTCAACCTAGAAATTGGAGACTGATGGCATAAGGCTTCTTTTCCCATTATGAAAGCTCCGTTCATGCGGCCTCGAAGCTACCTGAAAAGCATTGTTGTTGCCGGGGTTTTCCTCACTGCCGGCATGGTTCTGAGAAGAAAATGAGTTTTCTCCTAAGAAACCTTGGGTTTCCAGTTCCTTGTTGGAAGCTCACCCTGCTCTGCGCTATACCTAAAGTGAAAGTCAACGTGAGCCCAAGCTTCGAAGTAAGGCCCTGATTATCCTTGCAAAACGAGAGGCGTGCAGCAGCTCCATGAGGCCTTCATCGTTGTTCTGCTTTAGTTTCAAGGTAGTAAGCTTTTCAACACTCCTAGGGGCCTTGCTTCAGCACCCGTTTCAGTACCAGAACACTGCGTAGAACCAGGAAGCTCTGCTCCTGCGTGTATGCTGCGTGTCAACCTAGAAATTAGAGACTGATGGCACAAGGCTAGTTTTCCCATTATGAAAGCTCCGTTGATGCGGCCCCGAAGCTACCTGAAAAGCACTGTTGTTACCGTGCTTTTACTTACAGCCGGCATGGTTCATAGAAGAAAATGAGTTTTCTCGAAAGAAACCTTGTGCTTCCAGTTCCTAGTTGGAAGCTCACCCTGCTCTGCTCTATACCAAACGTGAAAGTCAATGTGAGCACTAGCCTCGAAGTAAGGCCCTGATTATGCTGGCAAAACGGGAGGCGTGCAGCAGCTCCATGAGGCCTTCATCGCTGTTCTGCTTTAGTTTCACGGTAGTAAGCTTTCCAAGACTCCTAGGGACTTTGCTTAAGCAACCGTTTCGGTACCAGAACACTGCGTAGAGACAGTAAGCTCTGGTCCTGCGTGTATGCTGCGTGTCAACCTAGAAATTGGAGACTGATGGCATAAGGCTTCTTTTCCCATTATGAAAGCTCCGTTCATGCGGCCTCGAAGCTACCTGAAAAGCATTGTTGTTGCCGGGGTTTTCCTCACTGCCGGCATGGTTCTGAGAAGAAAATGAGTTTTCTCCTAAGAAACCTTGGGTTTCCAGTTCCTTGTTGGAAGCTCACCCTGCTCTGCGCTATACCTAAAGTGAAAGTCAACGTGAGCCCAAGCTTCGAAGTAAGGCCCTGATTATCCTTGCAAAACGAGAGGCGTGCAGCAGCTCCATGAGGCCTTCATCGTTGTTCTGCTTTAGTTTCAAGGTAGTAAGCTTTTCAACACTCCTAGGGGCCTTGCTTCAGCACCCGTTTCAGTACCAGAACACTGCGTAGAACCAGGAAGCTCTGCTCCTGCGTGTATGCTGCGTGTCAACCTAGAAATTAGAGACTGATGGCACAAGGCTAGTTTTCCCATTATGAAAGCTCCGTTGATGCGGCCCCGAAGCTACCTGAAAAGCACTGTTGTTACCGTGCTTTTACTTACAGCCGGCATGGTTCATAGAAGAAAATGAGTTTTCTCGAAAGAAACCTTGTGCTTCCAGTTCCTAGTTGGAAGCTCACCGTGCTCTGTTCTATACCAAACATGAAAGTCAATGTGAGCACTAGCCTCGAAGTAAGGCCCTGATTATGCTGGCAAAACGGGAGGCGTGCAGCAGCTCCATGAGGCCTTCATCGCTGTTCTGCTTTAGTTTCACGGTAGTAAGCTTTCCAAGACTCCTAGGGACTTTGCTTAGGCAACCGTTTCGGTACCAGAACACTGCGTAGAGACAGTAAGCTCTGGTCCTGCGTGTATGCTGCGTGTCAACCTAGAAATTGGAGACTGATGGCATAAGGCTTCTTTTCCCATTATGAAAGCTCCGTTCATGCGGCCTCGAAGCTACCTGAAAAGCATTGTTGTTGCCGGGGTTTTCCTCACTGCCGGCATGGTTCTGAGAAGAAAATGAGTTTTCTCCTAAGAAACCTTGGGTTTCCAGTTCCTTGTTGGAAGCTCACCCTGCTCGGCGCTATACCTAAAGTGAAAGTCAACGTGAGCCCAAGCTTCGAAGTAAGGCCCTGATTATCCTTGCAAAACGAGAGGCGTGCAGCAGCTCCATGAGGCCTTCATCGTTGTTCTGCTTTAGTTTCAAGGTAGTAAGCTTTTCAACACTCCTAGGGGACTTGCTTCAGCACCCGTTGCAGTACCAGAACACTGCGTAGATCCAGGAAGCTCTGCTCCTGCGTGTATGCTGCGTGTCAACCTAGAAATTAGAGACTGATGGCACAAGGCTAGTTTTCCCATTATGAAAGCTCCGTTGATGCGGCCCCGAAGCTACCTGAAAAGCACTGTTGTTACCGTGCTTTTACTTACAGCCGGCATGGTTCATAGAAGAAAATGAGTTTTCTCGAAAGAAACCTTGTGCTTCCAGTTCCTAGTTGGAAGCTCACCCTGCTCTGCTCTATACCAAACGTGAAAGTCAATGTGAGCACTAGCCTCGAAGTAAGGCCCTGATTATGCTGGCAAAACGGGAGGCGTGCAGCAGCTCCATGAGGCCTTCATCGCTGTTCTGCTTTAGTTTCACGGTAGTAAGCTTTCCAAGACTCCTAGGGACTTTGCTTAAGCAACCGTTTCGGTACCAGAACACTGCGTAGAGACAGTAAGCTCTGGTCCTGCGTGTATGCTGCGTGTCAACCTAGAAATTGGAGACTGATGGCATAAGGCTTCTTTTCCCATTATGAAAGCTCCGTTCATGCGGCCTCGAAGCTACCTGAAAAGCATTGTTGTTGCCGGGGTTTTCCTCACTGCCGGCATGGTTCTGAGAAGAAAATGAGTTTTCTCCTAAGAAACCTTGGGTTTCCAGTTCCTTGTTGGAAGCTCCCCCTGCTCTGCGCTATACCTAAAGTGAAAGTCAACGTGAGCCCAAGCTTCGAAGTAAGGCCCTGATTATCCTTGCAAAACGAGAGGCGTGCAGCAGCTCCATGAGGCCTTCATCGTTGTTCTGCTTTAGTTTCAAGGTAGTAAGCTTTTCAACACTCCTAGGGGCCTTGCTTCAGCACCCGTTTCAGTACCAGAACACTGCGTAGAACCAGGAAGCTCTGCTCCTGCGTGTATGCTGCGTGTCAACCTAGAAATTAGAGACTGATGGCACAAGGCTAGTTTTCCCATTATGAAAGCTCCGTTGATGCGGCCCCGAAGCTACCTGAAAGCACTGTTGTTACCGTGCTTTTACTTACAGCCGGCATGGTTCATAGAAGAAAATGAGTTTTCTCGAAAGAAACCTTGTGCTTCCAGTTCCTAGTTGGAAGCTCACCCTGCTCTGCTCTATACCAAACGTGAAAGTCAATGTGAGCACTAGCCTCGAAGTAAGGCCCTGATTATGCTGGCAAAACGGGAGGCGTGCAGCAGCTCCATGAGGCCTTCATCGCTGTTCTGCTTTAGTTTCACGGTAGTGAGCTTTCCAAGACTCCTAGGGACTTTGCTTAGGCAACCGTTTCGGTACCAGAACACTGCGTAGAGACAGTAAGCTCTGGTCCTGCGTGTATGCTGCGTGTCAACCTAGAAATTGGAGACTGATGGCATAAGGCTTCTTTTCCCATTATGAAAGCTCCGTTCATGCGGCCTCGAAGCTACCTGAAAAGCATTGTTGTTGCCGGGGTTTTCCTCACTGCCGGCATGGTTCTGAGAAGAAAATGAGTTTTCTCCTAAGAAACCTTGGGTTTCCAGTTCCTTGTTGGAAGCTCACCCTGCTCTGCGCTATACCTAAAGTGAAAGTCAACGTGAGCCCAAGCTTCGAAGTAAGGCCCTGATTATCCTTGCAAAACGAGAGGCGTGCAGCAGCTCCATGAGGCCTTCATCGTTGTTCTGCTTTAGTTTCAAGGTAGTAAGCTTTTCAACACTCCTAGGGGCCTTGCTTCAGCACCCGTTTCAGTACCAGAACACTGCGTAGAACCAGGAAGCTCTGCTCCTGCGTGTATGCTGCGTGTCAACCTAGAAATTAGAGACTGATGGCACAAGGCTAGTTTTCCCATTGTGAAAGCTCCGTTGATGCGGCCCCGAAGCTACCTGAAAAGCACTGTTGTTACCGTGCTTTTACTTACAGCCGGCATGGTTCATAGAAGAAAATGAGTTTTCTCGAAAGAAACCTTGTGCTTCCAGTTCCTAGTTGGAAGCTCACCCTGCTCTGCTCTATACCAAACGTGAAAGTCAATGTGAGCACTAGCCTCGAAGTAAGGCCCTGATTATGCTGGCAAAACGGGAGGCGTGCAGCAGCTCCATGAGGCCTTCATCGCTGTTCTGCTTTAGTTTCACGGTAGTAAGCTTTCCAAGACTCCTAGGGACTTTGCTTAAGCAACCGTTTCGGTACCAGAACACTGCGTAGAGACAGTAAGCTCTGGTCCTGCGTGTATGCTGCGTGTCAACCTAGAAATTGGAGACTGATGGCATAAGGCTTCTTTTCCCATTATGAAAGCTCCGTTCATGCGGCCTCGAAGCTACCTGAAAAGCATTGTTGTTGCCGGGGTTTTCCTCACTGCCGGCATGGTTCTGAGAAGAAAATGAGTTTTCTCCTAAGAAACCTTGGGTTTCCAGTTCCTTGTTGGAAGCTCACCCTGCTCTGCGCTATACCTAAAGTGAAAGTCAACGTGAGCCCAAGCTTCGAAGTAAGGCCCTGATTATCCTTGCAAAACGAGAGGCGTGCAGCAGCTCCATGAGGCCTTCATCGTTGTTCTGCTTTAGTTTCAAGGTAGTAAGCTTTTCAACACTCCTAGGGGCCTTGCTTCAGCACCCGTTTCAGTACCAGAACACTGCGTAGAACCAGGAAGCTCTGCTCCTGCGTGTATGCTGCGTGTCAACCTAGAATTTAGAGACTGATGGTACAAGGCTAGTTTTCCCATTATGAAAGCTCCGTTGATGCGGCCCCGAAGCTACCTGAAAGCACTGTTGTTACCGTGCTTTTACTTACAGCCGGCATGGTTCATAGAAGAAAATGAGTTTTCTCGAAAGAAACCTTGTGCTTCCAGTTCCTAGTTGGAAGCTCACCCTGCTCTGCTCTATACCAAACGTGAAAGTCAATGTGAGCACTAGCCTCGAAGTAAGGCCCTGATTATGCTGGCAAAACGGGAGGCGTGCAGCAGCTCCATGAGGCCTTCATCGCTGTTCTGCTTTAGTTTCACGGTAGTAAGCTTTCCAAGACTCCTAGGGATTTGCTTAAGCAACCGTTTCGGTACCAGAACACTGCGTAGAGACAGTAAGCTCTGGTCCTGCGTGTATGCTGCGTGTCAACCTAGAAATTGGAGACTGATGGCATAAGGCTTCTTTTCCCATTATGAAAGCTCCGTTCATGCGGCCTCGAAGCTACCTGAAAAGCATTGTTGTTGCCGGGGTTTTCCTCACTGCCGGCATGGTTCTGAGAAGAAAATGAGTTTTCTCCTAAGAAACCTTGGGTTTCCAGTTCCTTGTTGGAAGCTCACCCTGCTCTGCGCTATACCTAAAGTGAAAGTCAACGTGAGCCCAAGCTTCGAAGTAAGGCCCTGATTATCCTTGCAAAACGAGAGGCGTGCAGCAGCTCCATGAGGCCTTCATCGTTGTTCTGCTTTAGTTTCAAGGTAGTAAGCTTTTCAACACTCCTAGGGGACTTGCTTCAGCACCCGTTTCAGTACCAGAACACTGCCTAGAACCAGGAAGCTCTGCTCCTGCGTGTATGCTGCGTGTCAACCTAGAAATTAGAGACTGATGGCACAAGGCTAGTTTTCCCATTATGAAAGCTCCGTTGATGCGGCCCCGAAGCTACCTGAAAGCACTGTTGTTACCGTGCTTTTACTTACAGCCGGCATGGTTCATAGAAGAAAATGAGCTTTCTCGAAAGAAACCTTGTGCTTCCAGTTCCTAGTTGGAAGCTCACCCTGCTCTGCTCTATACCAAACGTGAAAGTCAATGTGAGCACTAGCCTCGAAGTAAGGCCCTGATTATGCTGGCAAAACGGGAGGCGTGCAGCAGCTCCATGAGGCCTTCATCGCTGTTCTGCTTTAGTTTCACGATAGTAAGCTTTCCAACACTCCTAGGGACTTTGCTTAAGCAACCGTTTCGGTACCAGAACACTGCGTAGAGACAGTAAGCTCTGGTCCTGCGTGTATGCTGCGTGTCAACCTAGAAATTGGAGACTGATGGCATAAGGCTTCTTTTCCCATTATGAAAGCTCCGTTCATGCGGCCTCGAAGCTACCTGAAAAGCATTGTTGTTGCCGGGGTTTTCCTCACTGCCGGCATGGTTCTGAGAAGAAAATGAGTTTTCTCCTAAGAAACCTTGGGTTTCCAGTTCCTTGTTGGAAGCTCACCCTGCTCTGCGCTATACCTAAAGTGAAAGTCAACGTGAGCCCAAGCTTCGAAGTAAGGCCCTGATTATCCTTGCAAAACGAGAGGCGTGCAGCAGCTCCATGAGGCCTTCATCGTTGTTCTGCTTTAGTTTCAAGGTAGTAAGCTTTTCAACACTCCTAGGGGCCTTGCTTCAGCACCCGTTTCAGTACCAGAACACTGCGTAGAACCAGGAAGCTCTGCTCCTGCGTGTATGCTGCGTGTCAACCTAGAATTTAGAGACTGATGGCACAAGGCTAGTTTTCCCATTATGAAAGCTCCGTTGATGCGGCCCCGAAGCTAGCTGAAAGCACTGTTGTTACCGTGCTTTTACTTACAGCCGGCATGGTTCATAGAAGAAAATGAGTTTTCTCGAAAGAAACCTTGTGCTTCCAGTTCCTAGTTGGAAGCTCACCCTGCTCTGCTCTATACCAAACGTGAAAGTCAATGTGAGCACTAGCCTCGAAGTAAGGCCCTGATTATGCTGGCAAAACGGGAGGCGTGCAGCAGCTCCATGAGGCCTTCATCGCTGTTCTGCTTTAGTTTCACGGTAGTAAGCTTTCCAACACTCTTAGGGACTTTGCTTAAGCAACCGTTTCGGTACCAGAACACTGCGTAGAGACAGTAAGCTCTGGTCCTGCGTGTATGCTGCGTGTCAACCTAGAAATTGGAGACTGATGGCATAAGGCTTCTTTTCCCATTATGAAAGCTCCGTTCATGCGGCCTCGAAGCTACCTGAAAAGCATTGTTGTTGCCGGGGTTTTCCTCACTGCCGGCATGGTTCTGAGAAAAAAATGAGTTTTCTCCTAAGAAACCTTGGGTTTCCAGTTCCTTGTTGGAAGCTCACCCTGCTCTGCGCTATACCTAAAGTGAAAGTCAACGTGAGCCCAAGCTTCGAAGTAAGGCCCTGATTATCCTTGCAAAACGAGAGGCGTGCAGCAGCTCCATGAGGCCTTCATCGTTGTTCTGCTTTAGTTTCAAGGTAGTAAGCTTTTCAACACTCCTAGGGGCCTTGCTTCAGCACCCGTTTCAGTACCAGAACACTGCGTAGAACCAGGAAGCTCTGCTCCTGCGTGTATGCTGCGTGTCAACCTAGAAATTAGAGACTGATGGCACAAGGCTAGTTTTCCCATTATGAAAGCTCCGTTGATGCGGCCCCGAAGCTACCTGAAAAGCACTGTTGTTACCGTGCTTTTACTTACAGCCGGCATGGTTCATAGAAGAAAATGAGTTTTCTCGAAAGAAACCTTGTGCTTCCAGTTCCTAGTTGGAAGCTCACCCTGCTCTGCTCTATACCAAACGTGAGAGTCAATGTGAGCACTAGCCTCGAAGTAAGGCCCTGATTATGCTGGCAAAACGGGAGGCGTGCAGCAGCTCCATGAGGCCTTCATCGCTGTTCTGCTTTAGTTTCACGGTAGTAAGCTTTCCAAGACTCCTAGGGACTTTGCTTAAGCAACCGTTTCGGTACCAGAACACTGCGTAGAGACAGTAAGCTCTGGTCCTGCGTGTATGCTGCGTGTCAACCTAGAAATTGGAGACTGATGGCATAAGGCTTCTTTTCCCATTATGAAAGCTCCGTTCATGCGGCCTCGAAGCTACCTGAAAAGCATTGTTGTTGCCGGAGTTTTCCTCACTGCCGGCATGGTTCTGAGAAGAAAATGAGTTTTCTCCTAAGAAACCTTGGGTTTCCAGTTCCTTGTTGGAAGCTCACCCTGCTCTGCGCTATACCTAAAGTGAAAGTCAACGTGAGCCCAAGCTTCGAAGTAAGGCCCTGATTATCCTTGCAAAACGAGAGGCGTGCAGCAGCTCCATGAGGCCTTCATCGTTGTTCTGCTTTAGTTTCAAGGTAGTAAGCTTTTCAACACTCCTAGGGGACTTGCTTCAGCACCCGTTTCAGTACCAGAACACTGCCTAGAACCAGGAAGCTCTGCTCCTGCGTGTATGCTGCGTGTCAACCTAGAAATTAGAGACTGATGGCACAAGGCTAGTTTTCCCATTATGAAAGCTCCGTTGATGCGGCCCCGAAGCTACCTGAAAGCACTGTTGTTGCCGTGCTTTTACTTACAGCCGGCATGGTTCATAGAAGAAAATGAGCTTTCTCGAAAGAAACCTTGTGCTTCCAGTTCCTAGTTGGAAGCTCACCCTGCTCTGCTCTATACCAAACGTGAAAGTCAATGTGAGCACTAGCCTCGAAGTAAGGCCCTGATTATGCTGGTAAAACGGGAGGCGTGCAGCAGCTCCATGAGGCCTTCATCGCTGTTCTGCTTTAGTTTCACGGTAGTAAGCTTTCCAACACTCTTAGGGACTTTGCTTAAGCAACCGTTTCGGTACCAGAACACTGCGTAGAGACAGTAAGCTCTGGTCCTGCGTGTATGCTGCGTGTCAACCTAGAAATTGGAGACTGATGGCATAAGGCTTCTTTTCCCATTATGAAAGCTCCGTTCATGCGGCCTCGAAGCTACCTGAAAAGCATTGTTGTTGCCGGGGTTTTCCTCACTGCCGGCATGGTTCTGAGAAGAAAATGAGTTTTCTCCTAAGAAACCTTGGGTTTCCAGTTCCTTGTTGGAAGCTCACCCTGCTCTGCGCTATACCTAAAGTGAAAGTCAACGTGAGCCCAAGCTTCGAAGTAAGGCCCTGATTATCCTTGCAAAACGAGAGGCGTGCAGCAGCTCCATGAGGCCTTCATCGTTGTTCTGCTTTAGTTTCAAGGTAGTAAGCTTTTCAACACTCCTAGGGGCCTTGCTTCAGCACCCGTTTCAGTACCAGAACACTGCGTAGAACCAGGAAGCTCTGCTCCTGCGTGTATGCTGCGTGTCAACCTAGAAATTAGAGACTGATGGCACAAGGCTAGTTTTCCCATTATGAAAGCTCCGTTGATGCGGCCCCGAAGCTAGCTGAAAGCACTGTTGTTACCGTGCTTTTACTTACAGCCGGCATGGTTCATAGAAGAAAATGAGTTTTCTCGAAAGAAACCTTGTGCTTCCAGTTCCTAGTTGGAAGCTCACCCTGCTCTGCTCTATACCAAACGTGAAAGTCAATGTGAGCACTAGCCTCGAAGTAAGGCCCTGATTATGCTGGCAAAACGGGAGGCGTGCAGCAGCTCCATGAGGCCTTCATCGCTGTTCTGCTTTAGTTTCACGGTAGTAAGCTTTCCAAGACTCCTAGGGACTTTGCTTAAGCAACCGTTTCGGTACAAGAACACAGCGTAGAGACAGTAAGCTCTGGTCCTGCGTGTATGCTGCGTGTCAACCTAGAAATTGGAGACTGATGGCATAAGGCTTCTTTTCCCATTATGAAAGCTCCGTTCATGCGGCCTCGAAGCTACCTGAAAAGCATTGTTGTTGCCGGGGTTTTCCTCACTGCCGGCATGGTTCTGAGAAGAAAATGAGTTTTCTCCTAAGAAACCTTGGGTTTCCAGTTCCTTGTTGGAAGCTCACCCTGCTCTGCGCTATACCTAAAGTGAAAGTCAACGTGAGCCCAAGCTTCGAAGTAAGGCCCTGATTATCCTTGCAAAACGAGAGGCGTGCAGCAGCTCCATGAGGCCTTCATCGTTGTTCTGCTTTAGTTTCAAGGTAGTAAGCTTTTCAACACTCCTAGGGGCCTTGCTTCAGCACCCGTTTCAGTACCAGAACACTGCGTAGAACCAGGAAGCTCTGCTCCTGCGTGTATGCTGCGTGTCAACCTAGAAATTAGAGACTGATGGCACAAGGCTAGTTTTCCCATTATGAAAGCTCCATTGATGCGGCCCCGAAGCTACCTGAAAAGCACTGTTGTTACCGTGCTTTTACTTACAGCCGGCATGGTTCATAGAAGAAAATGAGTTTTCTCGAAAGAAACCTTGTGCTTCCAGTTCCTAGTTGGAAGCTCACCCTGCTCTGCTCTATACCAAACGTGAAAGTCAATGTGAGCACTAGCCTCGAAGTAAGGCCCTGATTATGCTGGCAAAACGGGAGGCGTGCAGCAGCTCCATGAGGCCTTCATCGCTGTTCTGCTTTAGTTTCACGGTAGTAAGCTTTCCAAGACTCCTAGGGACTTTGCTTAAGCAACCGTTTCGGTACCAGAACACTGCGTAGAGACAGTAAGCTCTGGTCCTGCGTGTATGCTGCGTGTCAACCTAGAAATTGGAGACTGATGGCATAAGGCTTCTTTTCCCATTATGAAAGCTCCGTTCATGCGGCCTCGAAGCTACCTGAAAAGCATTGTTGTTGCCGGGGTTTTCCTCACTGCCGGCATGGTTCTGAGAAGAAAATGAGTTTTCTCCTAAGAAACCTTGGGTTTCCAGTTCCTTGTTGGAAGCTCACCCTGCTCTGCGCTATACCTAAAGTGAAAGTCAACGTGAGCCCAAGCTTCGAAGTAAGGCCCTGATTATCCTTGCAAAACGAGAGGCGTGCAGCAGCTCCATGAGGCCTTCATCGTTGTTCTGCTTTAGTTTCAAGGTAGTAAGCTTTTCAACACTCCTAGGGGACTTGCTTCAGCACCCGTTTCAGTACCAGAACACTGCCTAGAACCAGGAAGCTCTGCTCCTGCGTGTATGCTGCGTGTCAACCTAGAAATTAGAGACTGATGGCACAAGGCTAGTTTTCCCATTATGAAAGCTCCGTTGATGCGGCCCCGAAGCTACCTGAAAGCACTGTTGTTACCGTGCTTTTACTTACAGCCGGCATGGTTCATAGAAGAAAATGAGCTTTCTCGAAAGAAACCTTGTGCTTCCAGTTCCTAGTTGGAAGCTCACCCTGCTCTGCTCTATACCAAACGTGAAAGTCAATGTGAGCACTAGCCTCGAAGTAAGGCCCTGATTATGCTGGCAAAACGGGAGGCGTGCAGCAGCTCCATGAGGCCTTCATCGCTGTTCTGCTTTAGTTTCACGGTAGTAAGCTTTCCAACACTCCTAGGGACTTTGCTTAAGCAACCGTTTCGGTACCAGAACACTGCGTAGAGACAGTAAGCTCTGGTCCTGCGTGTATGCTGCGTGTCAACCTAGAAATTGGAGACTGATGGCATAAGGCTTCTTTTCCCATTATGAAAGCTCCGTTCATGCGGCCTCGAAGCTACCTGAAAAGCATTGTTGTTGCCGGGGTTTTCCTCACTGCCGGCATGGTTCTGAGAAGAAAATGAGTTTTCTCCTAAGAAACCTTGGGTTTCCAGTTCCTTGTTGGAAGCTCACCCTGCTCTGCGCTATACCTAAAGTGAAAGTCAACGTGAGCCCAAGCTTCGAAGTAAGGCCCTGATTATCCTTGCAAAACGAGAGGCGTGCAGCAGCTCCATGAGGCCTTCATCGTTGTTCTGCTTTAGTTTCAAGGTAGTAAGCTTTTCAACACTCCTAGGGGCCTTGCTTCAGCACCCGTTTCAGTACCAGAACACTGCGTAGAACCAGGAAGCTCTGCTCCTGCGTGTATGCTGCGTGTCAACCTAGAAATTAGAGACTGATGGCACAAGGCTAGTTTTCCCATTATGAAAGCTCCGTTGATGCGGCCCCGAAGCTACCTGAAAGCACTGTTGTTACCGTGCTTTTACTTACAGCCGGCATGGTTCATAGAAGAAAATGAGTTTTCTCGAAAGAAACCTTGTGCTTCCAGTTCCTAGTTGGAAGCTCACCCTGCTCTGCTCTATACCAAACGTGAAAGTCAATGTGAGCACTAGCCTCGAAGTAAGGCCCTGATTATCCTGGCAAAACGGTAGGCGTGCAGCAGCTCCATGAGGCCTTCATCGCTGTTCTGCTTTAGTTTCACGGTAGTAAGCTTTCCAAGACTCCTAGGGACTTTGCTTAAGCAACCGTTTCGGTACAAGAACACAGCGTAGAGACAGTAAGCTCTGGTCCTGCGTGTATGCTGCGTGTCAACCTAGAAATTGGAGACTGATGGCATAAGGCTTCTTTTCCCATTATGAAAGCTCCGTTCATGCGGCCTCGAAGCTACCTGAAAAGCATTGTTGTTGCCGGGGTTTTCCTCACTGCCGGCATGGTTCTGAGAAGAAAATGAGTTTTCTCCTAAGAAACCTTGGGTTTCCAGTTCCTTGTTGGAAGCTCACCCTGCTCTGCGCTATACCTAAAGTGAAAGTCAACGTGAGCCCAAGCTTCGAAGTAAGGCCCTGATTATCCTTGCAAAACGAGAGGCGTGCAGCAGCTCCATGAGGCCTTCATCGTTGTTCTGCTTTAGTTTCAAGGTAGTAAGCTTTTCAACACTCCTAGGGGCCTTGCTTCAGCACCCGTTTCAGTACCAGAACACTGCGTAGAACCAGGAAGCTCTGCTCCTGCGTGTATGCTGCGTGTCAACCTAGAAATTAGAGACTGATGGCACAAGGCTAGTTTTCCCATTATGAAAGCTCCGTTGATGCGGCCCCGAAGCTACCTGAAAAGCACTGTTGTTACCGTGCTTTTACTTACAGCCGGCATGGTTCATAGAAGAAAATGAGTTTTCTCGAAAGAAACCTTGTGCTTCCAGTTCCTAGTTGGAAGCTCACCCTGCTCTGCTCTATACCAAACGTGAAAGTCAATGTGAGCACTAGCCTCGAAGTAAGGCCCTGATTATGCTGGCAAAACGGGAGGCGTGCAGCAGCTCCATGAGGCCTTCATCGCTGTTCTGCTTTAGTTTCACGGTAGTAAGCTTTCCAAGACTCCTAGGGACTTTGCTTAAGCAACCGTTTCGGTACCAGAACACTGCGTAGAGACAGTAAGCTCTGGTCCTGCGTGTATGCTGCGTGTCAACCTAGAAATTGGAGACTGATGGCATAAGGCTTCTTTTCCCATTATGAAAGCTCCGTTCATGCGGCCTCGAAGCTACCTGAAAAGCATTGTTGTTGCCGGGGTTTTCCTCACTGCCGGCATGGTTCTGAGAAGAAAATGAGTTTTCTCCTAAGAAACCTTGGGTTTCCAGTTCCTTGTTGGAAGCTCACCCTGCTCTGCGCTATACCTAAAGTGAAAGTCAACGTGAGCCCAAGCTTCGAAGTAAGGCCCTGATTATCCTTGCAAAACGAGAGGCGTGCAGCAGCTCCATGAGGCCTTCATCGTTGTTCTGCTTTAGTTTCAAGGTAGTAAGCTTTTCAACACTCCTAGGGGACTTGCTTCAGCACCCGTTTCAGTACCAGAACACTGCCTAGAACCAGGAAGCTCTGCTCCTGCGTGTATGCTGCGTGTCAACCTAGAAATTAGAGACTGATGGCACAAGGCTAGTTTTCCCATTATGAAAGCTCCGTTGATGCGGCCCCGAAGCTACCTGAAAGCACTGTTGTTACCGTGCTTTTACTTACAGCCGGCATGGTTCATAGAAGAAAATGAGCTTTCTCGAAAGAAACCTTGTGCTTCCAGTTCCTAGTTGGAAGCTCACCCTGCTCTGCTCTATACCAAACGTGAAAGTCAATGTGAGCACTAGCCTCGAAGTAAGGCCCTGATTATGCTGGCAAAACGGGAGGCGTGCAGCAGCTCCATGAGGCCTTCATCGCTGTTCTGCTTTAGTTTCACGGTAGTAAGCTTTCCAACACTCCTAGGGACTTTGCTTAAGCAACCGTTTCGGTACCAGAACACTGCGTAGAGACAGTAAGCTCTGGTCCTGCGTGTATGCTGCGTGTCAACCTAGAAATTGGAGACTGATGGCATAAGGCTTCTTTTCCCATTATGAAAGCTCCGTTCATGCGGCCTCGAAGCTACCTGAAAAGCATTGTTGTTGCCGGGGTTTTCCTCACTGCCGGCATGGTTCTGAGAAGAAAATGAGTTTTCTCCTAAGAAACCTTGGGTTTCCAGTTCCTTGTTGGAAGCTCACCCTGCTCTGCGCTATACCTAAAGTGAAAGTCAACGTGAGCCCAAGCTTCGAAGTAAGGCCCTGATTATCCTTGCAAAACGAGAGGCGTGCAGCAGCTCCATGAGGCCTTCATCGTTGTTCTGCTTTAGTTTCAAGGTAGTAAGCTTTTCAACACTCCTAGGGGCCTTGCTTCAGCACCCGTTTCAGTACCAGAACACTGCGTAGAACCAGGAAGCTCTGCTCCTGCGTGTATGCTGCGTGTCAACCTAGAAATTAGAGACTGATGGCACAAGGCTAGTTTTCCCATTATGAAAGCTCCGTTGATGCGGCCCCGAAGCTACCTGAAAAGCACTGTTGTTACCGTGCTTTTACTTACAGCCGGCATGGTTCATAGAAGAAAATGAGTTTTCTCGAAAGAAACCTTGTGCTTCCAGTTCCTAGTTGGAAGCTCACCCTGCTCTGCTCTATACCAAACGTGAAAGTCAATGTGAGCACTAGCCTCGAAGTAAGGCCCTGATTATGCTGGCAAAACGGGAGGCGTGCAGCAGCTCCATGAGGCCTTCATCGCTGTTCTGCTTTAGTTTCACGGTAGTAAGCTTTCCAAGACTCCTAGGGACTTTGCTTAAGCAACCGTTTCGGTACCAGAACACAGCGTAGAGACAGTAAGCTCTGGTCCTGCGTGTATGCTGCGTGTCAACCTAGAAATTGGAGACTGATGGCATAAGGCTTCTTTTCCCATTATGAAAGCTCCGTTCATGCGGCCTCGAAGCTACCTGAAAAGCATTGTTGTTGCCGGGGTTTTCCTCACTGCCGGCATGGTTCTGAGAAAAAAATGAGTTTTCTCCTAAGAAACCTTGGGTTTCCAGTTCCTTGTTGGAAGCTCACCCTGCTCTGCGCTATACCTAAAGTGAAAGTCAACGTGAGCCCAAGCTTCGAAGTAAGGCCCTGATTATCCTTGCAAAACGAGAGGCGTGCAGCAGCTCCATGAGGCCTTCATCGTTGTTCTGCTTTAGTTTCAAGGTAGTAAGCTTTTCAACACTCCTAGGGGCCTTGCTTCAGCACCCGTTTCAGTACCAGAACACTGCGTAGAACCAGGAAGCTCTGCTCCTGCGTGTATGCTGCGTGTCACCTAGAAAGTAGAGACTGATGGCACAAGGCTAGTTTTCCCATTATGAAAGCTCCGTTGATGCGGCCCCGAAGCTACCTGAAAAGCACTGTTGTTACCGTGCTTTTACTTACAGCCGGCATGGTTCATAGAAGAAAATGAGTTTTCTCGAAAGAAACCTTGTGCTTCCAGTTCCTAGTTGGAAGCTCACCCTGCTCTGCGCTATACCTAAAGTGAAAGTCAACGTGAGCCCAAGCTTCGAAGTAAGGCCCTGATTATCCTTGCAAAACGAGAGGCGTGCAGCAGCTCCATGAGGCCTTCATCGTTGTTCTGCTTTAGTTTCAAGGTAGTAAGCTTTTCAACACTCCTAGGGGCCTTGCTTCAGCACCCGTTTCAGTACCAGAACACTGCGTAGAACCAGGAAGCTCTGCTCCTGCGTGTATGCTGCGTGTCAACCTAGAAATTAGAGACTGATGGCACAAGGCTAGTTTTCCCATTATGAAAGCTCCGTTGATGCGGCCCCGAAGCTACCTGAAAAGCACTGTTGTTACCGTGCTTTTACTTACAGCCGGCATGGTTCATAGAAGAAAATGAGTTTTCTCGAAAGAAACTTTGTGCTTCCAGTTCCTAGTTGGAAGCTCACCCTGCTCTGCTCTATACCAAACGTGAAAGTCAATGTGAGCACTAGCCTCGAAGTAAGGCCCTGATTATGCTGGCAAAACGGGAGGCGTGCAGCAGCTCCATGAGGCCTTCATCGCTGTTCTGCTTTAGTTTCACGGTAGTAAGCTTTCCAAGACTCCTAGGGACTTTGCTTAAGCAACCGTTTCGGTACCAGAACACTGCGTAGAGACAGTAAGCTCTGGTCCTGCGTGTATGCTGCGTGTCAACCTAGAAATTGGAGACTGATGGCATAAGGCTTCTTTTCCCATTATGAAAGCTCCGTTCATGCGGCCTCGAAGCTACCTGAAAAGCATTGTTGTTGCCGGGGTTTTCCTCACTGCCGGCATGGTTCTGAGAAGAAAATGAGTTTTCTCCTAAGAAACCTTGGGTTTCCAGTTCCTTGTTGGAAGCTCACCCTGCTCTGCGCTATACCTAAAGTGAAAGTCAACGTGAGCCCAAGCTTCGAAGTAAGGCCCTGATTATCCTTGCAAAACGAGAGGCGTGCAGCAACTCCATGAGGCCTTCATCGTTGTTCTGCTTTAGTTTCAAGGTAGTAAGCTTTTCAACACTCCTAGGGGCCTTGCTTCAGCACCCGTTTCAGTACCAGAACACTGCGTAGAACCAGGAAGCTCTGCTCCTGCGTGTATGCTGCGTGTCAACCTAGAAATTAGAGACTGATGGCACAAGGCTAGTTTTCCCATTATGAAAGCTCCGTTGATGCGGCCTCGAAGCTACCTGAAAAGCATTGTTGTTGCCGGGGTTTTCCACACTGCCGGCATGGTTCTGAGAAGAAAATGAGTTTTCTCCTAAGAAACCTTGGGTTTCCAGTTCCTTGTTGGAAGCTCACCCTGCTCGGCGCTATACCTAAAGTGAAAGTCAACGTGAGCCCAAGCTTCGAAGTAAGGCCCTGATTATCCTTGCAAAACGAGAGGCGTGCAGCAGCTCCATGAGGCCTTCATCGTTGTTCTGCTTTAGTTTCAAGGTACTAAGCTTTTCAACACTCCTAGGGGACTTGCTTCAGCACCCGTTGCAGTACCAGAACACTGCGTAGATCCAGGAAGCTCTGCTCCTGCGTGTATGCTGCGTGTCAACCTAGAAATTAGAGACTGATGGCACAAGGCTAGTTTTCCCATTATGAAAGCTCCGTTGATGCGGCCCCGAAGCTACCTGAAAAGCACTGTTGTTACCGTGCTTTTACTTACAGCCGGCATGGTTCATAGAAGAAAATGAGTTTTCTCGAAAGAAACCTTGTGCTTCCAGTTCCTAGTTGGAAGCTCACCCTGCTCTGCTCTATACCAAACGTGAAAGTCAATGTGAGCACTAGCCTCGAAGTAAGGCCCTGATTATGCTGGCAAAACGGGAGGCGTGCAGCAGCTCCATGAGGCCTTCATCGCTGTTCTGCTTTAGTTTCACGGTAGTAAGCTTTCCAAGACTCCTAGGGACTTTGCTTAAGCAACCGTTTCGGTACGAGAACACTGCGTAGAGACAGTAAGCTCTGGTCCTGCGTGTATGCTGCGTGTCAACCTAGAAATTGGAGACTGATGGCATAAGGCTTCTTTTCCCATTATGAAAGCTCCGTTCATGCGGCCTCGAAGCTACCTGAAAAGCATTGTTGTTGCCGGGGTTTTCCTCACTGCCGGCATGGTTCTGAGAAGAAAATGAGTTTTCTCCTAAGAAACCTTGGGTTTCCAGTTCCTTGTTGGAAGCTCACCCTGCTCGGCACTATACCTAAAGTGAAAGTCAACGTGAGCCCAAGCTTCGAAGTAAGGCCCTGATTATCCTTGCAAAACGAGAGGCGTGCAGCAGCTCCATGAGGCCTTCATCGTTGTTCTGCTTTAGTTTCAAGGTAGTAAGCTTTTCAACACTCCTAGGGGCCTTGCTTCAGCACCCGTTTCAGTACCAGAACACTGCGTAGAACCAGGAAGCTCTGCTCCTGCGTGTATGCTGCGTGTCAACCTAGAAATTAGAGACTGATGGCACAAGGCTAGTTTTCCCATTATGAAAGCTCCGTTGATGCGGCCCCGAAGCTACCTGAAAAGCACTGTTGTTACCGTGCTTTTACTTACAGCCGGCATGGTTCATAGAAGAAAATGAGTTTTCTCGAAAGAAACCTTGTGCTTCCAGTTCCTAGTTGGAAGCTCACCCTGCTCTGCGCTATACCTAAAGTGAAAGTCAACGTGAGCCCAAGCTTCGAAGTAAGGCCCTGATTATCCTTGCAAAACGAGAGGCGTGCAGCAGCTCCATGAGGCCTTCATCGTTGTTCTGCTTTAGTTTCAAGGTAGTAAGCTTTTCAACACTCCTAGGGGCCTTGCTTCAGCACCCGTTTCAGTACCAGAACACTGCGTAGAACCAGGAAGCTCTGCTCCTGCGTGTATGCTGCGTGTCAACCTAGAAATTAGAGACTGATGGCACAAGGCTAGTTTTCCCATTATGAAAGCTCCGTTGATGCGGCCCCGAAGCTACCTGAAAAGCACTGTTGTTACCGTGCTTTTACTTACAGCCGGCATGGTTCATAGAAGAAAATGAGTTTTCTCGAAAGAAACTTTGTGCTTCCAGTTCCTAGTTGGAAGCTCACCCTGCTCTGCTCTATACCAAACGTGAAAGTCAATGTGAGCACTAGCCTCGAAGTAAGGCCCTGATTATGCTGGCAAAACGGGAGGCGTGCAGCAGCTCCATGAGGCCTTCATCGCTGTTCTGCTTTAGTTTCACGGTAGTAAGCTTTCCAAGACTCCTAGGGACTTTGCTTAAGCAACCGTTTCGGTACCAGAACACTGCGTAGAGACAGTAAGCTCTGGTCCTGCGTGTATGCTGCGTGTCAACCTAGAAATTGGAGACTGATGGCATAAGGCTTCTTTTCCCATTATGAAAGCTCCGTTCATGCGGCCTCGAAGCTACCTGAAAAGCATTGTTGTTGCCGGGGTTTTCCTCACTGCCGGCATGGTTCTGAGAAGAAAATGAGTTTTCTCCTAAGAAACCTTGGGTTTCCAGTTCCTTGTTGGAAGCTCACCCTGCTCTGCGCTATACCTAAAGTGAAAGTCAACGTGAGCCCAAGCTTCGAAGTAAGGCCCTGATTATCCTTGCAAAACGAGAGGCGTGCAGCAGCTCCATGAGGCCTTCATCGTTGTTCTGCTTTAGTTTCAAGGTAGTAAGCTTTTCAACACTCCTAGGGGCCTTGCTTCAGCACCCGTTTCAGTACCAGAACACTGCGTAGAACCAGGAAGCTCTGCTCCTGCGTGTATGCTGCGTGTCAACCTAGAAATTAGAGACTGATGGCACAAGGCTAGTTTTCCCATTATGAAAGCTCCGTTGATGCGGCCTCGAAGCTACCTGAAAAGCATTGTTGTTGCCGGGGTTTTCCACACTGCCGGCATGGTTCTGAGAAGAAAATGAGTTTTCTCCTAAGAAACCTTGGGTTTCCAGTTCCTTGTTGGAAGCTCACCCTGCTCGGCGCTATACCTAAAGTGAAAGTCAACGTGAGCCCAAGCTTCGAAGTAAGGCCCTGATTATCCTTGCAAAACGAGAGGCGTGCAGCAGCTCCATGAGGCCTTCATCGTTGTTCTGCTTTAGTTTCAAGGTACTAAGCTTTTCAACACTCCTAGGGGACTTGCTTCAGCACCCGTTGCAGTACCAGAACACTGCGTAGATCCAGGAAGCTCTGCTCCTGCGTGTATGCTGCGTGTCAACCTAGAAATTAGAGACTGATGGCACAAGGCTAGTTTTCCCATTATGAAAGCTCCGTTGATGCGGCCCCGAAGCTACCTGAAAAGCACTGTTGTTACCGTGCTTTTACTTACAGCCGGCATGGTTCATAGAAGAAAATGAGTTTTCTCGAAAGAAACCTTGTGCTTCCAGTTCCTAGTTGGAAGCTCACCCTGCTCTGCTCTATACCAAACGTGAAAGTCAATGTGAGCACTAGCCTCGAAGTAAGGCCCTGATTATGCTGGCAAAACGGGAGGCGTGCAGCAGCTCCATGAGGCCTTCATCGCTGTTCTGCTTTAGTTTCACGGTAGTAAGCTTTCCAAGACTCCTAGGGACTTTGCTTAAGCAACCGTTTCGGTACGAGAACACTGCGTAGAGACAGTAAGCTCTGGTCCTGCGTGTATGCTGCGTGTCAACCTAGAAATTGGAGACTGATGGCATAAGGCTTCTTTTCCCATTATGAAAGCTCCGTTCATGCGGCCTCGAAGCTACCTGAAAAGCATTGTTGTTGCCGGGGTTTTCCTCACTGCCGGCATGGTTCTGAGAAGAAAATGAGTTTTCTCCTAAGAAACCTTGGGTTTCCAGTTCCTTGTTGGAAGCTCACCCTGCTCGGCACTATACCTAAAGTGAAAGTCAACGTGAGCCCAAGCTTCGAAGTAAGGCCCTGATTATCCTTGCAAAACGAGAGGCGTGCAGCAGCTCCATGAGGCCTTCATCGTTGTTCTGCTTTAGTTTCAAGGTAGTAAGCTTTTCAACACTCCTAGGGGCCTTGCTTCAGCACCCGTTTCAGTACCAGAACACTGCGTAGAACCAGGAAGCTCTGCTCCTGCGTGTATGCTGCGTGTCAACCTAGAAATTAGAGACTGATGGCACAAGGCTAGTTTTCCCATTATGAAAGCTCCGTTGATGCGGCCCCGAAGCTACCTGAAAAGCACTGTTGTTACCGTGCTTTTACTTACAGCCGGCATGGTTCATAGAAGAAAATGAGTTTTCTCGAAAGAAACCTTGTGCTTCCAGTTCCTAGTTGGAAGCTCACCCTGCTCTGCGCTATACCTAAAGTGAAAGTCAACGTGAGCCCAAGCTTCGAAGTAAGGCCCTGATTATCCTTGCAAAACGAGAGGCGTGCAGCAGCTCCATGAGGCCTTCATCGTTGTTCTGCTTTAGTTTCAAGGTAGTAAGCTTTTCAACACTCCTAGGGGCCTTGCTTCAGCACCCGTTTCAGTACCAGAACACTGCGTAGAACCAGGAAGCTCTGCTCCTGCGTGTATGCTGCGTGTCAACCTAGAAATTAGAGACTGATGGCACAAGGCTAGTTTTCCCATTATGAAAGCTCCGTTGATGCGGCCCCGAAGCTACCTGAAAAGCACTGTTGTTACCGTGCTTTTACTTACAGCCGGCATGGTTCATAGAAGAAAATGAGTTTTCTCGAAAGAAACCTTGTGCTTCCAGTTCCTAGTTGGAAGCTCACCCTGCTCTGCTCTATACCAAACGTGAAAGTCAATGTGAGCACTAGCCTCGAAGTAAGGCCCTGATTATGCTGGCAAAACGGGAGGCGTGCAGCAGCTCCATGAGGCCTTCATCGCTGTTCTGCTTTAGTTTCACGGTAGTAAGCTTTCCAAGACTCCTAGGGACTTTGCTTAAGCAACCGTTTCGGTACCAGAACACTGCGTAGAGACAGTAAGCTCTGGTCCTGCGTGTATGCTGCGTGTCAACCTAGAAATTGGAGACTGATGGCATAAGGCTTCTTTTCCCATTATGAAAGCTCCGTTCATGCGGCCTCGAAGCTACCTGAAAAGCATTGTTGTTGCCGGGGTTTTCCTCACTGCCGGCATGGTTCTGAGAAGAAAATGAGTTTTCTCCTAAGAAACCTTGGGTTTCCAGTTCCTTGTTGGAAGCTCACCCTGCTCTGCGCTATACCTAAAGTGAAAGTCAACGTGAGCCCAAGCTTCGAAGTAAGGCCCTGATTATCCTTGCAAAACGAGAGGCGTGCAGCAGCTCCATGAGGCCTTCATCGTTGTTCTGCTTTAGTTTCAAGGTAGTAAGCTTTTCAACACTCCTAGGGGACTTGCTTCAGCACCCGTTTCAGTACCAGAACACTGCCTAGAATCAGGAAGCTCTGCTCCTGCGTGTATGCTGCGTGTCAACCTAGAAATTAGAGACTGATGGCACAAGGCTAGTTTTCCCATTATGAAAGCTCCGTTGATGCGGCCCCGAAGCTACCTGAAAAGCACTGTTGTTACCGTGCTTTTACTTACAGCCGGCATGGTTCATAGAAGAAAATGAGTTTTCTCGAAAGAAACCTTGTGCTTCCAGTTCCTAGTTGGAAGCTCACCCTGCTCTGCTCTATACCAAACGTGAAAGTCAATGTGAGCACTAGCCTCGAAGTAAGGCCCTGATTATGCTGGCAAAACGGGAGGCGTGCAGCAGCTCCATGAGGCCTTCATCGCTGTTCTGCTTTAGTTTCACGGTAGTAAGCTTTCCAAGACTCCTAGGGACTTTGCTTAAGCAACCGTTTCGGTACCAGAACACTGCGTAGAGACAGTAAGCTCTGGTCCTGCGTGTATGCTGCGTGTCAACCTAGAAATTGGAGACTGATGGCATAAGGCTTCTTTTCCCATTATGAAAGCTCCGTTCATGCGGCCTCGAAGCTACCTGAAAAGCATTGTTGTTGCCGGGGTTTTCCTCACTGCCGGCATGGTTATGAGAAGAAAATGAGTTTTCTCCTAAGAAACCTTGGGTTTCCAGTTCCTTGTTGGAAGCTCACCCTGCTCTGTGCTATACCTAAAGTGAAAGTCAACGTGAGCCCAAGCTTCGAAGTAAGGCCCTGATTATCCTTGCAAAACGAGAGGCGTGCAGCAGCTCCATGAGGCCTTCATCGTTGTTCTGCTTTAGTTTCAAGGTAGTAAGCTTTTCAACACTCCTAGGGGCCTTGCTTCAGCACCCGTTTCAGTACCAGAACACTGCGTAGAACCAGGAAGCTCTGCTCCTGCGTGTATGCTGCGTGTCAACCTAGAAATTAGAGACTGATGGCACAAGGCTAGTTTTCCCATTATGAAAGCGCCGTTGATGCGGCCCCGAAGCTACCTGAAAAGCATTGTTGTTGCCGGGGTTTTCCACACTGCCGGCATGGTTCTGAGAAGAAAATGAGTTTTCTCGAAAGAAACCTTGTGCTTCCAGTTCCTAGTTGGAAGCTCACCCTGCTCTGCTCTATACCAAACGTGAAAGTCAATGTGAGCACTAGCCTCGAAGTAAGGCCCTGATTATGCTGGCAAAACGGGAGGCGTGCAGCAGCTCCATGAGGCCTTCATCGCTGTTCTGCTTTAGTTTCACGGTAGTAAGCTTTCCAAGACTCCTAGGGACTTTGCTTAAGCAACCGTTTCGGTACCAGAACACTGCGTAGAGACAGTAAGCTCTGGTCCTGCGTGTATGCTGCGTGTCAACCTAGAAATTGGAGACTGATGGCATAAGGCTTCTTTTCCCATTATGAAAGCTCCGTTCATGCGGCCTCGAAGCTACCTGAAAAGCATTGTTGTTGCCGGGGTTTTCCTCACTGCCGGCATGGTTCTGAGAAGAAAATGAGTTTTCTCCTAAGAAACCTTGGGTTTCCAGTTCCTTGTTGGAAGCTCACCCTGCTCTGCGCTATACCTAAAGTGAAAGTCAACGTGAGCCCAAGCTTCGAAGTAAGGCCCTGATTATCCTTGCAAAACGAGAGGCGTGCAGCAGCTCCATGAGGCCTTCATCGTTGTTCTGCTTTAGTTTCAAGGTAGTAAGCTTTTCAACACTCCTAGGGGCCTTGCTTCAGCACCCGTTTCAGTACCAGAACACTGCGTAGAACCAGGAAGCTCTGCTCCTGCGTGTATGCTGCGTGTCAACCTAGAAATTAGAGACTGATGGCACAAGGCTAGTTTTCCCATTATGAAAGCGCCGTTGATGCGGCCCCGAAGCTACCTGAAAAGCACTGTTGTTACCGTGCTTTTACTTACAGCCGGCATGGTTCATAGAAGAAAATGAGTTTTCTCGAAAGAAACCTTGTGCTTCCAGTTCCTAGTTGGAAGCTCACCCTGCTCTGCTCTATACCAAACGTGAAAGTCAATGTGAGCACTAGCCTCGAAGTAAGGCCCTGATTATGCTGGCAAAACGGGAGGCGTGCAGCAGCTCCATGAGGCCTTCATCGCTGTTCTGCTTTAGTTTCACGGTAGTAAGCTTTCCAACATTCCTAGGGACTTTGCTTAAGCAACCGTTTCGGTACCAGAACACTGCGTAGAGACAGTAAGCTCTGGTCCTGCGTGTATGCTGCGTGTCAACCTAGAAATTGGAGACTGATGGCATAAGGCTTCTTTTCCCATTATGAAAGCTCCGTTCATGCGGCCTCGAAGCTACCTGAAAAGCATTGTTGTTGCCGGGGTTTTCCTCACTGCCGGCATGGTTCTGAGAAGAAAATGAGTTTTCTCCTAAGAAACCTTGGGTTTCCAGTTCCTTGTTGGAAGCTCACCCTGCTCGGCGCTATACCTAAAGTGAAAGTCAACGTGAGCCCAAGCTTCGAAGTAAGGCCCTGATTATCCTTGCAAAACGAGAGGCGTGCAGCAGCTCCATGAGGCCTTCATCGTTGTTCTGCTTTAGTTTCAAGGTAGTAAGCTTTTCAACACTCCTAGGGGCCTTGCTTCAGCACCCGTTTCAGTACCAGAACACTGCGTAGAACCAGGAAGCTCTGCTCCTGCGTGTATGCTGCGTGTCAACCTAGAAATTAGAGACTGATGGCACAAGGCTAGTTTTCCCATTATGAAAGCTCCGTTGATGCGGCCTCGAAGCTACCTGAAAAGCATTGTTGTTGCCGGGGTTTTCCACACTGCCGGCATGGTTCTGAGAAGAAAATGAGTTTTCTCCTAAGAAACCTTGGGTTTCCAGTTCCTTGTTGGAAGCTCACCCTGCTCGGCGCTATACCTAAAGTGAAAGTCAACGTGAGCCCAAGCTTCGAAGTAAGGCCCTGATTATCCTTGCAAAACGAGAGGCGTGCAGCAGCTCCATGAGGCCTTCATCGTTGTTCTGCTTTAGTTTCAAGGTAGTAAGCTTTTCAACACTCCTAGGGGCCTTGCTTCAGCACCCGTTGCAGTACCAGAACACTGCGTAGATCCAGGAAGCTCTGCTCCTGCGTGTATGCTGCGTGTCAACCTAGAAATTAGAGACTGATGGCACAAGGCTAGTTTTCCCATTATGAAAGCTCCGTTGATGCGGCCCCGAAGCTACCTGAAAAGCACTGTTGTTACCGTGCTTTTACTTACAGCCGGCATGGTTCATAGAAGAAAATGAGTTTTCTCGAAAGAAACCTTGTGCTTCCAGTTCCTAGTTGGAAGCTCACCCTGCTCTGCTCTATACCAAACGTGAAAGTCAATGTGAGCACTAGCCTCGAAGTAAGGCCCTGATTATGCTGGCAAAACGGGAGGCGTGCAGCAGCTCCATGAGGCCTTCATCGCTGTTCTGCTTTAGTTTCACGGTAGTAAGCTTTCCAAGACTCCTAGGGACTTTGCTTAAGCAACCGTTTCGGTACCAGAACACTGCGTAGAGACAGTAAGCTCTGGTCCTGCGTGTATGCTGCGTGTCAACCTAGAAATTGGAGACTGATGGCATAAGGCTTCTTTTCCCATTATGAAAGCTCCGTTCATGCGGCCTCGAAGCTACCTGAAAAGCATTGTTGTTGCCGGGGTTTTCCTCACTGCCGGCATGGTTCTGAGAAGAAAATGAGTTTTCTCCTAAGAAACCTTGGGTTTCCAGTTCCTTGTTGGAAGCTCACCCTGCTCTGCGCTATACCTAAAGTGAAAGTCAACGTGAGCCCAAGCTTCGAAGTAAGGCCCTGATTATCCTTGCAAAACGAGAGGCGTGCAGCAGCTCCATGAGGCCTTCATCGTTGTTCTGCTTTAGTTTCAAGGTAGTAAGCTTTTCAACACTCCTAGGGGCCTTGCTTCAGCACCCGTTTCAGTACCAGAACACTGCGTAGAACCAGGAAGCTCTGCTCCTGCGTGTATGCTGCGTGTCAACCTAGAAATTAGAGACTGATGGCACAAGGCTAGTTTTCCCATTATGAAAGCGCCGTTGATGCGGCCCCGAAGCTACCTGAAAAGCACTGTTGTTACCGTGCTTTTACTTACAGCCGGCATGGTTCATAGAAGAAAATGAGTTTTCTCGAAAGAAACCTTGTGCTTCCAGTTCCTAGTTGGAAGCTCACCCTGCTCTGCTCTATACCAAACGTGAAAGTCAATGTGAGCACTAGCCTCGAAGTAAGGCCCTGATTATGCTGGCAAAACGGGAGGCGTGCAGCAGCTCCATGAGGCCTTCATCGCTGTTCTGCTTTAGTTTCACTGTAGTAAGCTTTCCAACATTCCTAGGGACTTTGCTTAAGCAACCGTTTCGGTACCAGAACACTGCGTAGAGACAGTAAGCTCTGGTCCTGCGTGTATGCTGCGTGTCAACCTAGAAATTGGAGACTGATGGCATAAGGCTTCTTTTCCCATTATGAAAGCTCCGTTCATGCGGCCTCGAAGCTACCTGAAAAGCATTGTTGTTGCCGGGGTTTTCCTCACTGCCGGCATGGTTCTGAGAAGAAAATGAGTTTTCTCCTAAGAAACCTTGGGTTTCCAGTTCCTTGTTGGAAGCTCACCCTGCTCGGCGCTATACCTAAAGTGAAAGTCAACGTGAGCCCAAGCTTCGAAGTAAGGCCCTGATTATCCTTGCAAAACGAGAGGCGTGCAGCAGCTCCATGAGGCCTTCATCGTTGTTCTGCTTTAGTTTCAAGGTAGTAAGCTTTTCAACACTCCTAGGGGCCTTGCTTCAGCACCCGTTTCAGTACCAGAACACTGCGTAGAACCAGGAAGCTCTGCTCCTGCGTGTATGCTGCGTGTCAACCTAGAAATTAGAGACTGATGGCACAAGGCTAGTTTTCCCATTATGAAAGCTCCGTTGATGCGGCCTCGAAGCTACCTGAAAAGCATTGTTGTTGCCGGGGTTTTCCACACTGCCGGCATGGTTCTGAGAAGAAAATGAGTTTTCTCCTAAGAAACCTTGGGTTTCCAGTTCCTTGTTGGAAGCTCACCCTGCTCGGCGCTATACCTAAAGTGAAAGTCAACGTGAGCCCAAGCTTCGAAGTAAGGCCCTGATTATCCTTGCAAAACGAGAGGCGTGCAGCAGCTCCATGAGGCCTTCATCGTTGTTCTGCTTTAGTTTCAAGGTAGTAAGCTTTTCAACACTCCTAGGGGACTTGCTTCAGCACCCGTTGCAGTACCAGAACACTGCGTAGATCCAGGAAGCTCTGCTCCTGCGTGTATGCTGCGTGTCAACCTAGAAATTAGAGACTGATGGCACAAGGCTAGTTTTCCCATTATGAAAGCGCCGTTGATGCGGCCCCGAAGCTACCTGAAAAGCACTGTTGTTACCGTGCTTTTACTTACAGCCGGCATGGTTCATAGAAGAAAATGAGTTTTCTCGAAAGAAACCTTGTGCTTCCAGTTCCTAGTTGGAAGCTCACCCTGCTCTGCGCTATACCTAAAGTGAAAGTCAACGTGAGCCCAAGCTTCGAAGTAAGGCCCTGATTATCCTTGCAAAACGAGAGGCGTGCAGCAGCTCCATGAGGCCTTCATCGTTGTTCTGCTTTAGTTTCAAGGTAGTAAGCTTTTCAACACTCCTAGGGGACTGGCTTCAGCACCCGTTTCAGTACCAGAACACTGCGTAGAACTAGGAAGCTCTGCTCCTGCGTGTATGCTGCGTGTCAACCTAGAAATTAGAGACTGATGGCACAAGGCTAGTTTTCCCATTATGAAAGCTCCGTTGATGCGGCCCCGAAGCTACCTGAAAAGCACTGTTGTTACCGTGCTTTTACTTACGGCCGGCATGGTTCATAGAAGAAAATGAGTTTTCTCGATAGAAACCTTGTGCTTCCAGTTCCTAGTTGGAAGCTCACCCTGCTCTGCTCTATACCAAACGTGAAAGTCAATGTGAGCACTAGCCTCGAAGTAAGGCCCTGATTATCCTGGCAAAACGGGAGGCGTGCAGCAGCTCCATGAGGCCTTCATCGCTGTTCTGCTTTAGTTTCACGGTAGTAAGCTTTCCAAGACTCCTAGGGACTTTGCTTAAGCAACCGTTTCGGTACCAGAACACTGCGTAGAGACAGTAAGCTCTGGTCCTGCGTGTATGCTGCGTGTCAACCTAGAAATTGGAGACTGATGGCATAAGGCTTCTTTTCCCATTATGAAAGCTCCGTTCATGCGGCCTCGAAGCTACCTGAAAAGCATTGTTGTTGCCGGGGTTTTCCTCACTGCCGGCATGCTTCTGAGAAGAAAATGAGTTTTCTCCTAAGAAACCTTGGGTTTCCAGTTCCTTGTTGGAAGCTCACCCTGCTCGGCGCTATACCTAAAGTGAAAGTCTACGTGAGCCCAAGCTTCGAAGTAAGGCCCTGATTATCCTTGCAAAACAAGAGGCATGCAGCAGCTCCATGAGGCCTTCATCGTTGTTCTGCTTTAGTTTCAAGATAGTAAGCTTTTCAACACTCCTAGGGGCCTTGCTTCAGCACCCGTTTCAGTACCAGAACACTGCGTAGAACCAGGAAGCTCTGCTCCTGCGTGTATGCTGCGTGTCAACCTAGAAATTAGAGACTGATGGCACAAGGCTAGTTTTCCCATTATGAAAGCTCCGTTGATGCGGCCCTGAAGCTACCTGAAAGCACTGTTGTTACCGTGCTTTTACTTACAGCCGGCATGGTTCATAGAAGAAAATGAGTTTTCTCGAAAGAAACCTTGTGCTTCCAGTTCCTAGTTGGAAGCTCACCCTGCTCTGCTCTATACCAAACGTGAAAGTCAATGTGAGCACTAGCCTCGAAGTAAGGCCCTGATTATGCTGGCAAAACGGGAGGCGTGCAGCAGCTCCATGAGGCCTTCATCGCTGTTCTGCTTTAGTTTCACGGTAGTAAGCTTTCCAAGACTCCTAGGGACTTTGCTTAAGCAACCGTTTCGGTACCAGAACATTGCGTAGAGAGAGTAAGCTCTGGTCCTGCGTGTATGCTGCGTGTCAACCTAGAAATTGGAGACTGATGGCATAAGGCTTCTTTTCCCATTATGAAAGCTCCGTTCATGCGGCCTCGAAGCTACCTGAAAAGCATTGTTGTTGCCGGGGTTTTCCTCACTGCCGGCATGGTTCTGAGAAGAAAATGAGTTTTCTCCTAAGAATCCTTGGGTTTCCAGTTCCTTGTTGGAAGCTCACCCTGCTCTGCGCTATACCTAAAGTGAAAGTCAACGGGAGCCCAAGCTTCGAAGTAAGGCCCTGATTATCCTTGCAAAACGAGAGGCGTGCAGCAGCTCCATGAGGCCTTCATCGTTGTTCTGCTTTAGTTTCAAGGTAGTAAGCTTTTCAACACTCCTAGGGGCCTTGCTTCAGCACCCGTTTCAGTACCAGAACACTGCGTAGAACCAGGAAGCTCTGCTCCTGCGTGTATGCTGCGTGTCAACCTAGAAATTAGAGACTGATGGCACAAGGCTAGTTTTCCCATTATGAAAGCTCCGTTGATGCGGCCCCGAAGCTACCTGAAAGCACTGTTGTTACCGTGCTTTTACTTACAGCCGGCATGGTTCATAGAAGAAAATGAGTTTTCTCGAAAGAAACCTTGTGCTTCCAGTTCCTAGTTGGAAGCTCACCCTGCTCTGCTCTATACCAAACGTGAAAGTCAATGTGAGCACTAGCCTCGAAGTAAGGCCCTGATTATGCTGGCAAAACGGGAGGCGTGCAGCAGCTCCATGAGGCCTTCATCGCTGTTCTGCTTTAGTTTCACAGTAGTAAGCTTTCCAACATTCCTATGGACTTTGCTTAAGCAACCGTTTCGGTACCAGAACACTGCGTAGAGACAGTAAGCTCTGGTCCTGCGTGTATGCTGCGTGTCAACCTAGAAATTGGAGACTGATGGCATAAGGCTTCTTTTCCCATTATGGAAGCTCCGTTCATGCGGCCTCGAGGCTACCTGAAAATCATTGTTGTTGCCGGGGTTTTCCTCACTGACGGCATGGTTCTGAGAAGAAAATGAGTTTTCTCCTAAGAAACCTTGGGTTTCCAGTTCCTTGTTGGAAGCTCACCCTGCTCTGCGCTATACCTAAAGTGAAAGTCAACGGGAGCCCAAGCTTCGAAGTAAGGCCCTGATTATCCTTGCAAAACGAGAGGCGTGCAGCAGCTCCATGAGGCCTTCATCGTTGTTCTGCTTTAGTTTCAAGGTAGTAAGCTTTTCAACACTCCTAGGGGCCTTGCTTCAGCACCCGTTTCAGTACCAGAACACTGCGTAGAACCAGGAAGCTCTGCTCCTGCGTGTATGCTGCGTGTCAACCTAGAAATTAGAGACTGATGGCACAAGGCTAGTTTCCCCATTATGAAAGCTCCGTTGATGCGGCCCCGAAGCTACCTGAAAGCACTGTTGTTACCGTGCTTTTACTTACAGCCGGCATGGTTCATAGAAGAAAATGAGTTTTCTCGAAAGAAACCTTGTGCTTCCAGTTCCTAGTTGGAAGCTCACCCTGCTCTGCTCTATACCAAACGTGAAAGTCAATGTGAGCACTAGCCTCGAAGTAAGGCCCTGATTATCCTGGCAAAACGGGAGGCGTGCAGCAGCTCCATGAGGCCTTCATCGCTGTTCTGCTTTAGTTTCACAGTAGTAAGCTTTCCAACATTCCTAGGGACTTTGCTTAAGCAACCGTTTCGGTACCAGAACACTGCGTAGAGACAGTAAGCTCTGGTCCTGCGTGTATGCTGCGTGTCAACCTAGAAATTGGAGACTGATGGCATAAGGCTTCTTTTCCCATTATGAAAGCTCCGTTCATGCGGCCTCGAAGCTACCTGAAAAGCATTGTTGTTGCCGGGGTTTTCCTCACTGCCGGCATGGTTCTGAGAAGAAAATGAGTTTTCTCCTAAGAAACCTTGGGTTTCCAGTTCCTTGTTGGAAGCTCACCCTGCTCGGCGCTATACCTAAAGTGAAAGTCAACGGGAGCCCAAGCTTCGAAGTAAGGCCCTGATTATCCTTGCAAAACGAGAGGCGTGCAGCAGCTCCATGAGGCCTTCATCGTTGTTCTGCTTTAGTTTCAAGGTAGTAAGCTTTTCAACACTCCTAGGGGCCTTGCTTCAGCACCCGTTTCAGTACCAGAACACTGCGTAGAACCAGGAAGCTCTGCTCCTGCGTGTATGCTGCGTGTCAACCTAGAAATTAGAGACTGATGGCACAAGGCTAGTTTTCCCATTATGAAAGCTCCGTTGATGCGGCCCCGAAGCTACCTGAAAAGCACTGTTGTTACCGTGCTTTTACTTACAGCCGGCATGGTTCATAGAAGAAAATGAGTTTTCTCGAAAGAAACCTTGTGCTTCCAGTTCCTAGTTGGAAGCTCACCCTGCTCTGCTCTATACCAAACGTGAAAGTCAATGTGAGCACTAGCCTCGAAGTAAGGCCCTGATTATGCTGGCAAAACGGGAGGCGTGCAGCAGCTCCATGAGGCCTTCATCGCTGTTCTGCTTTAGTTTCACGGTAGTAAGCTTTCCAAGACTCCTAGGGACTTTGCTTAAGCAACCGTTTCGGTACCAGAACACTGCGTAGAGACAGTAAGCTCTGGTCCTGCGTGTATGCTGCGTGTCAACCTAGAAATTGGAGACTGATGGCATAAGGCTTCTTTTCCCATTATGAAAGCTCCGTTCATGCGGCCTCGAAGCTACCTGAAAAGCATTGTTGTTGCCGGGGTTTTCCTCACTGCCGGCATGGTATTGAGAAGAAAATGAATTTTCTCCTAAGAAACCTTGGGTTTCCAGTTCCTTGTTGGAAGCTCACCCTGCTCTGCGCTATACCTAAAGTGAAAGTCAACGTGAGCCCAAGCTTCGAAGTAAGGCCCTGATTATCCTTGCAAAACGAGAGGCGTGCCGCAGCTCCATGAGGCCTTCATCGTTGTTCTGCTTTAGTTTCAAGGTAGTAAGCTTTTCAACACTCCTAGGGGCCTTGCTTCAGCACCCGTTTCAGTACCAGAACACTGCGTAGAACCAGGAAGCTCTGCTCCTGCGTGTATGCTGCGTGTCAACCTAGAAATTAGAGACTGATGGCACAAGGCTAGTTTTCCCATTATGAAAGCTCCGTTGATGCGGCCCCGAAGCTACCTGAAAAGCACTGTTGTTACCGTGCTTTTACTTACAGCCGGCATGGTTCATAGAAGAAAATGAGTTTTCTCGAAAGAAACCTTGTGCTTCCAGTTCCTAGTTGGAAGCTCACCCTGCTCTGCTCTATACCAAACGTGAAAGTCAATGTGAGCACTAGCCTCGAAGTAAGGCCCTGATTATCCTGGCAAAACGGGAGGCGTGCAGCAGCTCCATGAGTCCTTCATCGCTGTTCTGCTTTAGTTTCACAGTAGTAAGCTTTCCAACATTCCTATGGACTTTGCTTAAGCAACCGTTTCGGTACCAGAACACTGCGTAGAGACAGTAAGCTCTGGTCCTGCGTGTATGCTGCGTGTCAACCTAGAAATTGGAGACTGATGGCATAAGGCTTCTTTTCCCATTATGAAAGCTCCGTTCATGCGGCCTCGAAGCTACCTGAAAAGCATTGTTGTTGCCGGGGTTTTCCTCACTGCCGGCATGGTTCTGAGAAGAAAATGAGTTTTCTCCTAAGAAACCTTGGGTTTCCAGTTCCTTGTTGGAAGCTCACCCTGCTCTGCGCTATACCTAAAGTGAAAGTCAACGTGAGCCCAAGCTTCGAAGTAAGGCCCTGATTATCCTTGCAAAACGAGAGGCGTGCAGCAGCTCCATGAGGCCTTCATCGTTGTTCTGCTTTAGTTTCAAGGTAGTAAGCTTTTCAACACTCCTAGGGGCCTTGCTTCAGCACCCGTTTCAGTACCAGAACACTGCGTAGAACCAGGAAGCTCTGCTCCTGCGTGTATGCTGCGTGTCAACCTAGAAATTAGAGACTGATGGCACAAGGCTAGTTTTCCCATTATGAAAGCTCCGTTGATGCGGCCCCGAAGCTACCTGAAAAGCACTGTTGTTACCGTGCTTTTACTTACAGCCGGCAGGGTTCATAGAAGAAAATGAGTTTTCTCGAAAGAAACCTTGTGCTTCCAGTTCCTAGTTGGAAGCTCACCCTGCTCTGTTCTATACCAAACGTGAAAGTCAATGTGAGCACTAGCCTCGAAGTAAGGCCCTGATTATGCTGGCAAAACGGGAGTCGTGCAGCAGCTCCATGAGGCCTTCATCGCTGTTCTGCTTTAGTTTCACGGTAGTAAGCTTTCCAAGACTCCTAGGGACTTTGCTTAAGCAACCGTTTCGGTACCAGAACACTGCGTAGAGACAGTAAGCTCTGGTCCTGCGTGTATGCTGCGTGTCAACCTAGAAATTGGAGACTGATGGCATAAGGCTTCTTTTCCCATTATGAAAGCTCCGTTCATGCGGCCTCGAAGCTACCTGAAAAGCATTGTTGTTGCCGGGGTTTTCCTCACGGCCGGCATGGTTCTGAGAAGAAAATGAGTTTTCTCCTAAGAAACCTTGGGTTTCCAGTTCCTTGTTGGAAGCTCACCCTGCTCTGCGCTATACCTAAAGTGAAAGTCAACGTGAGCCCAAGCTTCGAAGTAAGGCCCTGATTATCCTTGCAAAACGAGAGGCGTGCAGCAGCTCCATGAGGCCTTCATCGTTGTTCCGCTTTAGTTTCAAGGTAGTAAGCTTTTCAACACTCCTAGGGGACTTGCTTCAGCACCCGTTTCAGTACCAGAACACTGCGTAGAACCAGGAAGCTCTGCTCCTGCGTGTATGCTGCGTGTCAACCTAGAAATTAGAGACTGATGGCACAAGGCTAGTTTTCCCATTATGAAAGCTCCGTTGATGCGGCCCCGAAGCTACCTGAAAAGCACTGTTGTTACCGTGCTTTTACTTACAGCCGGCATGGTTCATAGAAGAAAATGAGTTTTCTCGAAAGAAACCTTGTGCTTCCAGTTCCTAGTTGGAAGCTCACCCTGCTCTGCTGTATACCAAACGTGAAAGTCAATGTGAGCACTAGCCTCGAAGTAAGGCCCTGATTATCCTGGCAAAACGGGAGGCGTGCAGCAGCTCCATGAGGCCTTCATCGCTGTTCTGCTTTAGTTTCACAGTAGTAAGCTTTCCAACATTCCTAGGGACTTTGCTTAAGCAACCGTTTCGGTACCAGAACACTGCATAGAGACAGTAAGCTCTGGTCCGGCGTGTATGCTGCGTGTCAACCTAGAAATTGGAGACTGATGGCATAAGGCTTCTTTTCCCATTATGAAAGCTCCGTTCATGCGGCCTCGAAGCTACCTGAAAAGCATTGTTGTTGCCGGGGTTTTCCTCACTGCCGGCATGGTATTGAGAAGAAAATGAATTTTCTCCTAAGAAACCTTGGGTTTCCAGTTCCTTGTTGGAAGCTCACCCTGCTCTGCGCTATACCTAAAGTGAAAGTCAACGTGAGCCCAAGCTTCGAAGTAAGGCCCTGATTATCCTTGCAAAACGAGAGGCGTGCCGCAGCTCCATGAGGCCTTCATCGTTGTTCTGCTTTAGTTTCAAGGTAGTAAGCTTTTCAACACTCCTAGGGGCCTTGCTTCAGCACCCGTTTCAGTACCAGAACACTGCGTAGAACCAGGAAGCTCTGCTCCTGCGTGTATGCTGCGTGTCAACCTAGAAATTAGAGACTGATGGCACAAGGCTTGTTTTCCCATTATGAAAGCTCCGTTGATGCGGCCCCGAAGCTACCTGAAAGCACTGTTGTTACCGTGCTTTTACTTACAGCCGGCATGGTTCATAGAAGAAAATGAGTTTTCTCGAAAGAAACCTTGTGCTTCCAGTTCCTAGTTGGAAGCTCACCCTGCTCTGCTCTATACCAAACGTGAAAGTCAATGTGAGCACTAGCCTCGAAGTAAGGCCCTGATTATCCTGGCAAAACGGGAGGCGTGCAGCAGCTCCATGAGTCCTTCATCGCTGTTCTGCTTTAGTTTCACAGTAGTAAGCTTTCCAACATTCCTATGGACTTTGCTTAAGCAACCGTTTCGGTACCAGAACACTGCGTAGAGACAGTAAGCTCTGGTCCTGCGTGTATGCTGCGTGTCAACCTAGAAATTGGAGACTGATGGCATAAGGCTTCTTTTCCCATTATGAAAGCTCCGTTCATGCGGCCTCGAAGCTACCTGAAAAGCATTGTTGTTGCCGGGGTTTTCCTCACTGCCGGCATGGTTCTGAGAAGAAAATGAGTTTTCTCCTAAGAAACCTTGGGTTTCCAGTTCCTTGTTGGAAGCTCACCCTGCTCTGCGCTATACCTAAAGTGAAAGTCAACGTGAGCCCAAGCTTCGAAGTAAGGCCCTGATTATCCTTGCAAAACGAGAGGCGTGCAGCAGCTCCATGAGGCCTTCATCGTTGTTCTGCTTTAGTTTCAAGGTAGTAAGCTTTTCAACACTCCTAGGGGCCTTGCTTCAGCACCCGTTTCAGTACCAGAACACTGCGTAGAACCAGGAAGCTCTGCTCCTGCGTGTATGCTGCGTGTCAACCTAGAAATTAGAGACTGATGGCACAAGGCTAGTTTTCCCATTATGAAAGCTCCGTTGATGCGGCCCCGAAGCTACCTGAAAAGCACTGTTGTTACCGTGCTTTTACTTACAGCCGGCATGGTTCATAGAAGAAAATGAGTTTTCTCGAAAGAAACTTTGTGCTTCCAGTTCCTAGTTGGAAGCTCACCCTGCTCTGCTCTATACCAAACGTGAAAGTCAATGTGAGCACTAGCCTCGAAGTAAGGCCCTGATTATGCTGGCAAAACGGGAGGCGTGCAGCAGCTCCATGAGGCCTTCATCGCTGTTCTGCTTTAGTTTCACGGTAGTAAGCTTTCCAAGACTCCTAGGGACTTTGCTTAAGCAACCGTTTCGGTACCAGAACACTGCGTAGAGACAGTAAGCTCTGGTCCTGCGTGTATGCTGCGTGTCAACCTAGAAATTGGAGACTGATGGCATAAGGCTTCTTTTCCCATTATGAAAGCTCCGTTCATGCGGCCTCGAAGCTACCTGAAAAGCATTGTTGTTGCCGGGGTTTTCCTCACTGCCGGCATGGTTCTGAGAAGAAAATGAGTTTTCTCCTAAGAAACCTTGGGTTTCCAGTTCCTTGTTGGAAGCTCACCCTGCTCTGCGCTATACCTAAAGTGAAAGTCAACGTGAGCCCAAGCTTCGAAGTAAGGCCCTGATTATCCTTGCAAAACGAGAGGCGTGCAGCAGCTCCATGAGGCCTTCATCGTTGTTCTGCTTTAGTTTCAAGGTAGTAAGCTTTTCAACACTCCTAGGGGCCTTGCTTCAGCACCCGTTTCAGTACCAGAACACTGCGTAGAACCAGGAAGCTCTGCTCCTGCGTGTATGCTGCGTGTCAACCTAGAAATTAGAGACTGATGGCACAAGGCTAGTTTTCCCATTATGAAAGCTCCGTTGATGCGGCCTCGAAGCTACCTGAAAAGCATTGTTGTTGCCGGGGTTTTCCACACTGCCGGCATGGTTCTGAGAAGAAAATGAGTTTTCTCCTAAGAAACCTTGGGTTTCCAGTTCCTTGTTGGAAGCTCACCCTGCTCGGCGCTATACCTAAAGTGAAAGTCAACGTGAGCCCAAGCTTCGAAGTAAGGCCCTGATTATCCTTGCAAAACGAGAGGCGTGCAGCAGCTCCATGAGGCCTTCATCGTTGTTCTGCTTTAGTTTCAAGGTACTAAGCTTTTCAACACTCCTAGGGGACTTGCTTCAGCACCCGTTGCAGTACCAGAACACTGCGTAGATCCAGGAAGCTCTGCTCCTGCGTGTATGCTGCGTGTCAACCTAGAAATTAGAGACTGATGGCACAAGGCTAGTTTTCCCATTATGAAAGCTCCGTTGATGCGGCCCCGAAGCTACCTGAAAAGCACTGTTGTTACCGTGCTTTTACTTACAGCCGGCATGGTTCATAGAAGAAAATGAGTTTTCTCGAAAGAAACCTTGTGCTTCCAGTTCCTAGTTGGAAGCTCACCCTGCTCTGCTCTATACCAAACGTGAAAGTCAATGTGAGCACTAGCCTCGAAGTAAGGCCCTGATTATGCTGGCAAAACGGGAGGCGTGCAGCAGCTCCATGAGGCCTTCATCGCTGTTCTGCTTTAGTTTCACGGTAGTAAGCTTTCCAAGACTCCTAGGGACTTTGCTTAAGCAACCGTTTCGGTACGAGAACACTGCGTAGAGACAGTAAGCTCTGGTCCTGCGTGTATGCTGCGTGTCAACCTAGAAATTGGAGACTGATGGCATAAGGCTTCTTTTCCCATTATGAAAGCTCCGTTCATGCGGCCTCGAAGCTACCTGAAAAGCATTGTTGTTGCCGGGGTTTTCCTCACTGCCGGCATGGTTCTGAGAAGAAAATGAGTTTTCTCCTAAGAAACCTTGGGTTTCCAGTTCCTTGTTGGAAGCTCACCCTGCTCGGCACTATACCTAAAGTGAAAGTCAACGTGAGCCCAAGCTTCGAAGTAAGGCCCTGATTATCCTTGCAAAACGAGAGGCGTGCAGCAGCTCCATGAGGCCTTCATCGTTGTTCTGCTTTAGTTTCAAGGTAGTAAGCTTTTCAACACTCCTAGGGGCCTTGCTTCAGCACCCGTTTCAGTACCAGAACACTGCGTAGAACCAGGAAGCTCTGCTCCTGCGTGTATGCTGCGTGTCAACCTAGAAATTAGAGACTGATGGCACAAGGCTAGTTTTCCCATTATGAAAGCTCCGTTGATGCGGCCCCGAAGCTACCTGAAAAGCACTGTTGTTACCGTGCTTTTACTTACAGCCGGCATGGTTCATAGAAGAAAATGAGTTTTCTCGAAAGAAACCTTGTGCTTCCAGTTCCTAGTTGGAAGCTCACCCTGCTCTGCGCTATACCTAAAGTGAAAGTCAACGTGAGCCCAAGCTTCGAAGTAAGGCCCTGATTATCCTTGCAAAACGAGAGGCGTGCAGCAGCTCCATGAGGCCTTCATCGTTGTTCTGCTTTAGTTTCAAGGTAGTAAGCTTTTCAACACTCCTAGGGGCCTTGCTTCAGCACCCGTTTCAGTACCAGAACACTGCGTAGAACCAGGAAGCTCTGCTCCTGCGTGTATGCTGCGTGTCAACCTAGAAATTAGAGACTGATGGCACAAGGCTAGTTTTCCCATTATGAAAGCTCCGTTGATGCGGCCCCGAAGCTACCTGAAAAGCACTGTTGTTACCGTGCTTTTACTTACAGCCGGCATGGTTCATAGAAGAAAATGAGTTTTCTCGAAAGAAACCTTGTGCTTCCAGTTCCTAGTTGGAAGCTCACCCTGCTCTGCTCTATACCAAACGTGAAAGTCAATGTGAGCACTAGCCTCGAAGTAAGGCCCTGATTATGCTGGCAAAACGGGAGGCGTGCAGCAGCTCCATGAGGCCTTCATCGCTGTTCTGCTTTAGTTTCACGGTAGTAAGCTTTCCAAGACTCCTAGGGACTTTGCTTAAGCAACCGTTTCGGTACCAGAACACTGCGTAGAGACAGTAAGCTCTGGTCCTGCGTGTATGCTGCGTGTCAACCTAGAAATTGGAGACTGATGGCATAAGGCTTCTTTTCCCATTATGAAAGCTCCGTTCATGCGGCCTCGAAGCTACCTGAAAAGCATTGTTGTTGCCGGGGTTTTCCTCACTGCCGGCATGGTTCTGAGAAGAAAATGAGTTTTCTCCTAAGAAACCTTGGGTTTCCAGTTCCTTGTTGGAAGCTCACCCTGCTCTGCGCTATACCTAAAGTGAAAGTCAACGTGAGCCCAAGCTTCGAAGTAAGGCCCTGATTATCCTTGCAAAACGAGAGGCGTGCAGCAGCTCCATGAGGCCTTCATCGTTGTTCTGCTTTAGTTTCAAGGTAGTAAGCTTTTCAACACTCCTAGGGGACTTGCTTCAGCACCCGTTTCAGTACCAGAACACTGCCTAGAATCAGGAAGCTCTGCTCCTGCGTGTATGCTGCGTGTCAACCTAGAAATTAGAGACTGATGGCACAAGGCTAGTTTTCCCATTATGAAAGCTCCGTTGATGCGGCCCCGAAGCTACCTGAAAAGCACTGTTGTTACCGTGCTTTTACTTACAGCCGGCATGGTTCATAGAAGAAAATGAGTTTTCTCGAAAGAAACCTTGTGCTTCCAGTTCCTAGTTGGAAGCTCACCCTGCTCTGCTCTATACCAAACGTGAAAGTCAATGTGAGCACTAGCCTCGAAGTAAGGCCCTGATTATGCTGGCAAAACGGGAGGCGTGCAGCAGCTCCATGAGGCCTTCATCGCTGTTCTGCTTTAGTTTCACGGTAGTAAGCTTTCCAAGACTCCTAGGGACTTTGCTTAAGCAACCGTTTCGGTACCAGAACACTGCGTAGAGACAGTAAGCTCTGGTCCTGCGTGTATGCTGCGTGTCAACCTAGAAATTGGAGACTGATGGCATAAGGCTTCTTTTCCCATTATGAAAGCTCCGTTCATGCGGCCTCGAAGCTACCTGAAAAGCATTGTTGTTGCCGGGGTTTTCCTCACTGCCGGCATGGTTATGAGAAGAAAATGAGTTTTCTCCTAAGAAACCTTGGGTTTCCAGTTCCTTGTTGGAAGCTCACCCTGCTCTGTGCTATACCTAAAGTGAAAGTCAACGTGAGCCCAAGCTTCGAAGTAAGGCCCTGATTATCCTTGCAAAACGAGAGGCGTGCAGCAGCTCCATGAGGCCTTCATCGTTGTTCTGCTTTAGTTTCAAGGTAGTAAGCTTTTCAACACTCCTAGGGGCCTTGCTTCAGCACCCGTTTCAGTACCAGAACACTGCGTAGAACCAGGAAGCTCTGCTCCTGCGTGTATGCTGCGTGTCAACCTAGAAATTAGAGACTGATGGCACAAGGCTAGTTTTCCCATTATGAAAGCGCCGTTGATGCGGCCCCGAAGCTACCTGAAAAGCATTGTTGTTGCCGGGGTTTTCCACACTGCCGGCATGGTTCTGAGAAGAAAATGAGTTTTCTCGAAAGAAACCTTGTGCTTCCAGTTCCTAGTTGGAAGCTCACCCTGCTCTGCTCTATACCAAACGTGAAAGTCAATGTGAGCACTAGCCTCGAAGTAAGGCCCTGATTATGCTGGCAAAACGGGAGGCGTGCAGCAGCTCCATGAGGCCTTCATCGCTGTTCTGCTTTAGTTTCACGGTAGTAAGCTTTCCAAGACTCCTAGGGACTTTGCTTAAGCAACCGTTTCGGTACCAGAACACTGCGTAGAGACAGTAAGCTCTGGTCCTGCGTGTATGCTGCGTGTCAACCTAGAAATTGGAGACTGATGGCATAAGGCTTCTTTTCCCATTATGAAAGCTCCGTTCATGCGGCCTCGAAGCTACCTGAAAAGCATTGTTGTTGCCGGGGTTTTCCTCACTGCCGGCATGGTTCTGAGAAGAAAATGAGTTTTCTCCTAAGAAACCTTGGGTTTCCAGTTCCTTGTTGGAAGCTCACCCTGCTCTGCGCTATACCTAAAGTGAAAGTCAACGTGAGCCCAAGCTTCGAAGTAAGGCCCTGATTATCCTTGCAAAACGAGAGGCGTGCAGCAGCTCCATGAGGCCTTCATCGTTGTTCTGCTTTAGTTTCAAGGTAGTAAGCTTTTCAACACTCCTAGGGGCCTTGCTTCAGCACCCGTTTCAGTACCAGAACACTGCGTAGAACCAGGAAGCTCTGCTCCTGCGTGTATGCTGCGTGTCAACCTAGAAATTAGAGACTGATGGCACAAGGCTAGTTTTCCCATTATGAAAGCGCCGTTGATGCGGCCCCGAAGCTACCTGAAAAGCACTGTTGTTACCGTGCTTTTACTTACAGCCGGCATGGTTCATAGAAGAAAATGAGTTTTCTCGAAAGAAACCTTGTGCTTCCAGTTCCTAGTTGGAAGCTCACCCTGCTCTGCTCTATACCAAACGTGAAAGTCAATGTGAGCACTAGCCTCGAAGTAAGGCCCTGATTATGCTGGCAAAACGGGAGGCGTGCAGCAGCTCCATGAGGCCTTCATCGCTGTTCTGCTTTAGTTTCACGGTAGTAAGCTTTCCAACATTCCTAGGGACTTTGCTTAAGCAACCGTTTCGGTACCAGAACACTGCGTAGAGACAGTAAGCTCTGGTCCTGCGTGTATGCTGCGTGTCAACCTAGAAATTGGAGACTGATGGCATAAGGCTTCTTTTCCCATTATGAAAGCTCCGTTCATGCGGCCTCGAAGCTACCTGAAAAGCATTGTTGTTGCCGGGGTTTTCCTCACTGCCGGCATGGTTCTGAGAAGAAAATGAGTTTTCTCCTAAGAAACCTTGGGTTTCCAGTTCCTTGTTGGAAGCTCACCCTGCTCGGCGCTATACCTAAAGTGAAAGTCAACGTGAGCCCAAGCTTCGAAGTAAGGCCCTGATTATCCTTGCAAAACGAGAGGCGTGCAGCAGCTCCATGAGGCCTTCATCGTTGTTCTGCTTTAGTTTCAAGGTAGTAAGCTTTTCAACACTCCTAGGGGCCTTGCTTCAGCACCCGTTTCAGTACCAGAACACTGCGTAGAACCAGGAAGCTCTGCTCCTGCGTGTATGCTGCGTGTCAACCTAGAAATTAGAGACTGATGGCACAAGGCTAGTTTTCCCATTATGAAAGCTCCGTTGATGCGGCCTCGAAGCTACCTGAAAAGCATTGTTGTTGCCGGGGTTTTCCACACTGCCGGCATGGTTCTGAGAAGAAAATGAGTTTTCTCCTAAGAAACCTTGGGTTTCCAGTTCCTTGTTGGAAGCTCACCCTGCTCGGCGCTATACCTAAAGTGAAAGTCAACGTGAGCCCAAGCTTCGAAGTAAGGCCCTGATTATCCTTGCAAAACGAGAGGCGTGCAGCAGCTCCATGAGGCCTTCATCGTTGTTCTGCTTTAGTTTCAAGGTAGTAAGCTTTTCAACACTCCTAGGGGCCTTGCTTCAGCACCCGTTGCAGTACCAGAACACTGCGTAGATCCAGGAAGCTCTGCTCCTGCGTGTATGCTGCGTGTCAACCTAGAAATTAGAGACTGATGGCACAAGGCTAGTTTTCCCATTATGAAAGCTCCGTTGATGCGGCCCCGAAGCTACCTGAAAAGCACTGTTGTTACCGTGCTTTTACTTACAGCCGGCATGGTTCATAGAAGAAAATGAGTTTTCTCGAAAGAAACCTTGTGCTTCCAGTTCCTAGTTGGAAGCTCACCCTGCTCTGCTCTATACCAAACGTGAAAGTCAATGTGAGCACTAGCCTCGAAGTAAGGCCCTGATTATGCTGGCAAAACGGGAGGCGTGCAGCAGCTCCATGAGGCCTTCATCGCTGTTCTGCTTTAGTTTCACGGTAGTAAGCTTTCCAAGACTCCTAGGGACTTTGCTTAAGCAACCGTTTCGGTACCAGAACACTGCGTAGAGACAGTAAGCTCTGGTCCTGCGTGTATGCTGCGTGTCAACCTAGAAATTGGAGACTGATGGCATAAGGCTTCTTTTCCCATTATGAAAGCTCCGTTCATGCGGCCTCGAAGCTACCTGAAAAGCATTGTTGTTGCCGGGGTTTTCCTCACTGCCGGCATGGTTCTGAGAAGAAAATGAGTTTTCTCCTAAGAAACCTTGGGTTTCCAGTTCCTTGTTGGAAGCTCACCCTGCTCTGCGCTATACCTAAAGTGAAAGTCAACGTGAGCCCAAGCTTCGAAGTAAGGCCCTGATTATCCTTGCAAAACGAGAGGCGTGCAGCAGCTCCATGAGGCCTTCATCGTTGTTCTGCTTTAGTTTCAAGGTAGTAAGCTTTTCAACACTCCTAGGGGCCTTGCTTCAGCACCCGTTTCAGTACCAGAACACTGCGTAGAACCAGGAAGCTCTGCTCCTGCGTGTATGCTGCGTGTCAACCTAGAAATTAGAGACTGATGGCACAAGGCTAGTTTTCCCATTATGAAAGCGCCGTTGATGCGGCCCCGAAGCTACCTGAAAAGCACTGTTGTTACCGTGCTTTTACTTACAGCCGGCATGGTTCATAGAAGAAAATGAGTTTTCTCGAAAGAAACCTTGTGCTTCCAGTTCCTAGTTGGAAGCTCACCCTGCTCTGCTCTATACCAAACGTGAAAGTCAATGTGAGCACTAGCCTCGAAGTAAGGCCCTGATTATGCTGGCAAAACGGGAGGCGTGCAGCAGCTCCATGAGGCCTTCATCGCTGTTCTGCTTTAGTTTCACGGTAGTAAGCTTTCCAACATTCCTAGGGACTTTGCTTAAGCAACCGTTTCGGTACCAGAACACTGCGTAGAGACAGTAAGCTCTGGTCCTGCGTGTATGCTGCGTGTCAACCTAGAAATTGGAGACTGATGGCATAAGGCTTCTTTTCCCATTATGAAAGCTCCGTTCATGCGGCCTCGAAGCTACCTGAAAAGCATTGTTGTTGCCGGGGTTTTCCTCACTGCCGGCATGGTTCTGAGAAGAAAATGAGTTTTCTCCTAAGAAACCTTGGGTTTCCAGTTCCTTGTTGGAAGCTCACCCTGCTCGGCGCTATACCTAAAGTGAAAGTCAACGTGAGCCCAAGCTTCGAAGTAAGGCCCTGATTATCCTTGCAAAACGAGAGGCGTGCAGCAGCTCCATGAGGCCTTCATCGTTGTTCTGCTTTAGTTTCAAGGTAGTAAGCTTTTCAACACTCCTAGGGGCCTTGCTTCAGCACCCGTTTCAGTACCAGAACACTGCGTAGAACCAGGAAGCTCTGCTCCTGCGTGTATGCTGCGTGTCAACCTAGAAATTAGAGACTGATGGCACAAGGCTAGTTTTCCCATTATGAAAGCTCCGTTGATGCGGCCTCGAAGCTACCTGAAAAGCATTGTTGTTGCCGGGGTTTTCCACACTGCCGGCATGGTTCTGAGAAGAAAATGAGTTTTCTCCTAAGAAACCTTGGGTTTCCAGTTCCTTGTTGGAAGCTCACCCTGCTCGGCGCTATACCTAAAGTGAAAGTCAACGTGAGCCCAAGCTTCGAAGTAAGGCCCTGATTATCCTTGCAAAACGAGAGGCGTGCAGCAGCTCCATGAGGCCTTCATCGTTGTTCTGCTTTAGTTTCAAGGTAGTAAGCTTTTCAACACTCCTAGGGGACTTGCTTCAGCACCCGTTGCAGTACCAGAACACTGCGTAGATCCAGGAAGCTCTGCTCCTGCGTGTATGCTGCGTGTCAACCTAGAAATTAGAGACTGATGGCACAAGGCTAGTTTTCCCATTATGAAAGCGCCGTTGATGCGGCCCCGAAGCTACCTGAAAAGCACTGTTGTTACCGTGCTTTTACTTACAGCCGGCATGGTTCATAGAAGAAAATGAGTTTTCTCGAAAGAAACCTTGTGCTTCCAGTTCCTAGTTGGAAGCTCACCCTGCTCTGCTCTATACCAAACGTGAAAGTCAATGTGAGCACTAGCCTCGAAGTAAGGCCCTGATTATGCTGGCAAAACGGGAGGCGTGCAGCAGCTCCATGAGGCCTTCATCGCTGTTCTGCTTTAGTTTCACGGTAGTAAGCTTTCCAAGACTCCTAGGGACTTTGCTTAAGCAACCGTTTCGGTACCAGAACATTGCGTAGAGAGAGTAAGCTCTGGTCCTGCGTGTATGCTGCGTGTCAACCTAGAAATTGGAGACTGATGGCATAAGGCTTCTTTTCCCATTATGAAAGCTCCGTTCATGCGGCCTCGAAGCTACCTGAAAAGCATTGTTGTTGCCGGGGTTTTCCTCACTGCCGGCATGGTTCTGAGAAGAAAATGAGTTTTCTCCTAAGAATCCTTGGGTTTCCAGTTCCTTGTTGGAAGCTCACCCTGCTCTGCGCTATACCTAAAGTGAAAGTCAACGGGAGCCCAAGCTTCGAAGTAAGGCCCTGATTATCCTTGCAAAACGAGAGGCGTGCAGCAGCTCCATGAGGCCTTCATCGTTGTTCTGCTTTAGTTTCAAGGTAGTAAGCTTTTCAACACTCCTAGGGGCCTTGCTTCAGCACCCGTTTCAGTACCAGAACACTGCGTAGAACCAGGAAGCTCTGCTCCTGCGTGTATGCTGCGTGTCAACCTAGAAATTAGAGACTGATGGCACAAGGCTAGTTTTCCCATTATGAAAGCTCCGTTGATGCGGCCCCGAAGCTACCTGAAAGCACTGTTGTTACCGTGCTTTTACTTACAGCCGGCATGGTTCATAGAAGAAAATGAGTTTTCTCGAAAGAAACCTTGTGCTTCCAGTTCCTAGTTGGAAGCTCACCCTGCTCTGCTCTATACCAAACGTGAAAGTCAATGTGAGCACTAGCCTCGAAGTAAGGCCCTGATTATGCTGGCAAAACGGGAGGCGTGCAGCAGCTCCATGAGGCCTTCATCGCTGTTCTGCTTTAGTTTCACAGTAGTAAGCTTTCCAACATTCCTATGGACTTTGCTTAAGCAACCGTTTCGGTACCAGAACACTGCGTAGAGACAGTAAGCTCTGGTCCTGCGTGTATGCTGCGTGTCAACCTAGAAATTGGAGACTGATGGCATAAGGCTTCTTTTCCCATTATGGAAGCTCCGTTCATGCGGCCTCGAGGCTACCTGAAAATCATTGTTGTTGCCGGGGTTTTCCTCACTGACGGCATGGTTCTGAGAAGAAAATGAGTTTTCTCCTAAGAAACCTTGGGTTTCCAGTTCCTTGTTGGAAGCTCACCCTGCTCTGCGCTATACCTAAAGTGAAAGTCAACGGGAGCCCAAGCTTCGAAGTAAGGCCCTGATTATCCTTGCAAAACGAGAGGCGTGCAGCAGCTCCATGAGGCCTTCATCGTTGTTCTGCTTTAGTTTCAAGGTAGTAAGCTTTTCAACACTCCTAGGGGCCTTGCTTCAGCACCCGTTTCAGTACCAGAACACTGCGTAGAACCAGGAAGCTCTGCTCCTGCGTGTATGCTGCGTGTCAACCTAGAAATTAGAGACTGATGGCACAAGGCTAGTTTCCCCATTATGAAAGCTCCGTTGATGCGGCCCCGAAGCTACCTGAAAGCACTGTTGTTACCGTGCTTTTACTTACAGCCGGCATGGTTCATAGAAGAAAATGAGTTTTCTCGAAAGAAACCTTGTGCTTCCAGTTCCTAGTTGGAAGCTCACCCTGCTCTGCTCTATACCAAACGTGAAAGTCAATGTGAGCACTAGCCTCGAAGTAAGGCCCTGATTATCCTGGCAAAACGGGAGGCGTGCAGCAGCTCCATGAGGCCTTCATCGCTGTTCTGCTTTAGTTTCACAGTAGTAAGCTTTCCAACATTCCTAGGGACTTTGCTTAAGCAACCGTTTCGGTACCAGAACACTGCGTAGAGACAGTAAGCTCTGGTCCTGCGTGTATGCTGCGTGTCAACCTAGAAATTGGAGACTGATGGCATAAGGCTTCTTTTCCCATTATGAAAGCTCCGTTCATGCGGCCTCGAAGCTACCTGAAAAGCATTGTTGTTGCCGGGGTTTTCCTCACTGCCGGCATGGTTCTGAGAAGAAAATGAGTTTTCTCCTAAGAAACCTTGGGTTTCCAGTTCCTTGTTGGAAGCTCACCCTGCTCGGCGCTATACCTAAAGTGAAAGTCAACGGGAGCCCAAGCTTCGAAGTAAGGCCCTGATTATCCTTGCAAAACGAGAGGCGTGCAGCAGCTCCATGAGGCCTTCATCGTTGTTCTGCTTTAGTTTCAAGGTAGTAAGCTTTTCAACACTCCTAGGGGCCTTGCTTCAGCACCCGTTTCAGTACCAGAACACTGCGTAGAACCAGGAAGCTCTGCTCCTGCGTGTATGCTGCGTGTCAACCTAGAAATTAGAGACTGATGGCACAAGGCTAGTTTTCCCATTATGAAAGCTCCGTTGATGCGGCCCCGAAGCTACCTGAAAAGCACTGTTGTTACCGTGCTTTTACTTACAGCCGGCATGGTTCATAGAAGAAAATGAGTTTTCTCGAAAGAAACCTTGTGCTTCCAGTTCCTAGTTGGAAGCTCACCCTGCTCTGCTCTATACCAAACGTGAAAGTCAATGTGAGCACTAGCCTCGAAGTAAGGCCCTGATTATGCTGGCAAAACGGGAGGCGTGCAGCAGCTCCATGAGGCCTTCATCGCTGTTCTGCTTTAGTTTCACGGTAGTAAGCTTTCCAAGACTCCTAGGGACTTTGCTTAAGCAACCGTTTCGGTACCAGAACACTGCGTAGAGACAGTAAGCTCTGGTCCTGCGTGTATGCTGCGTGTCAACCTAGAAATTGGAGACTGATGGCATAAGGCTTCTTTTCCCATTATGAAAGCTCCGTTCATGCGGCCTCGAAGCTACCTGAAAAGCATTGTTGTTGCCGGGGTTTTCCTCACTGCCGGCATGGTATTGAGAAGAAAATGAATTTTCTCCTAAGAAACCTTGGGTTTCCAGTTCCTTGTTGGAAGCTCACCCTGCTCTGCGCTATACCTAAAGTGAAAGTCAACGTGAGCCCAAGCTTCGAAGTAAGGCCCTGATTATCCTTGCAAAACGAGAGGCGTGCCGCAGCTCCATGAGGCCTTCATCGTTGTTCTGCTTTAGTTTCAAGGTAGTAAGCTTTTCAACACTCCTAGGGGCCTTGCTTCAGCACCCGTTTCAGTACCAGAACACTGCGTAGAACCAGGAAGCTCTGCTCCTGCGTGTATGCTGCGTGTCAACCTAGAAATTAGAGACTGATGGCACAAGGCTAGTTTTCCCATTATGAAAGCTCCGTTGATGCGGCCCCGAAGCTACCTGAAAAGCACTGTTGTTACCGTGCTTTTACTTACAGCCGGCATGGTTCATAGAAGAAAATGAGTTTTCTCGAAAGAAACCTTGTGCTTCCAGTTCCTAGTTGGAAGCTCACCCTGCTCTGCTCTATACCAAACGTGAAAGTCAATGTGAGCACTAGCCTCGAAGTAAGGCCCTGATTATCCTGGCAAAACGGGAGGCGTGCAGCAGCTCCATGAGTCCTTCATCGCTGTTCTGCTTTAGTTTCACAGTAGTAAGCTTTCCAACATTCCTATGGACTTTGCTTAAGCAACCGTTTCGGTACCAGAACACTGCGTAGAGACAGTAAGCTCTGGTCCTGCGTGTATGCTGCGTGTCAACCTAGAAATTGGAGACTGATGGCATAAGGCTTCTTTTCCCATTATGAAAGCTCCGTTCATGCGGCCTCGAAGCTACCTGAAAAGCATTGTTGTTGCCGGGGTTTTCCTCACTGCCGGCATGGTTCTGAGAAGAAAATGAGTTTTCTCCTAAGAAACCTTGGGTTTCCAGTTCCTTGTTGGAAGCTCACCCTGCTCTGCGCTATACCTAAAGTGAAAGTCAACGTGAGCCCAAGCTTCGAAGTAAGGCCCTGATTATCCTTGCAAAACGAGAGGCGTGCAGCAGCTCCATGAGGCCTTCATCGTTGTTCTGCTTTAGTTTCAAGGTAGTAAGCTTTTCAACACTCCTAGGGGCCTTGCTTCAGCACCCGTTTCAGTACCAGAACACTGCGTAGAACCAGGAAGCTCTGCTCCTGCGTGTATGCTGCGTGTCAACCTAGAAATTAGAGACTGATGGCACAAGGCTAGTTTTCCCATTATGAAAGCTCCGTTGATGCGGCCCCGAAGCTACCTGAAAAGCACTGTTGTTACCGTGCTTTTACTTACAGCCGGCAGGGTTCATAGAAGAAAATGAGTTTTCTCGAAAGAAACCTTGTGCTTCCAGTTCCTAGTTGGAAGCTCACCCTGCTCTGTTCTATACCAAACGTGAAAGTCAATGTGAGCACTAGCCTCGAAGTAAGGCCCTGATTATGCTGGCAAAACGGGAGTCGTGCAGCAGCTCCATGAGGCCTTCATCGCTGTTCTGCTTTAGTTTCACGGTAGTAAGCTTTCCAAGACTCCTAGGGACTTTGCTTAAGCAACCGTTTCGGTACCAGAACACTGCGTAGAGACAGTAAGCTCTGGTCCTGCGTGTATGCTGCGTGTCAACCTAGAAATTGGAGACTGATGGCATAAGGCTTCTTTTCCCATTATGAAAGCTCCGTTCATGCGGCCTCGAAGCTACCTGAAAAGCATTGTTGTTGCCGGGGTTTTCCTCACGGCCGGCATGGTTCTGAGAAGAAAATGAGTTTTCTCCTAAGAAACCTTGGGTTTCCAGTTCCTTGTTGGAAGCTCACCCTGCTCTGCGCTATACCTAAAGTGAAAGTCAACGTGAGCCCAAGCTTCGAAGTAAGGCCCTGATTATCCTTGCAAAACGAGAGGCGTGCAGCAGCTCCATGAGGCCTTCATCGTTGTTCCGCTTTAGTTTCAAGGTAGTAAGCTTTTCAACACTCCTAGGGGACTTGCTTCAGCACCCGTTTCAGTACCAGAACACTGCGTAGAACCAGGAAGCTCTGCTCCTGCGTGTATGCTGCGTGTCAACCTAGAAATTAGAGACTGATGGCACAAGGCTAGTTTTCCCATTATGAAAGCTCCGTTGATGCGGCCCCGAAGCTACCTGAAAAGCACTGTTGTTACCGTGCTTTTACTTACAGCCGGCATGGTTCATAGAAGAAAATGAGTTTTCTCGAAAGAAACCTTGTGCTTCCAGTTCCTAGTTGGAAGCTCACCCTGCTCTGCTGTATACCAAACGTGAAAGTCAATGTGAGCACTAGCCTCGAAGTAAGGCCCTGATTATCCTGGCAAAACGGGAGGCGTGCAGCAGCTCCATGAGGCCTTCATCGCTGTTCTGCTTTAGTTTCACAGTAGTAAGCTTTCCAACATTCCTAGGGACTTTGCTTAAGCAACCGTTTCGGTACCAGAACACTGCATAGAGACAGTAAGCTCTGGTCCGGCGTGTATGCTGCGTGTCAACCTAGAAATTGGAGACTGATGGCATAAGGCTTCTTTTCCCATTATGAAAGCTCCGTTCATGCGGCCTCGAAGCTACCTGAAAAGCATTGTTGTTGCCGGGGTTTTCCTCACTGCCGGCATGGTATTGAGAAGAAAATGAATTTTCTCCTAAGAAACCTTGGGTTTCCAGTTCCTTGTTGGAAGCTCACCCTGCTCTGCGCTATACCTAAAGTGAAAGTCAACGTGAGCCCAAGCTTCGAAGTAAGGCCCTGATTATCCTTGCAAAACGAGAGGCGTGCCGCAGCTCCATGAGGCCTTCATCGTTGTTCTGCTTTAGTTTCAAGGTAGTAAGCTTTTCAACACTCCTAGGGGCCTTGCTTCAGCACCCGTTTCAGTACCAGAACACTGCGTAGAACCAGGAAGCTCTGCTCCTGCGTGTATGCTGCGTGTCAACCTAGAAATTAGAGACTGATGGCACAAGGCTTGTTTTCCCATTATGAAAGCTCCGTTGATGCGGCCCCGAAGCTACCTGAAAGCACTGTTGTTACCGTGCTTTTACTTACAGCCGGCATGGTTCATAGAAGAAAATGAGTTTTCTCGAAAGAAACCTTGTGCTTCCAGTTCCTAGTTGGAAGCTCACCCTGCTCTGCTCTATACCAAACGTGAAAGTCAATGTGAGCACTAGCCTCGAAGTAAGGCCCTGATTATCCTGGCAAAACGGGAGGCGTGCAGCAGCTCCATGAGTCCTTCATCGCTGTTCTGCTTTAGTTTCACAGTAGTAAGCTTTCCAACATTCCTATGGACTTTGCTTAAGCAACCGTTTCGGTACCAGAACACTGCGTAGAGACAGTAAGCTCTGGTCCTGCGTGTATGCTGCGTGTCAACCTAGAAATTGGAGACTGATGGCATAAGGCTTCTTTTCCCATTATGAAAGCTCCGTTCATGCGGCCTCGAAGCTACCTGAAAAGCATTGTTGTTGCCGGGGTTTTCCTCACTGCCGGCATGGTTCTGAGAAGAAAATGAGTTTTCTCCTAAGAAACCTTGGGTTTCCAGTTCCTTGTTGGAAGCTCACCCTGCTCTGCGCTATACCTAAAGTGAAAGTCAACGTGAGCCCAAGCTTCGAAGTAAGGCCCTGATTATCCTTGCAAAACGAGAGGCGTGCAGCAGCTCCATGAGGCCTTCATCGTTGTTCTGCTTTAGTTTCAAGGTAGTAAGCTTTTCAACACTCCTAGGGGCCTTGCTTCAGCACCCGTTTCAGTACCAGAACACTGCGTAGAACCAGGAAGCTCTGCTCCTGCGTGTATGCTGCGTGTCAACCTAGAAATTAGAGACTGATGGCACAAGGCTAGTTTTCCCATTATGAAAGCTCCGTTGATGCGGCCCCGAAGCTACCTGAAAAGCACTGTTGTTACCGTGCTTTTACTTACAGCCGGCATGGTTCATAGAAGAAAATGAGTTTTCTCGAAAGAAACCTTGTGCTTCCAGTTCCTAGTTGGAAGCTCACCCTGCTCTGTTCTATACCAAACGTGAAAGTCAATGTGAGCACTAGCCTCGAAGTAAGGCCCTGATTATGCTGGCAAAACGGGAGTCGTGCAGCAGCTCCATGAGGCCTTCATCGCTGTTCTGCTTTAGTTTCACGGTAGTAAGCTTTCCAAGACTCCTAGGGACTTTGCTTAAGCAACCGTTTCGGTACCAGAACACTGCGTAGAGACAGTAAGCTCTGGTCCTGCGTGTATGCTGCGTGTCAACCTAGAAATTGGAGACTGATGGCATAAGGCTTCTTTTCCCATTATGAAAGCTCCGTTCATGCGGCCTCGAAGCTACCTGAAAAGCATTGTTGTTGCCGGGGTTTTCCTCACTGCCGGCATGGTTCTGAGAAGAAAATGAGTTTTCTCCTAAGAAACCTTGGGTTTCCAGTTCCTTGTTGGAAGCTCACCCTGCTCTGCGCTATACCTAAAGTGAAAGTCAACGTGAGCCCAAGCTTCGAAGTAAGGCCCTGATTATCCTTGCAAAACGAGAGGCGTGCAGCAGCTCCATGAGGCCTTCATCGTTGTTCCGCTTTAGTTTCAAGGTAGTAAGCTTTTCAACACTCCTAGGGGACTTGCTTCAGCACCCGTTTCAGTACCAGAACACTGCGTAGAACCAGGAAGCTCTGCTCCTGCGTGTATGCTGCGTGTCAACCTAGAAATTAGAGACTGATGGCACAAGGCTAGTTTTCCCATTATGAAAGCTCCGTTGATGCGGCCCCGAAGCTACCTGAAAAGCACTGTTGTTACCGTGCTTTTACTTACAGCCGGCATGGTTCATAGAAGAAAATGAGTTTTCTCGAAAGAAACCTTGTGTTTCCAGTTCCTAGTTGGAAGCTCACCCTCCTCTGCTCTATACCAAACGTGAAAGTCAATGTGAGCACTAGCCTGGAAGTAAGGCCCTGATTATGCTGGCAAAACGGGAGGCGTGCAGCAGCTCCATGAGGCCTTCATCGCTGTTCTGCTTTAGTTTCACGGTAGTAAGCTTTCCAAGACTCCTAGGGACTTTGCTTAAGCAACCGTTTCGGTACCAGAACACTGCGTAGAGACAGTAAGCTCTGGTCCTGCGTGTATGCTGCGTGTCAACCTAGAAATTGGAGACTGATTGCATAAGGCTTCTTTTCCCATTATGAAAGCTCCGTTCATGCGGCCTCGAAGCTACCTGGAAAGCATTGTTGTTGCCGGGGTTTTCCTCACTGCCGGCATGGTTCTGAGAAGAAAATGAGTTTTCTCCTAAGAATCCTTGGGTTTCCAGTTCCTTGTTGGAAGCTCACCCTGCTCTGCGCTATACCTAAAGTGAAAGTCAACGGGAGCCCAAGCTTCGAAGTAAGGCCCTGATTATCCTTGCAAAACGAGAGGCGTGCAGCAGCTCCATGAGGCCTTCATCGTTGTTCTGCTTTAGTTTCAAGGTAGTAAGCTTTTCAACACTCCTAGGGGCCTTGCTTCAGCACCCGTTTCAGTACCAGAACACTGCGTAGAACCAGGAAGCTCTGCTCCTGCGTGTATGCTGCGTGTCAACCTAGAAATTAGAGACTGATGGCACAAGGCTAGTTTTCCCATTATGAAAGCTCCGTTGATGCGGCCCCGAAGCTACCTGAAAGCACTGTTGTTACCGTGCTTTTACTTACAGCCGGCATGGTTCATAGAAGAAAATGAGTTTTCTCGAAAGAAACCTTGTGCTTCCAGTTCCTAGTTGGAAGCTCACCCTGCTCTGCTCTATACCAAACGTGAAAGTCAATGTGAGCACTAGCCTCGAAGTAAGGCCCTGATTATGCTGGCAAAACGGGAGGCGTGCAGCAGCTCCATGAGGCCTTCATCGCTGTTCTGCTTTAGTTTCACGGTAGTAAGCTTTCCAAGACTCCTAGGGACTTTGCTTAAGCAACCGTTTCGGTACCAGAACACTGCGTAGAGACAGTAAGCTCTGGTCCTGCGTGTATGCTGCGTGTCAACCTAGAAATTGGAGACTGATGGCATAAGGCTTCTTTTCCCATTATGGAAGCTCCGTTCATGCGGCCTCGAGGCTACCTGAAAAGCATTGTTGTTGCCGGGGTTTTCCTCACTGACGGCATGGTTCTGAGAAGAAAATGAGTTTTCTCCTAAGAAACCTTGGGTTTCCAGTTCCTTGTTGGAAGCTCACCCTGCTCTGCGCTATACCTAAAGTGAAAGTCAACGTGAGCCCAAGCTTCGAAGTAAGGCCCTGATTATCCTTGCAAAACGAGAGGCGTGCCGCAGCTCCATGAGGCCTTCATCGTTGTTCTGCTTTAGTTTCAAGGTAGTAAGCTTTTCAACACTCCTAGGGGCCTTGCTTCAGCACCCGTTTCAGTACCAGAACACTGCGTAGAACCAGGAAGCTCTGCTCCTGCGTGTATGCTGCGTGTCAACCTAGAAATTAGAGACTGATGGCACAAGGCTTGTTTTCCCATTATGAAAGCTCCGTTGATGCGGCCCCGAAGCTACCTGAAAGCACTGTTGTTACCGTGCTTTTACTTACAGCCGGCATGGTTCATAGAAGAAAATGAGTTTTCTCGAAAGAAACCTTGTGCTTCCAGTTCCTAGTTGGAAGCTCACCCTGCTCTGCTCTATACCAAACGTGAAAGTCAATGTGAGCACTAGCCTCGAAGTAAGGCCCTGATTATCCTGGCAAAACGGGAGGCGTGCAGCAGCTCCATGAGTCCTTCATCGCTGTTCTGCTTTATTTTCACAGTAGTAAGCTATCCAACATTCCTAGGGACTTTGCTTAAGCAACCGTTTCGGTACCAGAACACTGCGTAGAGACAGTAAGCTCTGGTCCTGCGTGTATGCTGCGTGTCAACCTAGAAATTGGAGACTGATGGCATAAGGCTTCTTTTCCCATTATGAAAGCTCCGTTCATGCGGCCTCGAAGCTACCTGAAAAGCATTGTTGTTGCCGGGGTTTTCCTCACTGCCGGCATGGTTCTGAGAAGAAAATGAGTTTTCTCCTAAGAAACCTTGGGTTTCCAGTTCCTTGTTGGAAGCTCACCCTGCTCTGCGCTATACCTAAAGTGAAAGTCAACGGGAGCCCAAGCTTCGAAGTAAGGCCCTGATTATCCTTGCAAAACGAGAGGCGTGCAGCAGCTCCATGAGGCCTTCATCGTTGTTCTGCTTTAGTTTCAAGGTAGTGAGCTTTTCAACAGTCCTAGGGGCCTTGCTTCAGCACCCGTTTCAGTACCAGAACACTGCGTAGAACCAGGAAGCTCTGCTCCTGCGTGTATGCTGCGTGTCAACCTAGAAATTAGAGACTGATGGCACAAGGCTAGTTTTCCCATTATGAAAGCTCCGTTGATGCGGCCCCGAAGCTACCTGAAAGCACTGTTGTTACCGTGCTTTTACTTACAGCCGGCATGGTTCATAGAAGAAAATGAGTTTTCTCGAAAGAAACCTTGTGCTTCCAGTTCCTAGTTGGAAGCTCACCCTGCTCTGCTCTATACCAAACGTGAAAGTCAATGTGAGCACTAGCCTCGAAGTAAGGCCCTGATTATCCTGGCAAAACGGGAGGCGTGCAGCAGCTCCATGAGGCCTTCATCGCTGTTCTGCTTTAGTTTCACAGTGGTAAGCTTTCCAACATTCCTAGGGACTTTGCTTAAGCAACCGTTTCGGTACCAGAACACTGCGTAGAGACAGTAAGCTCTGGTCCTGCGTGTATGCTGCGTGTCAACCTAGAAATTGGAGACTGATGGCATAAGGCTTCTTTTCCCATTATGAAAGCTCCGTTCATGCGGCCTCGAAGCTACCTGAAAAGCATTGTTGTTGCCGGGGTTTTCCTCACTGCCGGCATGGTTCTGAGAAGAAAATGAGTTTTCTCCTAAGAAACCTTGGGTTTCCAGTTCCTTGTTGGAAGCTCACCCTGCTCGGCGCTATACCTAAAGTGAAAGTCAACGTGAGCCCAAGCTTCAAAGTAAGGCCTTGATTATCCTTGCAAAACGAGAGGCGTGCAGCAGCTCCATGAGGCCTTCATCGTTGTTCTGCTTTAGTTTCAAGGTACTAAGCTTTTCAACACTCCTAGGGGACTTACTTCAGCACCCGTTTCAGTACCAGAACACTGCGTAGAACCAGGAAGCTCTGCTCCTGCGTGTATGCTGCGTGTCAACCTAGAAATTAGAGACTGATGGCACAAGGCTAGTTTTCCCATTATGAAAGCTCCGTTGATGCGGCCCCGAAGCTACCTGAAAAGCACTGTTGTTACCGTGCTTTTACTTACAGCCGGCATGGTTCATAGAAGAAAATGAGTTTTCTTGAAAGAAACCTTGTGCTTCCAGTTCCTAGTTGGAAGCTCACCCTGCTCTGCTCTATACCAAACGTGAAAGTCAATGTGAGCACTAGCCTCGAAGAAAGGCCCTGATTATGCTGGCAAAACGGGAGGCGTGCAGCAGCTCCATGAGGCCTTCATCGCTGTTCTGCTTTAGTTTCACGGTAGTAAGCTTTCCAAGACTCCTAGGGACTTTGCTTAAGCAACCGTTTCGGTACCAGAACACTGCGTAGAGACAGTAAGCTCTGGTCCTGCGTGTATGCTGCGTGTCAACCTAGAAATTGGAGACTGATGGCATAAGGCTTCTTTTCCCATTATGAAAGCTCCGTTCATGCGGCCTCGAAGCTACCTGAAAAGCATTGTTGTTGCCGGGGTTTTCCTCACTGCCAGCATGGTTCTGAGAAGAAAATGAGTTTTCTCCTAAGAAACCTTGGGTTTCCAGTTCCTTGTTGGAAGCTCACCCTGCTCTGCGCTATACCTAAAGTGAAAGTCAACGTGAGCCCAAGCTTCGAAGTAAGGCCCTGATTATCCTTGCAAAACGAGAGGCGTGCAGCAGCTCCATGAGGCCTTCATCGTTGTTCTGCTTTAGTTTCAAGGTAGTAAGCTTTTCAACACTCCTAGGGGACTTGCTTCAGCACCCGTTTCAGTACCAGAACACTGCGTAGAACCAGGAAGCTCTGCTCCTGCGTGTATGCTGCGTGTCAACCTAGAAATTAGAGACTGATGGCACAAGGCTAGTTTTCCCATTATGAAAGCTCCGTTGATGCGGCCCCGAAGCTACCTGAAAGCACTGTTGTTACCGTGCTTTTACTTACAGCCGGCATTGTTCATAGAAGAAAATGAGTTTTCTCGAAAGAAACCTTGTGCTTCCAGTTCCTAGTTGGAAGCTCACCCTGCTCTGCTCTATACCAAACGTGAAAGTCAATGTGAGCACTAGCCTCGAAGTAAGGCCCTGATTATCCTGGCAAAACGGGAGGCGTGCAGCAGCTCCATGAGGCCTTCATCGCTGTTCTGCTTTAGTTTCACAGTGGTAAGCTTTCCAACATTCCTAGGGACTTTGCTTAAGCAACCGTTTCGGTACCAGAACACTGCGTAGAGACAGTAAGCTCTGGTCCTGCGTGTATGCTGCGTGTCAACCTAGAAATTGGAGACTGATGGCATAAGGCTTCTTTTCCCATTATGAAAGCTCCGTTCATGCGGCCTCGAAGCTACCTGAAAAGCATTGTTGTTGCCGGGGTTTTCCTCACTGCCGGCATGGTTCTGAGAAGAAAATGAGTTTTCTCCTAAGAAACCTTGGGTTTCCAGTTCCTTGTTGGAAGCTCACCCTGCTCTGCGCTATACCTAAAGTGAAAGTCAACGTGAGCCCAGGCTTCAAAGTAAGGCCCTGATTATCCTTGCAAAACGAGAGGCGTGCAGCAGCTCCATGAGGCCTTCATCGTTGTTCTGCTTTAGTTTCAAGGTACTAAGCTTTTCAACACTCCTAGGGGACTTACTTCAGCACCCGTTTCAGTACCAGAACACTGCGTAGAACCAGGAAGCTCTGCTCCTGCGTGTATGCTGCGTGTCAACCTAGAAATTAGAGACTGATGGCACAAGGATAGTTTTCCCATTATGAAAGCTCCGTTGATGCGGCCCCGAAGCTACCTGAAAAGCACTGTTGTTACCGTGCTTTTACTTACAGCCGGCATGGTTCATAGAAGAAAATGAGTTTTCTTGAAAGAAACCTTGTGCTTCCAGTTCCTAGTTGGAAGCTCACCCTGCTCTGCTCTATACCAAACGTGAAAGTCAATGTGAGCACTAGCCTCGAAGTAAGGCCCTGATTATCCTGGCAAAACGGGAGGCGTGCAGCAGCTCCATGAGGCCTTCATCGCTGTTCTGCTTTAGTTTCACGGTAGTAAGCTTTCCAAGACTCCTAGGGACTTTGCTTAAGCAACCGTTTCGGTACCAGAACACTGCGTAGAGACAGTAAGCTCTGGTCCTGCGTGTATGCTGCGTGTCAACCTAGAAATTGGAGACTGATGGCATAAGGCTTCTTTTCCCATTATGAAAGCTCCGTTCATGCGGCCTCGAAGCTACCTGAAAAGCATTGTTGTTGCCGGGGTTTTCCTCACTGCCGGCATGGTTCTGAGAAGAAAATGAGTTTTCTCCTAAGAAACCTTGGGTTTCCAGTTCCTTGTTGGAAGCTCACCCTGCTCTGCGCTATACCTAAAGTGAAAGTCAACGTGAGCCCAAGCTTCGAAGTAAGGCCCTGATTATCCTTGCAAAACGAGAGGCGTGCAGCAGCTCCATGAGGCCTTCATCGTTGTTCTGCTTTAGTTTCAAGGTAGTAAGCTTTTCAACACTCCTAGGGGACTTGCTTCAGAAACCCGTTTCTGTACCAGAACACTGCGTAGAACCAGGAAGCTCTGCTCCTGCGTGTATGCTGCGTGTCAACCTAGAAATTAGAGACTGATGGCACAAGGCTAGTTTTCCCATTATGAAAGCTCCGTTGATGCGGCCCCGAAGCTACCTGAAAAGCACTGTTGTTACCGTGCTTTTACTTACAGCCGGCATGGTTCATAGAAGAAAATGAGTTTTCTCGAAAGAAACCTTGTGCTTCCAGTTCCTAGTTGGAAGCTCACCCTGCTCTGCTCTATACCAAACATGAAAGTCAATGTGAGCACTAGCCTCGAAGTAAGGCCCTGATTATGCTGGCAAAACGGGAGGCGTGCAGCAGCTCCATGAGGCCTTCATCGCTGTTCTGCTTTAATTTCACAGTAGTAAGCTTTCCAACATTCCTAGGGACTTTGCTTAAGCAACCGTTTCGGTACCAGAACACTGCGTAGAGACAGTAAGCTCTGGTCCTGCGTGTATGCTGCGTGTCAACCTAGAAATTGGAGACTGATGGCATAAGGCTTCTTTTCCCATTATGAAAGCTCCGTTCATGCGGCCTCGAAGCTACCTGAAAAGCATTGTTGTTGCCGGGGTTTTCCTCACTGCCGGCATGGTTCTGAGAAGAAAATGAGTTTTCTCCTAAGAAACCTTGGGTTTCCAGTTCCTTGTTGGAAGCTCACCCTGCTCGGCGCTATACCTAAAGTGAAAGTCAACGTGAGCCCAAGCTTCGAAGTAAGGCCCTGATTATCCTTGCAAAACGAGAGGCGTGCAGCAGCTCCATGAGGCCTTCATCGTTGTTCTGCTTTAGTTTCAAGGTAGTAAGCTTTTCAACACTCCTAGGGGCCTTGCTTCAGCACCCGTTTCAGTACCAGAACACTGCGTAGAACCAGGAAGCTCTGCTCCTGCGTGTATGCTGCGTGTCAACCTAGAAATTAGAGACTGATGGCACAAGGCTAGTTTTCCCATTATGAAAGCTCCGTTGATGCGGCCCCGAAGCTACCTGAAAAGCACTGTTGTTACCGTGCTTTTACTTACAGCCGGCATGGTTCATAGAAGAAAATGAGTTTTCTCGAAAGAAACCTTGTGCTTCCAGTTCCTAGTTGGAAGCTCACCCTGCTCTGCTCTATACCAAACGTGAAAGTCAATGTGAGCACTAGCCTCGAAGTAAGGCCCTGATTATCCTGGCAAAACGGGAGGCGTGCAGCAGCTCCATGAGGCCTTCATCGCTGTTCTGCTTTAGTTTCACAGTAGTAAGCTTTCCAACATTCCTAGGGACTTTGCTTAAGCAACCGTTTCGGTACCAGAACACTGCGTAGAGACAGTAAGCTGTGGTCCTGCGTGTATGCTGCGTGTCAACCTAGAAATTGGAGACTGATGGCATAAGGCTTCTTTTCCCATTATGAAAGCTCCGTTCATGCGGCCTCGAAGCTAACTGAAAAGCATTGTTGTTGCCGGGGTTTTCCTCACTGCCGGCATGGTTCTGAGAAGAAAATGAGTTTTCTCCTAAGAAACCTTGGGTTTCCAGTTCCTTGTTGAAAGCTCACCCTGCTCTGCGCTATACCTAAAGTGAAAGTCAACGTGAGCCCAAGCTTCGAAGTAAGGCCCTGATTATCCTTGCAAAACGAGAGGCGTGCAGCAGCTCCATGAGGCCTTCATCGTTGTTCTGCTTTAGTTTCAAGGTAGTAAGCTTTTCAACACTAGGGGACTTGCTTCAGAAACCCGTTTCGGTACGAGAACACTGCGTAGAACCAGGAAGCTCTGCTCCTGCGTGTATGCTGCGTGTCAACCTAGAAATTAGAGACTGATGGCACAAGGCTAGTTTTCCCATTATGAAAGCTCCGTTGATGCGGCCCCGAAGCTACCTGAAAAGCACTGTTGTTACCGTGCTTTTACTTACAGCCGGCATGGTTCATAGAAGAAAATGAGTTTTCTCGAAAGAAACCTTGTGCTTCCAGTTCCTAGTTGGAAGCTCACCCTGCTCTGCTCTATACCAAACATGAAAGTCAATGTGAGCACTAGCCTCGAAGTAAGGCCCTGATTATGCTGGCAAAACGGGAGGCGTGCAGCAGCTCCATGAGGCCTTCATCGCTGTTCTGCTTTAATTTCACAGTAGTAAGCTTTCCAACATTCCTAGGGACTTTGCTTAAGCAACCGTTTCGGTACCAGAACACTGCGTAGAGACAGTAAGCTCTGGTCCTGCGTGTATGCTGCGTGTCAACCTAGAAATTGGAGACTGATGGCATAAGGCTTCTTTTCCCATTATGAAAGCTCCGTTCATGCGGCCTCGAAGCTACCTGAAAAGCATTGTTGTTGCCGGGGTTTTCCTCACTGCCGGCATGGTTCTGAGAAGAAAATGAGTTTTCTCCTAAGAAACCTTGGGTTTCCAGTTCCTTGTTGGAAGCTCACCCTGCTCGGCGCTATACCTAAAGTGAAAGTCAACGTGAGCCCAAGCTTCGAAGTAAGGCCCTGATTATCCTTGCAAAACGAGAGGCGTGCAGCAGCTCCATGAGGCCTTCATCGTTGTTCTGCTTTAGTTTCAAGGTAGTAAGCTTTTCAACACTCCTAGGGGCCTTGCTTCAGCACCCGTTTCAGTACCAGAACACTGCGTAGAACCAGGAAGCTCTGCTCCTGCGTGTATGCTGCGTGTCAACCTAGAAATTAGAGACTGATGGCACAAGGCTAGTTTTCCCATTATGAAAGCTCCGTTGATGCGGCCCCGAAGCTACCTGAAAAGCACTGTTGTTACCGTGCTTTTACTTACAGCCGGCATGGTTCATAGAAGAAAATGAGTTTTCTCGAAAGAAACCTTGTGCTTCCAGTTCCTAGTTGGAAGCTCACCCTGCTCTGCTCTATACCAAACGTGAAAGTCAATGTGAGCACTAGCCTCGAAGTAAGGCCCTGATTATCCTGGCAAAACGGGAGGCGTGCAGCAGCTCCATGAGGCCTTCATCGCTGTTCTGCTTTAGTTTCACAGTAGTAAGCTTTCCAACATTCCTAGGGACTTTGCTTAAGCAACCGTTTCGGTACCAGAACACTGCGTAGAGACAGTAAGCTGTGGTCCTGCGTGTATGCTGCGTGTCAACCTAGAAATTGGAGACTGATGGCATAAGGCTTCTTTTCCCATTATGAAAGCTCCGTTCATGCGGCCTCGAAGCTAACTGAAAAGCATTGTTGTTGCCGGGGTTTTCCTCACTGCCGGCATGGTTCTGAGAAGAAAATGAGTTTTCTCCTAAGAAACCTTGGGTTTCCAGTTCCTTGTTGAAAGCTCACCCTGCTCTGCGCTATACCTAAAGTGAAAGTCAACGTGAGCCCAAGCTTCGAAGTAAGGCCCTGATTATCCTTGCAAAACGAGAGGCGTGCAGCAGCTCCATGAGGCCTTCATCGTTGTTCTGCTTTAGTTTCAAGGTAGTAAGCTTTTCAACACTAGGGGACTTGCTTCAGAAACCCGTTTCGGTACGAGAACACTGCGTAGAACCAGGAAGCTCTGCTCCTGCGTGTATGCTGCGTGTCAACCTAGAAATTAGAGACTGATGGCACAAGGCTAGTTTTCCCATTATGAAAGCTCCGTTGATGCGGCCCCGAAGCTACCTGAAAAGCACTGTTGTTACCGTGCTTTTACTTACAGCCGGCATGGTTCATAGAAGAAAATGAGTTTTCTCGAAAGAAACCTTGTGCTTCCAGTTCCTAGTTGGAAGCTCACCCTGCTCTGCTCTATACCAAACATGAAAGTCAATGTGAGCACTAGCCTCGAAGTAAGGCCCTGATTATGCTGGCAAAACGGGAGGCGTGCAGCAGCTCCATGAGGCCTTCATCGCTGTTCTGCTTTAATTTCACAGTAGTAAGCTTTCCAACATTCCTAGGGACTTTGCTTAAGCAACCGTTTCGGTACCAGAACACTGCGTAGAGACAGTAAGCTCTGGTCCTGCGTGTATGCTGCGTGTCAACCTAGAAATTGGAGACTGATGGCATAAGGCTTCTTTTCCCATTATGAAAGCTCCGTTCATGCGGCCTCGAAGCTACCTGAAAAGCATTGTTGTTGCCGGGGTTTTCCTCACTGCCGGCATGGTTCTGAGAAGAAAATGAGTTTTCTCCTAAGAAACCTTGGGTTTCCAGTTCCTTGTTGGAAGCTCACCCTGCTCTGCTCTATACCTAAAGTGAAAGTCAACGTGAGCCCAAGCTTCGAAGTAAGGCCCTGATTATCCTTGCAAAACGAGAGGCGTGCAGCAGCTCCATGAGGCCTTCATTGTTGTTCTGCTTTAGTTTCAAGGTAGTAAGCTTTTCAACACTCCTAGGGGCCTTGCTTCAGCACCCGTTTCAGTACCAGAACACTGCGTAGAACCAGGAAGCTCTGCTCCTGCGTGTATGCTGCGTGTCAACCTAGAAATTAGAGACTGATGGCACAAGGCTAGTTTTCCCATTATGAAAGCTCCGTTGATGCGGCCCCGAAGCTACCTGAAAAGCACTGTTGTTACCGTGCTTTTACTTACAGCCGGCATGGTTCATAGAAGAAAATGAGTTTTCTCGAAAGAAACCTTGTGCTTCCAGTTCCTAGTTGGAAGCTCACCCTGCTCTGCTCTATACCAAACGTGAAAGTCAATGTGAGCACTAGCCTCGAAGTAAGGCCCTGATTATCCTGGCAAAACGGGAGGCGTGCAGCAGCTCCATGAGGCCTTCATCGCTGTTCTGCTTTAGTTTCATGGTAGTAAGCTTTCCAAGACTCCTAGGGACTTTGCTTAAGCAACCGTTTCGGTACCAGAACACTGCGTAGAGACAGTAAGCTCTGGTCCTGCGTGTATGCTGCGTGTCAACCTAGAAATTGGAGACTGATGGCATAAGGCTTCTTTTCCCATTATGAAAGCTCCGTTCATGCGGCCTCGAAGCTACCTGAAAAGCATTGTTGTTGCCGGGGTTTTCCTCACTGCCAGCATGGTTCTGAGAAGAAAATGAGTTTTCTCCTAAGAAACCTTGGGTTTCCAGTTCCTTGTTGGAAGCTCACCCTGCTCTGCGCTATACCTAAAGTGAAAGTCAACGGGAGCCCAAGCTTCGAAGTAAGGCCCTGATTATCCTTGCAAAACGAGAGGCGTGCAGCAGCTCCATGAGGCCTTCATCGTTGTTCTGCTTTAGTTTCAAGGTAGTGAGCTTTTCAACACTCCTAGGGGCCTTGCTTCAGCACCCGTTTCAGTACCAGAACACTGCGTAGAACCAGGAAGCTCTGCTCCTGCGTGTATGCTGCGTGTCAACCTAGAAATTAGAGACTGATGGCACAAGGCTAGTTTTCCCATTATGAAAGCTCCGTTGATGCGGCCCCGAAGCTACCTGAAAGCACTGTTGTTACCGTGCTTTTACTTACAGCCGGCATGGTTCATAGAAGAAAATGAGTTTTCTCGAAAGAAACCTTGTGCTTCCAGTTCCTAGTTGGAAGCTCACCCTGCTCTGCTCTATACCAAACGTGAAAGTCAATGTGAGCACTAGCCTCGAAGTAAGGCCCTGATTATCCTGGCAAAACGGGAGGCGTGCAGCAGCTCCATGAGGCCTTCATCGCTGTTCTGCTTTAGTTTCACAGTGGTAAGCTTTCCAACATTCCTAGGGACTTTGCTTAAGCAACCGTTTCGGTACCAGAACACTGCGTAGAGACAGTAAGCTCTGGTCCTGCGTGTATGCTGCGTGTCAACCTAGAAATTGGAGACTGATGGCATAAGGCTTCTTTTCCCATTATGAAAGCTCCGTTCATGCGGCCTCGAAGCTACCTGAAAAGCATTGTTGTTGCCGGGGTTTTCCTCACTGCCGGCATGGTTCTGAGAAGAAAATGAGTTTTCTCCTAAGAAACCTTGGGTTTCCAGTTCCTTGTTGGAAGCTCACCCTGCTCTGCGCTATACCTAAAGTGAAAGTCAACGTGAGCCCAAGCTTCAAAGTAAGGCCCTGATTATCCTTGCAAAACGAGAGGCGTGCAGCAGCTCCATGAGGCCTTCATCGTTGTTCTGCTTTAGTTTCAAGGTACTAAGCTTTTCAACACTCCTAGGGGACTTACTTCAGCACCCGTTTCAGTACCAGAACACTGCGTAGAACCAGGAAGCTCTGCTCCTGCGTGTATGCTGCGTGTCAACCTAGAAATTAGAGACTGATGGCACAAGGATAGTTTTCCCATTATGAAAGCTCCGTTGATGCGGCCCCGAAGCTACCTGAAAAGCACTGTTGTTACCGTGCTTTTACTTACAGCCGGCATGGTTCATAGAAGAAAATGAGTTTTCTTGAAAGAAACCTTGTGCTTCCAGTTCCTAGTTGGAAGCTCACCCTGCTCTGCTCTATACCAAACGTGAAAGTCAATGTGAGCACTAGCCTCGAAGTAAGGCCCTGATTATCCTGGCAAAACGGGAGGCGTGCAGCAGCTCCATGAGGCCTTCATCGCTGTTCTGCTTTAGTTTCACGGTAGTAAGCTTTCCAAGACTCCTAGGGACTTTGCTTAAGCAACCTATTCGGTACCAGAACACTGCGTAGAGACAGTAAGCTCTGGTCCTGCGTGTATGCTGCGTGTCAACCTAGAAATTGGAGACTGATGGCATAAGGCTTCTTTTCCCATTATGAAAGCTCCGTTCATGCGGCCTCGAAGCTACCTGAAAAGCATTGTTGTTGCCGGGGTTTTCCTCACTGCCGGCATGGTTCTGAGAAGAAAATGAGTTTTCTCCTAAGAAACCTTGGGTTTCCAGTTCCTTGTTGGAAGCTCACCCTGCTCGGCGCTATACCTAAAGTGAAAGTCAACGTGAGCCCAAGCTTCGAAGTAAGGCCCTGATTATCCTTGCAAAACGAGAGGCGTGCAGCAGCTCCATGAGGCCTTCATCGTTGTTCTGCTTTAGTTTCAAGGTAGTAAGCTTTTCAACACTCCTAGGGGACTTGCTTCAGAAACCCGTTTCTGTACCAGAACACTGCGTAGAACCAGGAAGCTCTGCTCCTGCGTGTATGCTGCGTGTCAACCTAGAAATTAGAGACTGATGGCACAAGGCTAGTTTTCCCATTATGAAAGCTCCGTTGATGCGGCCCCGAAGCTACCTGAAAAGCACTGTTGTTACCGTGCTTTTACTTACAGCCGGCATGGTTCATAGAAGAAAATGAGTTTTCTCGAAAGAAACCTTGTGCTTCCAGTTCCTAGTTGGAAGCTCACCCTGCTCTGCTCTATACCAAACATGAAAGTCAATGTGAGCACTAGCCTCGAAGTAAGGCCCTGATTATGCTGGCAAAACGGGAGGCGTGCAGCAGCTCCATGAGGCCTTCATCGCTGTTCTGCTTTAATTTCACAGTAGTAAGCTTTCCAACATTCCTAGGGACTTTGCTTAAGCAACCGTTTCGGTACCAGAACACTGCGTAGAGACAGTAAGCTCTGGTCCTGCGTGTATGCTGCGTGTCAACCTAGAAATTGGAGACTGATGGCATAAGGCTTCTTTTCCCATTATGAAAGCTCCGTTCATGCGGCCTCGAAGCTACCTGGAAAGCATTGTTGTTGCCGGGGTTTTCCTCACTGCCGGCATGGTTCTGAGAAGAAAATGAGTTTTCTCCTAAGAAACCTTGGGTTTCCAGTTCCTTGTTGGAAGCTCACCCTGCTCTGCGCTATACCTAAAGTGAAAGTCAACGTGAGCCCAAGCTTCGAAGTAAGGCCCTGATTATCCTTGCAAAACGAGAGGCGTGCAGCAGCTCCATGAGGCCTTCATCGTTGTTCTGCTTTAGTTTCAAGGTAGTGAGCTTTTCAACACTCCTAGGGGCCTTGCTTCAGCACCCGTTTCAGTACCAGAACACTGCGTAGAACCAGGAAGCTCTGCTCCTGCGTGTATGCTGCGTGTCAACATAGAAATTAGAGACTGATGGCACAAGGCTAGTTTTCCCATTATGAAAGCTCCGTTGATGCGGCCCCGAAGCTACCTGAAAGCACTGTTGTTACCGTGCTTTTACTTACAGCCGGCATGGTTCATAGAAGAAAATGAGTTTTCTCGAAAGAAACCTTGTGCTTCCAGTTCCTAGTTGGAAGCTCACCCTGCTCTGCTCTATACCAAACGTGAAAGTCAATGTGAGCACTAGCCTCGAAGTAAGGCCCTGATTATCCTGGCAAAACGGGAGGCGTGCAGCAGCTCCATGAGGCCTTCATCGCTGTTCTGCTTTAGTTTCACGGTAGTAAGCTTTCCAACATTCCTAGGGACTTTGCTTAAGCAACCGTTTCGGTACCAGAACACTGCGTAGAGACAGTAAGCTCTGGTCCTGCGTGTATGCTGCGTGTCAACCTAGAAATTGGAGACTGATGGCATAAGGCTTCTTTTCCCATTATGAAAGCTCCGTTCATGCGGCCTCGAAGCTACCTGGAAAGCATTGTTGTTGCCGGGGTTTTCCTCACTGCCGGCATGGTTCTGAGAAGAAAATGAGTTTTCTCCTAAGAAACCTTGGGTTTCCGGTTCCTTGTTGGAAGCTCACCCTGCTCTGCGCTATACCTAAAGTGAAAGTCAACGTGAGCCCAAGCTTCGAAGTAAGGCCCTGATTATCCTTGCAAAACGAGAGGCGTGCAGCAGCTCCATGAGGCCTTCATTGTTGTTCTGCTTTAGTTTCAAGGTAGCAAGCTTTTCAACACTCCTAGGGGCTTTGCTTCAGCACCCGTTTCAGTACCAGAACACTGCGTAGAACCAGGAAGCTCTGCTCCTGCGTGTATGCTGCGTGTCAACCTAGAAATTAGAGACTGATGGCACAAGGCTAGTTTTCCCATTATGAAAGCTCCGTTGATGCGGCCCCGAAGCTACCTGAAAAGCACTGTTGTTACCGTGCGTTTACTTACAGCCGGCATGGTTCATAGAAGAAAATGAGTTTTCTCGAAAGAAACCTTGTGCTTCCAGTTCCTAGTTGGAAGCTCACCCTGCTCTGTTCTATACCAAACGTGAAAGTCAATGTGAGCACTAGCCTCGAAGTAAGGCCCTGATTATGCTGGCAAAACGGGAGGCGTGCAGCAGCTCCATGAGGCCTTCATCGCTGTTCTGCTTTAGTTTCACGGTAGTAAGCTTTCCAACATTCCTAGGGACTTTGCTTAAGCAACCGTTTCGGTACCAGAACACTGCGTAGAGACAGTAAGCTCTGGTCCTGCGTGTATGCTGCGTGTCAACCTAGAAATTGGAGACTGATGGCATAAGGCTTCTTTTCCCATTATGAAAGCTCCGTTCATGCGGCCTCGAAGCTACCTGGAAAGCATTGTTGTTGCCGGGGTTTTCCTCACTGCCGGCATGGTTCTGAGAAGAAAATGAGTTTTCTCCTAAGAAACCTTGGGTTTCCAGTTCCTTGTTGGAAGCTCACCCTGCTCTGCGCTATACCTAAAGTGAAAGTCAACGTGAGCCCAAGCTTCGAAGTAAGGCCCTGATTATCCTTGCAAAACGAGAGGCGTGCAGCAGCTCCATGAGGCCTTCATCGTTGTTCTGCTTTTAGTTTCAAGGTAGTAAGCTTTTCAACACTCCTAGGGGACTTGCTTCAGAAACCCGTTTCTGTACCAGAACACTGCGTAGAACCAGGAAGCTCTGCTCCTGCGTGTATGCTGCGTGTCAACCTAGAAATTAGAGACTGATGGCACAAGGCTAGTTTTCCCATTATGAAAGCTCCGTTGATGCGGCCCCGAAGCTACCTGAAAAGCACTGTTGTTACCGTGCTTTTACTTACAGCCGGCATGGTTCATAGAAGAAAATGAGTTTTCTCGAAAGAAACCTTGTGCTTCCAGTTCCTAGTTGGAAGCTCACCCTGCTCTGCTCTATACCAAACATGAAAGTCAATGTGAGCACTAGCCTCGAAGTAAGGCCCTGATTATGCTGGCAAAACGGGAGGCGTGCAGCAGCTCCATGAGGCCTTCATCGCTGTTCTGCTTTAATTTCACAGTAGTAAGCTTTCCAACATTCCTAGGGACTTTGCTTAAGCAACCGTTTCGGTACCAGAACACTGCGTAGAGACAGTAAGCTCTGGTCCTGCGTGTATGCTGCGTGTCAACCTAGAAATTGGAGACTGATGGCATAAGGCTTCTTTTCCCATTATGAAAGCTCCGTTCATGCGGCCTCGAAGCTACCTGGAAAGCATTGTTGTTGCCGGGGTTTTCCTCACTGCCGGCATGGTTCTGAGAAGAAAATGAGTTTTCTCCTAAGAAACCTTGGGTTTCCAGTTCCTTGTTGGAAGCTCACCCTGCTCTGCGCTATACCTAAAGTGAAAGTCAACGTGAGCCCAAGCTTCGAAGTAAGGCCCTGATTATCCTTGCAAAACGAGAGGCGTGCAGCAGCTCCATGAGGCCTTCATCGTTGTTCTGCTTTAGTTTCAAGGTAGTAAGCTTTTCAACACTCCTAGGGGCCTTGCTTCAGCACCCGTTTCAGTACCAGAACACTGCGTAGAACCAGGAAGCTCTGCTCCTGCGTGTATGCTGCGTGTCAACCTAGAAATTAGAGACTGATGGCACAAGGCTAGTTTTCCCATTATGAAAGCTCCGTTGATGCGGCCCCGAAGCTACCTGAAAGCACTGTTGTTACCGTGCTTTTACTTACAGCCGGCATGGTTCATAGAAGAAAATGAGTTTTCTCGAAAGAAACCTTGTGCTTCCAGTTCCTAGTTGGAAGCTCACCCTGCTCTGCTCTATACCAAACGTGAAAGTCAATGTGAGCACTAGCCTCGAAGTAAGGCCCTGATTATCCTGGCAAAACGGTAGGCGTGCAGCAGCTCCATGAGGCCTTCATCGCTGTTCTGCTTTAGTTTCACGGTAGTAAGCTTTCCAACATTCCTAGGGACTTTGCTTAAGCAACCGTTTCGGTACCAGAACACTGCGTAGAGACAGTAAGCTCTGGTCCTGCGTGTATGCTGCGTGTCAATCTAGAAATTGGAGACTGATGGCATAAGGCTTCTTTTCCCATTATGAAAGCTCCGTTCATGCGGCCTCGAAGCTACCTGAAAAGCATTGTTGTTGCCGGGGTTTTCCTCACTGCCGGCATGGTTCTGAGAAGAAAATGAGTTTTCTCCTAAGAAACCTTGGGTTTCCAGTTCCTTGTTGGAAGCTCACCCTGCTCTGCTCTATACCTAAAGTGAAAGTCAACGTGAGCCCAAGCTTCGAAGTAAGGCCCTGATTATCCTTGCAAAACGAGAGGCGTGCAGCAGCTCCATGAGGCCTTCATTGTTGTTCTGCTTTAGTTTCAAGGTAGCAAGCTTTTCAACACTCCTAGGGGCCTTGCTTCAGCACCCGTTTCAGTACCAGAACACTGCGTAGAACCAGGAAGCTCTGCTCCTGCGTGTATGCTGCGTGTCAACCTAGAAATTAGAGACTGATGGCACAAGGCTAGTTTTCCCATTATGAAAGCTCCGTTGATGCGGCCCCGAAGCTACCTGAAAAGCACTGTTGTTACCGTGCGTTTACTTACAGCCGGCATGGTTCATAGAAGAAAATGAGTTTTCTCGAAAGAAACCTTGTGCTTCCAGTTCCTAGTTGGAAGCTCACCCTGCTCTGTTCTATACCAAACGTGAAAATCAATGTGAGCACTAGCCTCGAAGTAAGGCCCTGATTATGCTGGCAAAACGGGAGGCGTGCAGCAGCTCCATGAGGCCTTCATCGCTGTTCTGCTTTAGTTTCACGGTAGTAAGCTTTCCAACATTCCTAGGGACTTTGCTTAAGCAACCGTTTCGGTACCAGAACACTGCGTAGAGACAGTAAGCTCTGGTCCTGCGTGTATGCTGCGTGTCAACCTAGAAATTGGAGACTGATGGCATAAGGCTTCTTTTCCCATTATGAAAGCTCCGTTCATGCGGCCTCGAAGCTACCTGGAAAGCATTGTTGTTGCCGGGGTTTTCCTCACTGCCGGCATGGTTCTGAGAAGAAAATGAGTTTTCTCCTAAGAAACCTTGGGTTTCCAGTTCCTTGTTGGAAGCTCACCCTGCTCTGCGCTATACCTAAAGTGAAAGTCAACGTGAGCCCAAGCTTCGAAGTAAGGCCCTGATTATCCTTGCAAAACGAGAGGCGTGCAGCAGCTCCATGAGGCCTTCATCGTTGTTCTGCTTTTAGTTTCAAGGTAGTAAGCTTTTCAACACTCCTAGGGGACTTGCTTCAGAAACCCGTTTCTGTACCAGAACACTGCGTAGAACCAGGAAGCTCTGCTCCTGCGTGTATGCTGCGTGTCAACCTAGAAATTAGAGACTGATGGCACAAGGCTAGTTTTCCCATTATGAAAGCTCCGTTGATGCGGCCCCGAAGCTACCTGAAAAGCACTGTTGTTACCGTGCTTTTACTTACAGCCGGCATGGTTCATAGAAGAAAATGAGTTTTCTCGAAAGAAACCTTGTGCTTCCAGTTCCTAGTTGGAAGCTCACCCTGCTCTGCTCTATACCAAACATGAAAGTCAATGTGAGCACTAGCCTCGAAGTAAGGCCCTGATTATGCTGGCAAAACGGGAGGCGTGCAGCAGCTCCATGAGGCCTTCATCGCTGTTCTGCTTTAATTTCACAGTAGTAAGCTTTCCAACATTCCTAGGGACTTTGCTTAAGCAACCGTTTCGGTACCAGAACACTGCGTAGAGACAGTAAGCTCTGGTCCTGCGTGTATGCTGCGTGTCAACCTAGAAATTGGAGACTGATGGCATAAGGCTTCTTTTCCCATTATGAAAGCTCCGTTCATGCGGCCTCGAAGCTACCTGGAAAGCATTGTTGTTGCCGGGGTTTTCCTCACTGCCGGCATGGTTCTGAGAAGAAAATGAGTTTTCTCCTAAGAAACCTTGGGTTTCCGGTTCCTTGTTGGAAGCTCACCCTGCTCTGCGCTATACCTAAAGTGAAAGTCAACGTGAGCCCAAGCTTCGAAGTAAGGCCCTGATTATCCTTGCAAAACGAGAGGCGTGCAGCAGCTCCATGAGGCCTTCATCGTTGTTCTGCTTTAGTTTCAAGGTAGTAAGCTTTTCAACACTCCTAGGGGCCTTGCTTCAGCACCCGTTTCAGTACCAGAACACTGCGTAGAACCAGGAAGCTCTGCTCCTGCGTGTATGCTGCGTGTCAACCTAGAAATTAGAGACTGATGGCACAAGGCTAGTTTTCCCATTATGAAAGCTCCGTTGATGCGGCCTCGAAGCTACCTGAAAGCACTGTTGTTACCGTGCTTTTACTTACAGCCGGCATGGTTCATAGAAGAAAATGAGTTTTCTCGAAAGAAACCTTGTGCTTCCAGTTCCTAGTTGGAAGCTCACCCTGCTCTGCTCTATACCAAACGTGAAAGTCAATGTGAGCACTAGCCTCGAAGTAAGGCCCTGATTATGCTGGCAAAACGGGAGGCGTGCAGCAGCTCCATGAGGCCTTCATCGCTGTTCTGCTTTAGTTTCACGGTAGTAAGCTTTCCAACATTCCTAGGGACTTTGCTTAAGCAACCGTTTCGGTACCAGAACACTGCGTAGAGACAGTAAGCTCTGGTCCTGCGTGTATGCTGCGTGTCAACCTAGAAATTGGAGACTGATGGCATAAGGCTTCTTTTCCCATTATGAAAGCTCCGTTCATGCGGCCTCGAAGCTACCTGGAAAGCATTGTTGTTGCCGGGGTTTTCCTCACTGCCGGCATGGTTCTGAGAAGAAAATGAGTTTTCTCCTAAGAAACCTTGGGTTTCCAGTTCCTTGTTGGAAGCTCACCCTGCTCTGCTCTATACCTAAAGTGAAAGTCAACGTGAGCCCAAGCTTCGAAGTAAGGCCCTGTTTATCCTTGCAAAACGAGAGGCGTGCAGCAGCTCCATGAGGCCTTCATCGTTGTTCTGCTTTTAGTTTCAAGGTAGTAAGCTTTTCAACACTCCTAGGGGACTTGCTTCAGAAACCCGTTTCTGTACCAGAACACTGCGTAGAACCAGGAAGCTCTGCTCCTGCGTGTATGCTGCGTGTCAACCTAGAAATTAGAGACTGATGGCACAAGGCTAGTTTTCCCATTATGAAAGCTCCGTTGATGCGGCCCCGAAGCTACCTGAAAAGCACTGTTGTTACCGTGCTTTTACTTACAGCCGGCATGGTTCATAGAAGAAAATGAGTTTTCTCGAAAGAAACCTTGTGCTTCCAGTTCCTAGTTGGAAGCTCACCCTGCTCTGCTCTATACCAAACATGAAAGTCAATGTGAGCACTAGCCTCGAAGTAAGGCCCTGATTATGCTGGCAAAACGGGAGGCGTGCAGCAGCTACATGAGGCCTTCATCGCTGTTCTGCTTTAATTTCACAGTAGTAAGCTTTCCAACATTCCTAGGGACTTTGCTTAAGCAACCGTTTCGGTACCAGAACACTGCGTAGAGACAGTAAGCTCTGGTCCTGCGTGTATGCTGCGTGTCAACCTAGAAATTGGAGACTGATGGCATAAGGCTTCTTTTCCCATTATGAAAGCTCCGTTCATGCGGCCTCGAAGCTACCTGGAAAGCATTGTTGTTGCCGGGGTTTTCCTCACTGCCGGCATGGTTCTGAGAAGAAAATGAGTTTTCTCCTAAGAAACCTTGGGTTTCCAGTTCCTTGTTGGAAGCTCACCCTGCTCTGCGCTATACCTAAAGTGAAAGTCAACGTGAGCCCAAGCTTCGAAGTAAGGCCCTGATTATCCTTGCAAAACGAGAGGCGTGCAGCAGCTCCATGAGGCCTTCATCGTTGTTCTGCTTTAGTTTCAAGGTAGTAAGCTTTTCAACACTCCTAGGGGCCTTGCTTCAGCACCCGTTTCAGTACCAGAACACTGCGTAGAACCAGGAAGCTCTGCTCCTGCGTGTATGCTGCGTGTCAACCTAGAAATTAGAGACTGATGGCACAAGGCTAGTTTTCCCATTATGAAAGCTCCGTTGATGCGGCCTCGAAGCTACCTGAAAGCACTGTTGTTACCGTGCTTTTACTTACAGCCGGCATGGTTCATAGAAGAAAATGAGTTTTCTCGAAAGAAACCTTGTGCTTCCAGTTCCTAGTTGGAAGCTCACCCTGCTCTGCTCTATACCAAACGTGAAAGTCAATGTGAGCACTAGCCTCGAAGTAAGGCCCTGATTATCCTGGCAAAACGGTAGGCGTGCAGCAGCTCCATGAGGCCTTCATCGCTGTTCTGCTTTAGTTTCACGGTAGTAAGCTTTCCAACATTCCTAGGGACTTTGCTTAAGCAACCGTTTCGGTACCAGAACACTGCGTAGAGACAGTAAGCTCTGGTCCTGCGTGTATGCTGCGTGTCAACCTAGAAATTGGAGACTGATGGAATAAGGCTTCTTTTCCCATTATGAAAGCTCCGTTCATGCGGCCTCGAAGCTACCTGGAAAGCATTGTTGTTGCCGGGGTTTTCCTCACTGCCGGCATGGTTCTGAGAAGAAAATGAGTTTTCTCCTAAGAAACCTTGGGTTTCCAGTTCCTTGTTGGAAGCTCACCCTGCTCTGCGCTATACCTAAAGTGAAAGTCAACGTGAGCCCAAGCTTCGAAGTAAGGCCCTGATTATCCTTGCAAAACGAGAGGCGTGCAGCAGCTCCATGAGGCCTTCATCGTTGTTCTGCTTTTAGTTTCAAGGTAGTAAGCTTTTCAACACTCCTAGGGGACTTGCTTCAGAAACCCGTTTCTGTACCAGAACACTGCGTAGAACCAGGAAGCTCTGCTCCTGCGTGTATGCTGCGTGTCAACCTAGAAATTAGAGACTGATGGCACAAGGCTAGTTTTCCCATTATGAAAGCTCCGTTGATGCGGCCCCGAAGCTACCTGAAAAGCACTGTTGTTACCGTGCTTTTACTTACAGCCGGCATGGTTCATAGAAGAAAATGAGTTTTCTCGAAAGAAACCTTGTGCTTCCAGTTCCTAGTTGGAAGCTCACCCTGCTCTGCTCTATACCAAACATGAAAGTCAATGTGAGCACTAGCCTCGAAGTAAGGCCCTGATTATGCTGGCAAAACGGGAGGCGTGCAGCAGCTCCATGAGGCCTTCATCGCTGTTCTGCTTTAATTTCACAGTAGTAAGCTTTCCAACATTCCTAGGGACTTTGCTTAAGCAACCGTTTCGGTACCAGAACACTGCGTAGAGACAGTAAGCTCTGGTCCTGCGTGTATGCTGCGTGTCAACCTAGAAATTGGAGACTGATGGCATAAGGCTTCTTTTCCCATTATGAAAGCTCCGTTCATGCGGCCTCGAAGCTACCTGGAAAGCATTGTTGTTGCCGGGGTTTTCCTCACTGCCGGCATGGTTCTGAGAAGAAAATGAGTTTTCTCCTAAGAAACCTTGGGTTTCCAGTTCCTTGTTGGAAGCTCACCCTGCTCTGCGCTATACCTAAAGTGAAAGTCAACGTGAGCCCAAGCTTCGAAGTAAGGCCCTGATTATCCTTGCAAAACGAGAGGCGTGCAGCAGCTCCATGAGGCCTTCATTGTTGTTCTGCTTTAGTTTCATGGTAGTAAGCTTTTCAACACTCCTAGGGGCCTTGCTTCAGCACCCGTTTCAGTACCAGAACACTGCGTAGAAACAGGAAGCTCTGCTCCTGCGTGTATGCTGCGTGTCAACCTAGAAATTAGAGACTGATGGCACAAGGCTAGTTTTCCCATTATGAAAGCTCCGTTGATGCGGCCCCGAAGCTACCTGAAAAGCACTGTTGTTACCGTGCGTTTACTTACAGCCGGCATGGTTCATAGAAGAAAATGAGTTTTCTCGAAAGAAACCTTGTGCTTCCAGTTCCTAGTTGGAAGCTCACCCTGCTCTGTTCTATACCAAACGTGAAAGTCAATGTGAGCACTAGCCTCGAAGTAAGGCCCTGATTATGCTGGCAAAACGGGAGGCGTGCAGCAGCTCCATGAGGCCTTCATCGCTGTTCTGCTTTAGTTTCACGGTAGTAAGCTTTCCAACATTCCTAGGGAGTTTGCTTAAGCAACCGTTTCGGTACCAGAACACTGCGTAGAGACAGTAAGCTCTGGTCCTGCGTGTATGCTGCGTGTCAACCTAGAAATTGGAGACTGATGGCATAAGGCTTCTTTTCCCATTATGAAAGCTCCGTTCATGCGGCCTCGAAGCTACCTGGAAAGCATTGTTGTTGCCGGGGTTTTCCTCACTGCCGGCATGGTTCTGAGAAGAAAATGAGTTTTCTCCTAAGAAACCTTGGGTTTCCAGTTCCTTGTTGGAAGCTCACCCTGCTCTGCGCTATACCTAAAGTGAAAGTCAACGTGAGCCCAAGCTTCGAAGTAAGGCCCTGATTATCCTTGCAAAACGAGAGGCGTGCAGCAGCTCCATGAGGCCTTCATCGTTGTTCTGCTTTAGTTTCAAGGTAGTAAGCTTTTCAACACTCCTAGGGGCCTTGCTTCAGCACCCGTTTCAGTACCAGAACACTGCGTAGAACCAGGAAGCTCTGCTCCTGCGTGTATGCTGCGTGTCAACCTAGAAATTAGAGACTGATGGCACAAGGCTAGTTTTCCCATTATGAAAGCTCCGTTGATGCGGCCCCGAAGCTACCTGAAAGCACTGTTGTTACCGTGCTTTTACTTACAGCCGGCATGGTTCATAGAAGAAAATGAGTTTTCTCGAAAGAAACCTTGTGCTTCCAGTTCCTAGTTGGAAGCTCACCCTGCTCTGCTCTATACCAAACGTGAAAGTCAATGTGAGCACTAGCCTCGAAGTAAGGCCCTGATTATCCTGGCAAAACGGGAGGCGTGCAGCAGCTCCATGAGGCCTTCATCGCTGTTCTGCTTTAGTTTCACAGTAGTAAGCTTTCCAACATTCCTAGGGACTTGGCTTAAGCAACCGTTTCGGTACCAGAACACTGCGTAGAGACAGTAAGCTCTGGTCCTGCGTGTATGCTGCGTGTCAACCTAGAAATTGGAGACTGATGGCATAAGGCTTCTTTTCCCATTATGGAAGCTCCGTTCATGCGGCCTCGAAGCTACCTGAAAAGCATTGTTGTTGCCGGGGTTTTCCTCACTGCCGGCATGGTTCTGAGAAGAAAATGAGTTTTCTCCTAAGAAACCTTGGGTTTCCAGTTCCTTGTTGGAAGCTCACCCTGCTCTGCGCTATACCTAAAGTGAAAGTCAACGGGAGCCCAAGCTTCGAAGTAAGGCCCTGATTATCCTTGCAAAACGAGAGGCGTGCAGCAGCTCCATGAGGCCTTCATCGTTGTTCTGCTTTAGTTTCAAGGTAGTAAGCTTTTCAACACTCCTAGGGGACTTACTTCAGCACCCGTTTCAGTACCAGAACACTGCGTAGAACCAGGAAGCTCTGCTCCTGCGTGTATGCTGCGTGTCAACCTAGAAATTAGAGACTGATGGCACAAGGCTAGTTTTCCCATTATGAAAGCTACGTTGATGCGGCGCCGAAGCTACCTGAAAAGCACTGTTGTTACCATGCTTTTACTTACAGCCGGCATGGTTCATAGAAGAAAATGAGTTTTCTCGAAAGAAACCTTGTGCTTCCAGTTCCTAGTTGGAAGCTCACCCTGCTCTGCTCTATACCAAACGTGAAAGTCAATGTGAGCACTAGCCTCGAAGTAAGGCCCTGATTATCCTGGCAAAACGGGAGGCGTGCAGCAGCTCCCTGAGGCCTTCATCGCTGTTCTGCTTTAGTTTCACGGTAGTAAGCTTTCCAACATTCCTAGGGACTTTGCTTAAGCAACCGTTTCGGTACCAGAACACTGCGTAGAGACAGTAAGCTCTGGTCCTGCGTGTATGCTGCGTGTCAACCTAGAAATTGGAGACTGATGGCATAAGGCTTCTTTTCCCATTATGAAAGCTCCGTTCATGCGGCCTCGAAGCTACCTGAAAAGCATTGTTGTTGCCGGGGTTTTCCTCACTGCCGGCATGGTTCTGAGAAGAAAATGAGTTTTCTCCTAAGAAACCTTGGGTTTCCAGTTCCTTGTTGGAAGCTCACCCTGCTCTGCGCTATACCTAAAGTGAAAGTCAACGTGAGCCCAAGCTTCGAAGTAAGGCCCTGATTATCCTTGCAAAACGAGAGGCGTGCAGCAGCTCCATGAGGCCTTCATCGTTGTTCTGCTTTTAGTTTCAAGGTAGTAAACTTTTCAACACTCCTAGGGGACTTGCTTCAGTAACCCGTTTCTGTACCAGAACACTGCGTAGAACCAGGAAGCTCTGCTCCTGCGTGTATGCTGCGTGTCAACCTAGAAATTAGAGACTGATGGCACAAGGCTAGTTTTCCCATTATGAAAGCTCCGTTGATGCGGCCCCGAAGCTACCTGAAAAGCACTGTTGTTACCGTGCTTTTACTTACAGCCGGCATGGTTCATAGAAGAAAATGAGTTTTCTCGAAAGAAACCTTGTGCTTCCAGTTCCTAGTTGGAAGCTCACCCTGCTCTGCTCTATACCAAACGTGAAAGTCAATGTGAGCACTAGCCTCGAAGTAAGGCCCTGATTATCCTGGCAAAACGGGAGGCGTGCAGCAGCTCCATGAGGCCTTCATCGCTGTTCTGCTTTAGTTTCACAGTAGTAAGCTTTCCAACATTCCTAGGGAATTTGCTTAAGCAACCGTTTCGGTACCAGAACACTGCGTAGAGACAGTAAGCTCTGGTCCTGCGTGTATGCTGCGTGTCAACCTAGAAATTGGAGACTGATGGCATAAGGCTTCTTTTCCCATTATGAAAGCTCCGTTCATGCGGCCTCGAAGCTACCTGAAAAGCATTGTTGTTGCCGGGGTTTTCCTCACTGCCGGCATGGTTCTGAGAAGAAAATGAGTTTTCTCCTAAGAAACCTTGGGTTTCCAGTTCCTTGTTGGAAGCTCACCCTGCTCGGCGCTATACCTAAAGTGAAAGTCAACGTGAGCCCAAGCTTCGAAGTAAGGCCCTGATTATCCTTGCAAAACGAGAGGCGTGCAGCAGCTCCATGAGGCCTTCATCGTTGTTCTGCTTTAGTTTCAAGGTAGTAAGCTTTTCAACACTCCTAGGGGCCTTGCTTCAGCACCCGTTTCAGTACCAGAACACTGCGTAGAACCAGGAAGCTCTGCTCCTGCGTGTATGCTGCGTGTCAACCTAGAAATTAGAGACCGATGGCACAAGGCTAGTTTTCCCATTATGAAAGCTCCGTTGATGCGGCCCCGAAGCTACCTGAAAAGCACTGTTGTTACCGTGCGTTTACTTACAGCCGGCATGGTTCATAGAAGAAAATGAGTTTTCTCGAAAGAAACCTTGTGCTTCCAGTTCCTAGTTGGAAGCTCACCCTGCTCTGTTCTATACCAAACGTGAAAGTCAATGTGAGCACTAGCCTCGAAGTAAGGCCCTGATTATGCTGGCAAAACGGGAGGCGTGCAGCAGCTCCATGAGGCCTTCATCGCTGTTCTGCTTTAGTTTCACGGTAGTAAGCTTTCCAAGACTCCTAGGGACTTTGCTTAAGCAACCGTTTCGGTACCAGAACACTGCGTAGAGACAGTAAGCTCTGGTCCTGCGTGTATGCTGCGTGTCAACCTAGAAATTGGAGACTGATGGCATAAGGCTTCTTTTCCCATTATGAAAGCTCCGTTCATGCGGCCTCGAAGCTACCTGAAAAGCATTGTTGTTGCCGGGGTTTTCCTCACTGCCGGCATGGTTCTGAGAAGAAAATGAGTTTTCTCCTAAGAAACCTTGGGTTTCCAGTTCCTTGTTGGAAGCTCACCCTGCTCTGCTCTATACCTAAAGTGAAAGTCAACGTGAGCCCAAGCTTCAAGTAAGGCCCTGATTATCCTTGCAAAACGAGAGGCGTGCAGCAGCTCCATGAGGCCTTCATCGTTGTTCTGCTTTTAGTTTCAAGGTAGTAAACTTTTCAACACTCCTAGGGGACTTGCTTCAGAAACCCGTTTCTGTACCAGAACACTGCGTAGAACCAGGAAGCTCTGCTCCTGCGTGTATGCTGCGTGTCAACCTAGAAATTAGAGACTGATGGCACAAGGCTAGTTTTCCCATTATGAAAGCTCCGTTGATGCGGCCCCGAAGCTACCTGAAAAGCACTGTTGTTACCGTGCTTTTACTTACAGCCGGCATGGTTCATAGAAGAAAATGAGTTTTCTCGAAAGAAACCTTGTGCTTCCAGTTCCTAGTTGGAAGCTCACCCTGCTCTGCTCTATACCAAACATGAAAGTCAATGTGAGCACTAGCCTCGAAGTAAGGCCCTGATTATGCTGGCAAAACGGGAGGCGTGCAGCAGCTCCATGAGGCCTTCATCGCTGTTCTGCTTTAATTTCACAGTAGTAAGCTTTCCAACATTCCTAGGGACTTTGCTTAAGCAACCGTTTCGGTACCAGAACACTGCGTAGAGACAGTAAGCTCTGGTCCTGCGTGTATGCTGCGTGTCAACCTAGAAATTGGAGACTGATGGCATAAGGCTTCTTTTCCCATTATGAAAGCTCCGTTCATGCGGCCTCGAAGCTACCTGAAAAGCATTGTTGTTGCCGGGGTTTTCCTCACTGCCGGCATGGTTCTGAGAAGAAAATGAGTTTTCTCCTAAGAAACCTTGGGTTTCCAGTTCCTTGTTGGAAGCTCACCCTGCTCTGCGCTATACCTAAAGTGAAAGTCAACGTGAGCCCAAGCTTCGAAGTAAGGCCCTGATTATCCTTGCAAAACGAGAGGCGTGCAGCAGCTCCATGAGGCCTTCATTGTTGTTCTGCTTTAGTTTCAAGGTAGTAAGCTTTTCAACACTCCTAGGGGCCTTGCTTCAGCACCCGTTTCAGTACCAGAACACTGCGTAGAACTAGGAAGCTCTGCTCCTGCCTGTATGCTGCGTGTCAACCTAGAAATTAGAGACTGATGGCACAAGGCTAGTTTTCCCATTATGAAAGCTCCGTTGATGCGGCCCCGAAGCTACCTGAAAAGCACTGTTGTTACCGTGCTTTTACTTACAGCCGGCATGCTTCATAGAAGAAAATGAGTTTTCTCGAAAGAAACGTTGTGCTTCCAGTTCCTAGTTGGAAGCTCACTCTGCTCTGTTCTATACCAAACGTGAAAGTCAATGTGAGCACTAGCCTCGAAGTAAGGCCCTGATTATCCTGGCAAAACGGGAGGCGTGCAGCAGCTCCATGAGGCCTTCATCGTTGTTCTGCTTTAGTTTCACAGTAGTAAGCTTTCCAACATTCCTAGGGAATTTGCTTAAGCAACCGTTTCGGTACCAGAACACTGCGTAGAGACAGTAAGCTCTGGTCCTGCGTGTATGCTGCGTGTCAACCTAGAAATTGGAGACTGATGGCATAAGGCTTCTTTTCCCATTATGAAAGCTCCGTTCATGCGGCCTCGAAGCTACCTGAAAAGCATTGTTGTTGCCGGGGTTTTCCTCACTGCCGGCATGGTTCTGAGAAGAAAATGAGTTTTCTCCTAAGAAACCTTGGGTTTCCAGTTCCTTGTTGGAAGCTCACCCTGCTCTGCGCTATACCTAAAGTGAAAGTCAACGTGAGCCCAAGCTTCGAAGTAAGGCCCTGATTATCCTTGCAAAACGAGAGGCGTGCAGCAGCTCCATGAGGCCTTCATCGTTGTTCTGCTTTAGTTTCAAGGTAGTAAGCTTTTCAACACTCCTAGGGGCCTTGCTTCAGCACCCGTTTCAGTACCAGAACACTGCGTAGAACCAGGAAGCTCTGCTCCTGCGTGTATGCTGCGTGTCAACCTAGAAATTAGAGACCGATGGCACAAGGCTAGTTTTCCCATTATGAAAGCTCCGTTGATGCGGCCCCGAAGCTACCTGAAAAGCACTGTTGTTACCGTGCTTTTACTTACAGCCGGCATGGTTCATAGAAGAAAATGAGTTTTCTCGAAAGAAACCTTGTGCTTCCAGTTCCTAGTTGGAAGCTCACCCTGCTCTGTTCTATACCAAACGTGAAAGTCAATGTGAGCACTAGCCTCGAAGTAAGGCCCTGATTATGCTGGCAAAACGGGAGGCGTGCAGCAGCTCCATGAGGCCTTCATCGCTGTTCTGCTTTAGTTTCACGGTAGTAAGCTTTCCAAGACTCCTAGGGACTTTGCTTAAGCAACCGTCTCGGTACCAGAACACTGCGTAGAGACAGTAAGCTCTGGTCCTGCGTGTATGCTGCGTGTCAACCTAGAAATTGGAGACTGATGGCATAAGGCTTCTTTTCCCATTATGAAAGCTCCGTTCATGCGGCCTCGAAGCTACCTGAAAAGCATTGTTGTTGCCGGGGTTTTCCTCACTGCCGGCATGGTTCTGAGAAGAAAATGAGTTTTCTCCTAAGAAACCTTGGGTTTCCAGTTCCTTGTTGGAAGCTCACCCTGCTCTGCGCTATACCTAAAGTGAAAGTCAACGTGAGCCCAAGCTTCAAGTAAGGCCCTGATTATCCTTGCAAAACGAGAGGCGTGCAGCAGCTCCATGAGGCCTTCATCGTTGTTCTGCTTTTAGTTTCAAGGTAGTAAACTTTTCAACACTCCTAGGGGACTTGCTTCAGAAACCCGTTTCTGTACCAGAACACTGCGTAGAACCAGGAAGCTCTGCTCCTGCGTGTATGCTGCGTGTCAACCTAGAAATTAGAGACTGATGGCACAAGGCTAGTTTTCCCATTATGAAAGCTCCGTTGATGCGGCCCCGAAGCTACCTGAAAAGCACTGTTGTTACCGTGCTTTTACTTACAGCCGGCATGGTTCATAGAAGAAAATGAGTTTTCTCGAAAGAAACCTTGTGCTTCCAGTTCCTAGTTGGAAGCTCACCCTGCTCTGCTCTATACCAAACATGAAAGTCAATGTGAGCACTAGCCTCGAAGTAAGGCCCTGATTATGCTGGCAAAACGGGAGGCGTGCAACAGCTCCATGAGGCCTTCATCGCTGTTCTGCTTTAATTTCACAGTAGTAAGCTTTCCAACATTCCTAGGGACTTTGCTTAAGCAACCGTTTCGGTACCAGAACACTGCGTAGAGACAGTAAGCTCTGGTCCTGCGTGTATGCTGCGTGTCAACCTAGAAATTGGAGACTGATGGCATAAGGCTTCTTTTCCCATTATGAAAGCTCCGTTCATGCGGCCTCGAAGCTACCTGAAAAGAATTGTTGTTGCCGGGGTTTTCCTCACTGCCGGCATGGTTCTGAGAAGAAAATGAGTTTTCTCCTAAGAAACCTTGGGTTTCCAGTTCCTTGTTGGAAGCTCACCCTGCTCTGCGCTATACCTAAAGTGAAAGTCAACGTGAGCCCAAGCTTCGAAGTAAGGCCCTGATTATCCTTGCAAAACGAGAGGCGTGCAGCAGCTCCATGAGGCCTTCATCGTTGTTCTGCTTTAGTTTCAAGGTAGTAAGCTTTTCAACACTCCTAGGGGCCTTGCTTCAGCACCCGTTTCAGTACCAGAACACTGCGTAGAACCAGGAAGCTCTGCTCCTGCGTGTATGCTGCGTGTCAACCTAGAAATTAGAGACTGATGGCACAAGGCTAGTTTTTCCATTATGAAAGCTCCGTTGATGCGGCCCCGAAGCTACCTGAAAGCACTGTTGTTACCGTGCTTTTACTTACAGCCGGCATGGTTCATAGAAGAAAATGAGTTTTCTCGAAAGAAACCTTGTGCTTCCAGTTCCTAGTTGGAAGCTCACCCTGCTCTGCTCTATACCAAACGTGAAAGTCAATGTGAGCACTAGCCTCGAAGTAAGGCCCTGATTATCCTGGCAAAACGGGAGGCGTGCAGCAGCTCCATGAGGCCTTCATCGCTGTTCTGCTTTAGTTTCACAGTAGTAAGCTTTCCAACATTCCTAGGGACTTTGCTTAAGCAACCGTTTCGGTACCAGAACACTGCGTAGAGACAGTAAGCTCTGGTCCTGCGTGTATGCTGCGTGTCAACCTAGAAATTGGAGACTGATGGCATAAGGCTTCTTTTCCCATTATGAAAGCTCCGTTCATGCGGCCTCGAAGCTACCTGAAAAGCATTGTTGTTGCCGGGGTTTTCCTCACTGCCGGCATGGTTCTGAGAAGAAAATGAGTTTTCTCCTAAGAAACCTTGGGTTTCCAGTTCCTTCTTGGAAGCTCACCCTGCTCTGCGCTATACCTAAAGTGAAAGTCAACGTGAGCCCAAGCTTCGAAGTAAGGCCCTGATTATCCTTGCAAAACGAGAGGCGTGCAGCAGCTCCATGAGGCCTTCATTGTTGTTCTGCTTTAGTTTCAAGGTAGTAAGCTTTTCAACACTCCTAGGGGCCTTGCTTCAGCACCCGTTTCAGTACCAGAACACTGCGTAGAACTAGGAAGCTCTGCTCCTGCCTGTATGCTGCGTGTCAACCTAGAAATTAGAGACTGATGGCACAAGGCTAGTTTTCCCATTATGAAAGCTCCGTTGATGCGGCCCCGAAGCTACCTGAAAAGCACTGTTGTTACCGTGCTTTTACTTACAGCTGGCATGCTTCATAGAAGAAAATGAGTTTTCTCGAAAGAAACGTTGTGCTTCCAGTTCCTAGTTGGAAGCTCACCCTGCTCTGTTCTATACCAAACGTGAAAGTCAATGTGAGCACTAGCCTCGAAGTAAGGCCCCGATTATGCTGGCAAAACGGGAGGCGTGCAGCAGCTCCATGAGGCCTTCATCGCTGTTCTGCTTTAGTTTCACAGTAGTAAGCTTTCCAACATTCCTAGGGACTTTGCTTAAGCAACCGTTTCGGTACCAGAACACTGCGTAGAGACAGTAAGCTCTGGTCCTGCGTGTATGCTGCGTGTCAACCTAGAAATTGGAGACTGATGGCATAAGGCTTCTTTTCCCATTATGAAAGCTCCGTTCATGCGGCCTCGAAGCTACCTGAAAAGCATTGTTGTTGCCGGGGTTTTCCTCACTGCCGGCATGGTTCTGAGAAGAAAATGAGTTTTCTCCTAAGAAACCTTGGGTTTCCAGTTCCTTGTTGGAAGCTCACCCTGCTCTGCGCTATACCTAAAGTGAAAGTCAACGTGAGCCCAAGCTTCGAAGTAAGGCCCTGATTATCCTTGCAAAACGAGAGGCGTGCAGCAGCTCCATGAGGCCTTCATCGTTGTTCTGCTTTAGTTTCAAGGTAGTAAGCTTTTCAACACTCCTAGGGGCCTTGCTTCAGCACCCGTTTCAGTACCAGAACACTGCGTAGAACCAGGAAGCTCTGCTCCTGCGTGTATGCTGCGTGTCAACCTAGAAATTAGAGACTGATGGCACAAGGCTAGTTTTCCCATTATGAAAGCTCCGTTGATGCGGCCCCGAAGCTACCTGAAAAGCACTGTTGTTACCGTGCTTTTACTTACAGCCGGCATGGTTCATAGAAGAAAATGAGTTTTCTCGAAAGAAACCTTGTGCTTCCAGTTCCTAGTTGGAAGCTCACCCTGCTCTGCTCTATACCAAACATGAAAGTCAATGTGAGCACTAGCCTCGAAGTAAGGCCCTGATTATGCTGGCAAAACGGGAGGCGTGCAGCAGCTCCATGAGGCCTTCATCGCTGTTCTGCTTTAATTTCACAGTAGTAAGCTTTCCAACATTCCTAGGGACTTTGCTTAAGCAACCGTTTCGGTACCAGAACACTGCGTAGAGACAGTAAGCTCTGGTCCTGCGTGTATGCTGCGTGTCAACCTAGAAATTGGAGACTGATGGCATAAGGCTTCTTTTCCCATTATGAAGGCTCCGTTCATGCGGCCTCGAAGCTACCTGAAAAGCATTGTTGTTGCCGGGGTTTTCCTCACTGCCGGCATGGTTCTGAGAAGAAAATGAGTTTTCTCCTAAGAAACCTTGGGTTTCCAGTTCCTTGTTGGAAGCTCACCCTGCTCTGCGCTATACCTAAAGTGAAAGTCAACGTGAGCCCAAGCTTCGAAGTAAGGCCCTGATTATCCTTGCAAAACGAGAGGCGTGCAGCAGCTCCATGAGGCCTTCATCGTTGTTCTGCTTTAGTTTCAAGGTAGTAAGCTTTTCAACACTCCTAGGGGCCTTGCTTCAGCACCCGTTTCAGTACCAGAACACTGCGTAGAACCAGGAAGCTCTGCTCCTGCGTGTATGCTGCGTGTCAACCTAGAAATTAGAGACTGATGGCACAAGGCTAGTTTTCCCATTATGAAAGCTCCGTTGATGCGGCCCCGAAGCTACCTGAAAAGCACTGTTGTTACCGTGCTTTTACTTACAGCCGGCATGGTTCATAGAAGAAAATGAGTTTTCTCGAAAGAAACCTTGTGCTTCCAGTTCCTAGTTGGAAGCTCACCCTGCTCTGCTCTATACCAAACGTGAAAGTCAATGTGAGCACTAGCCTCGAAGTAAGGCCCTGATTATCCTGGCAAAACGGGAGGCGTGCAGCAGCTCCATGAGGCCTTCATCGCTGTTCTGCTTTAGTTTCACAGTAGTAAGCTTTCCAACATTCTTAGGGACTTTGCTTAAGCAACCGTTTCGGTACCAGAACACTGCGTAGAGACAGTAAGCTCTGGTCCTGCGTGTATGCTGCGTGTCAACCTAGAAATTGGAGACTGATGGCATAAGGCTTCCTTTCCCATTATGAAAGCTCCGTTCATGCGGCCTCGAAGCTACCTGAAAAACATTGTTGTTGCCGGGGTTTTCCTCACTGCCGGCATGGTTCTGAGAAGAAAATGAGTTTTCTCCTAAGAAACCTTGGGTTTCCAGTTCCTTGTTGGAAGCTCACCCTGCTCTGCGCTATACCTAAAGTGAAAGTCAACGTGAGCCCAAGCTTCGAAGTAAGGCCCTGATTATCCTTGCAAAACGAGAGGCGTGCAGCAGCTCCATGAGGCCTTCATCGTTGTTCTGCTTTAGTTTCAAGGTAGTAAGCTTTTCAACACTCCTAGGGGCCTTGCTTCAGCACCCGTTTCAGTACCAGAACACTGCGTAGAACCAGGAAGCTCTGCTCCTGCGTGTATGCTGCGTGTCAACCTAGAAATTAGAGACCGATGGCACAAGGCTACTTTTCCCATTATGAAAGCTCCGTTGATGCGGCCCCGAAGCTACCTGAAAAGCACTGTTGTTACCGTGCTTTTACTTACAGCCGGCATGGTTCATAGAAGAAAATGAGTTTTCTCGAAAGAAACCTTGTGCTTCCAGTTCCTAGTTGGAAGCTCACCCTGCTCTGTTCTATACCAAACGTGAAAGTCAATGTGAGCACTAGCCTCGAAGTAAGGCCCTGATTATGCTGGCAAAACGGGAGGCGTGCAGCAGCTCCATGAGGCCTTCATCGCAGTTCTGCTTTAATTTCACAGTAGTAAGCTTTCCAACATTCCTAGGGACTTTGCTTAAGCAACCGTTTCGGTACCAGAACACTGCGTAGAGACAGTAAGCTCTGGTCCTGCGTGTATGCTGCGTGTCAACCTAGAAATTGGAGACTGATGGCATAAGGCTTCTTTTCCCATTATGAAAGCTCCGTTCATGCGGCCTCGAAGCTACCTGAAAAGCATTGTTGTTGCCGGGGTTTTCCTCACTGCCGGCATGGTTCTGAGAAGAAAATGAGTTTTCTCCTAAGAAACCTTGGGTTTCCAGTTCCTTGTTGGAAGCTCACCCTGCTCTGCGCTATACCTAAAGTGAAAGTCAACGTGAGCCCAAGCTTCGAAGTAAGGCCCTGATTATCCTTGCAAAACGAGAGGCGTGCAGCAGCTCCATGAGGCCTTCATCGTTGTTCTGCTTTAGTTTCAAGGTAGTAAGCTTTTCAACACTCCTAGGGGCCTTGCTTCAGCACCCGTTTCAGTACCAGAACACTGCGTAGAACCAGGAAGCTCTGCTCCTGCGTGTATGCTGCGTGTCAACCTAGAAATTAGAGACTGATGGCACAAGGCTAGTTTTCCCATTATGAAAGCTCCGTTGATGCGGCCCCGAAGCTACCTGAAAGCACTGTTGTTACCGTGCTTTTACTTACAGCCGGCATGGTTCATAGAAGAAAATGAGTTTTCTCGAAAGAAACCTTGTGCTTCCAGTTCCTAGTTGGAAGCTCACCCTGCTCTGCTCTATACCAAACGTGAAAGTCAATGTGAGCACTAGCCTCGAAGTAAGGCCCTGATTATCCTGGCAAAACGGGAGGCGTGCAGCAGCTCCATGAGGCCTTCATCGCTGTTCTGCTTTAGTTTCACGGTAGTAAGCTTTCCAACATTCCTAGGGACTTTGCTTAAGCAACCGTTTCGGTACCAGAACACTGAGTAGAGACAGTAAGCTCTGGTCCTGCGTGTATGCTGCGTGTCAACCTAGAAATTGGAGACTGATGGCATAAGGCTTCTTTTCCCATTATGAAAGCTCCGTTCATGCGGCCTCGAAGCTACCTGAAAAGCATTGTTGTTGCCGGGGTTTTCCTCACTGCCGGCATGGTTCTGAGAAGAAAATGAGTTTTCTCCTAAGAAACCTTGGGTTTCCAGTTCCTTGTTGGAAGCTCACCCTGCTCTGCGCTATACCTAAAGTGAAAGTCAACGTGAGCCCAAGCTTCGAAGTAAGGCCCTGATTATCCTTGCAAAACGAGAGGCGTGCAGCAGCTCCATGAGGCCTTCATCGTTGTTCTGCTTTAGTTTCAAGGTAGTAAGCTTTTCAACACTCCTAGGGGCCTTGCTTCAGCACCCGTTTCAGTACCAGAACACTGCGTAGAACCAGGAAGCTCTGCTCCTGCGTGTATGCTGCGTGTCAACCTAGAAATTAGAGACTGATGGCACAAGGCTAGTTTTCCCATTATGAAAGCTCCGTTGATGCGGCCCCGAAGCTACCTGAAAAGCACTGTTGTTACCGTGCTTTTACTTACAGCCGGCATGGTTCATAGAAGAAAATGAGTTTTCTCGAAAGAAACCTTGTGCTTCCAGTTCCTAGTTGGAAGCTCACCCTGCTCTGCTCTATACCAAACGTGAAAGTCAATGTGAGCACTAGCCTCGAAGTAAGGCCCTGATTATCCTGGCAAAACGGGAGGCGTGCAGCAGCTCCATGAGGCCTTCATCGCTGTTCTGCTTTAGTTTCACGGTAGTAAGCTTTCCAAGACTCCTAGGGACTTTGCTTAAGCAACCGTTTCGGTACCAGAACACTGCGTAGAGACAGTAAGCTCTGGTCCTGCGTGTATGCTGCGTGTCAACCTAGAAATTGGAGACTGATGGCATAAGGCTTCTTTTCCCATTATGAAAGCTCCGTTCATGCGGCCTCGAAGCTACCTGAAAAGCATTGTTGTTGCCGGGGTTTTCCTCACTGCCGGCATGGTTCTGAGAAGAAAATGAGTTTTCTCCTAAGAAACCTTGGGTTTCCAGTTCCTTGTTGGAAGCTCACCCTGCTCTGCTCTATACCTAAAGTGAAAGTCAACGTGAGCCCAAGCTTCGAAGTAAGGCCCTGATTATCCTTGCAAAACGAGAGGCGTGCAGCAGCTCCATGAGGCCTTCATCGTTGTTCTGCTTTAGTTTCAAGGTAGTAAGCTTTTCAACACTCCTAGGGGCCTTGCTTCAGCACCCGTTTCAGTACCAGAACACTGCGTAGAACCAGGAAGCTCTGCTCCTGCGTGTATGCTGCGTGTCAACCTAGAAATTAGAGACTGATGGCACAAGGCTAGTTTTCCCATTATGAAAGCTCCGTTGATGCGGCCCCGAAGCTACCTGAAAAGCACTGTTGTTACCGTGCTTTTACTTACAGCCGGCATGGTTCATAGAAGAAAATGAGTTTTCTCGAAAGAAACCTTGTGCTTCCAGTTCCTAGTTGGAAGCTCACCCTGCTCTGCTCTATACCAAACGTGAAAGTCAATGTGAGCACTAGCCTCGAAGTAAGGCCCTGATTATCCTGGCAAAACGGGAGGCGTGCAGCAGCTCCATGAGGCCTTCATCGCTGTTCTGCTTTAGTTTCACGGTAGTAAGCTTTCCAAGACTCCTAGGGACTTTGCTTAAGCAACCGTTTCGGTACCAGAACACTGCGTAGAGACAGTAAGCTCTTGTCCTGCGTGTATGCTGCGTGTCAACCTAGAAATTGGAGACTGATGGCATAAGGCTTCTTTTCCCATTATGAAAGCTCCGTTCATGCGGCCTCGAAGCTACCTGAAAAGCATTGTTGTTGCCGGGGTTTTCCTCACTGCCGGCATGGTTCTGAGAAGAAAATGAGTTTTCTCCTAAGAAACCTTGGGTTTCCAGTTCCTTGTTGGAAGCTCACCCCGCTCTGCTCTATACCTAAAGTGAAAGTCAACGTGAGCCCAAGCTTCGAAGTAAGGCCCTGATTATCCTTGCAAAACGAGAGGCGTGCAGCAGCTCCATGAGGCCTTCATTGTTGTTCTGCTTTAGTTTCAAGGTAGTAAGCTTTTCAACACTCCTAGGGGCCTTGCTTCAGCACCCGTTTCAGTACCAGAACACTGCGTAGAACCAGGAAGCTCTGTTCCTGCGTGTATGCTGCGTGTCAACCTAGAAATTAGAGACTGATGGCACAAGGCTAGTTTTCCCATTATGAAAGCTCCGTTGATGCGGCCCCGAAGCTACCTGAAAAGCACTGTTGTTACCGTGCTTTTACTTACAGCCGGCATGGTTCATAGAAGAAAATGAGTTTTCTCGAAAGAAACCTTGTGCTTCCAGTTCCTAGTTGGAAGCTCACCCTGCTCTGTTCTATACCAAACGTGAAAGTCAATGTGAGCACTAGCCTCGAAGTAAGGCCCTGATTATCCTGGCAAAACGGGAGGCGTGCAGCAGCTCCATGAGGCCTTCATCGCTGTTCTGCTTTAGTTTCACAGTAGTAAGCTATCCAACATTCCTAGGGACTTTGCTTAAGCAACCGTTTCGGTACCAGAACACTGCGTAGAGACAGTAAGCCCTGGTCCTGCGTGTATGCTGCGTGTCAACCTAGAAATTGGAGACTGATGGCATAAGGCTTCTTTTCCCATTATGAAAGCTCCGTTCATGCGGCCTCGAAGCTACCTGAAAAGCATTGTTGTTGCCGGGGTTTTCCTCACTGCCGGCATGGTTCTGAGAAGAAAATGAGTTTTCTCCTAAGAAACCTTGGGTTTCCAGTTCCTTGTTGGAAGCTCACCCTGCTCTGCGCTATACCTAAAGTGAAAGTCAACGTGAGCCCAAGCTTCGAAGTAAGGCCCTGATTATCCTTGCAAAACGAGAGGCGTGCAGCAGCTCCATGAGGCCTTCATCGTTGTTCTGCTTTAGTTTCAAGGTAGTAAGCTTTTCAACACTCCTAGGGGCCTTGCTTCAGCACCCGTTTCAGTACCAGAACACTGCGTAGAACCAGGAAGCTCTGCTCCTGCGTGTATGCTGCGTGTCAACCTAGAAATTAGAGACCGATGGCACAAGGCTACTTTTCCCATTATGAAAGCTCCGTTGATGCGGCCCCGAAGCTACCTGAAAAGCACTGTTGTTACCGTGCTTTTACTTACAGCCGGCATGGTTCATAGAAGAAAATGAGTTTTCTCGAAAGAAACCTTGTGCTTCCAGTTCCTAGTTGGAAGCTCACCCTGCTCTGTTCTATACCAAACGTGAAAGTCAATGTGAGCACTAGCCTCGAAGTAAGGCCCTGATTATGCTGGCAAAACGGGAGGCGTGCAGCAGCTCCATGAGGCCTTCATCGCAGTTCTGCTTTAATTTCACAGTAGTAAGCTTTCCAACATTCCTAGGGACTTTGCTTAAGCAACCGTTTCGGTACCAGAACACTGCGTAGAGACAGTAAGCTCTGGTCCTGCGTGTATGCTGCGTGTCAACCTAGAAATTGGAGACTGATGGCATAAGGCTTCTTTTCCCATTATGAAAGCTCCGTTCATGCGGCCTCGAAGCTACCTGAAAAGCATTGTTGTTGCCGGGGTTTTCCTCACTGCCGGCATGGTTCTGAGAAGAAAAGGAGTTTTCTCCTAAGAAACCTTGGGTTTCCAGTTCCTTGTTGGAAGCTCACCCTGCTCTGCGCTATACCTAAAGTGAAAGTCAACGTGAGCCCAAGCTTCGAAGTAAGGCCCTGATTATCCTTGCAAAACGAGAGGCGTGCAGCAGCTCCATGAGGCCTTCATCGTTGTTCTGCTTTAGTTTCAAGGTAGTAAGCTTTTCAACACTCCTAGGGGCCTTGCTTCAGCACCCGTTTCAGTACCAGAACACTGCGTAGAACCAGGAAGCTCTGCTCCTGCGTGTATGCTGCGTGTCAACCTAGAAATTAGAGACCGATGGCACAAGGCTACTTTTCCCATTATGAAAGCTCCGTTGATGCGGCCCCGAAGCTACCTGAAAAGCACTGTTGTTACCGTGCTTTTACTTACAGCCGGCATGGTTCATAGAAGAAAATGAGTTTTCTCGAAAGAAACCTTGTGCTTCCAGTTCCTAGTTGGAAGCTCACCCTGCTCTGTTCTATACCAAACGTGAAAGTCAATGTGAGCACTAGCCTCGAAGTAAGGCCCTGATTATGCTGGCAAAACGGGAGGCGTGCAGCAGCTCCATGAGGCCTTCATCGCAGTTCTGCTTTAATTTCACAGTAGTAAGCTTTCCAACATTCCTAGGGACTTTGCTTAAGCAACCGTTTCGGTACCAGAACACTGCGTAGAGACAGTAAGCTCTGGTCCTGCGTGTATGCTGCGTGTCAACCTAGAAATTGGAGACTGATGGTATAAGGCTTCTTTTCCCATTATGAAAGCTCCGTTCATGCGGCCTCGAAGCTACCTGAAAAGCATTGTTGTTGCCGGGGTTTTCCTCACTGCCGGCATGGTTCTGAGAAGAAAATGAGTTTTCTCCTAAGAAACCTTGGGTTTCCAGTTCCTTGTTGGAAGCTCACCCTGCTCTGCGCTATACCTAAAGTGAAAGTCAACGTGAGCCCAAGCTTCGAAGTAAGGCCCTGATTATCCTTGCAAAACGAGAGGCGTGCAGCAGCTCCATGAGGCCTTCATCGTTGTTCTGCTTTAGTTTCAAGGTAGTAAGCTTTTCAACACTCCTAGGGGCCTTGCTTCAGCACCCGTTTCAGTACCAGAACACTGCGTAGAACCAGGAAGCTCTGCTCCTGCGTGTATGCTGCGTGTCAACCTAGAAATTAGAGACTGATGGCACAAGGCTAGTTTTCCCATTATGAAAGCTCCGTTGATGCGGCCCCGAAGCTACCTGAAAAGCACTGTTGTTACCGTGCTTCTACTTACAGCCGGCATGGTTCATAGAAGAAAATGAGTTTTCTCGAAAGAAACCTTGTGCTTCCAGTTCCTAGTTGGAAGCTCACCCTGCTCTGCTCTATACCAAACGTGAAAGTCAATGTGAGCACTAGCCTCGAAGTAAGGCCCTGATTATCCTGGCAAAACGGGAGGCGTGCAGCAGCTCCATGAGGCCTTCATCGCTGTTCTGCTTTAGTTTCACGGTAGTAAGCTTTCCAAGACTCCTAGGGACTTTGCTTAAGCAACCGTTTCGGTACCAGAACACTGCGTAGAGACAGTAAGCTCTGGTCCTGCGTGTATGCTGCGTGTCAACCTAGAAATTGGAGACTGATGGCATAAGGCTTCTTTTCCCATTATGAAAGCTCCGTTCATGCGGCCTTGAAGCTACCTGAAAAGCATTGTTGTTGCCGGGGTTTTCCTCACTGCCGGCATGGTTCTGAGAAGAAAATGAGTTTTCTCCTAAGAAACCTTGGGTTTCCAGTTCCTTGTTGGAAGCTCACCCTGCTCTGCTCTATACCTAAAGTGAAAGTCAACGTGAGCCCAAGCTTCGAAGTAAGGCCCTGATTATCCTTGCAAAACGAGAGGCGTGCAGCAGCTCCATGAGGCCTTCATCGTTGTTCTGCTTTAGTTTCAAGGTAGTAAGCTTTTCAACACTCCTAGGGGCCTTGCTTCATCACCCGTTTCAGTACCAGAACACTGCGTAGAACCAGGAAGCTCTGCTCCTGCGTGTATGCTGCGTGTCAACCTAGAAATTAGAGACTGATGGCACAAGGCTAGTTTTCCCATTATGAAAGCTCCGTTGATGCGGCCCCGAAGCTACCTGAAAGCACTGTTGTTACCGTGCTTTTACTTACAGCCGGCATGGTTCATAGAAGAAAATGAGTTTTCTCGAAAGAAACCTTGTGCTTCCAGTTCCTAGTTGGAAGCTCACCCTGCTCTGCTCTATACCAAACGTGAAAGTCAATGTGAGCACTAGCCTCGAAGTAAGGCCCTGATTATCCTGGCAGAACGGGAGGCGTGCAGCAGCTCCATGAGGCCTTCATCGCTGTTCTGCTTTAGTTTCACGGTAGTAAGCTTTCCAAGACTCCTAGGGACTTTGCTTAAGCAACCGTTTCGGTACCAGAACACTGCGTAGAGACAGTAAGCTCTGGTCTTGCGTGTATGCTGCGTGTCAACCTAGAAATTGGAGACTGATGGCATAAGGCTTCTTTTCCCATTATGAAAGCTCCGTTCATGCGGCCTCGAAGCTACCTGAAAAGCATTGTTGTTGCCGGGGTTTTCCTCACTGCCGGCATGGTTCTGAGAAGAAAATGAGTTTTCTCCTAAGAAACCTTGGGTTTCCACTTCCTTGTTGGAAGCTCACCCTGCTCTGCGCTATACCTAAAGTGAAAGTCAACGTGAGCCCAAGCTTCGAAGTAAGGCCCTGATTATCCTTGCAAAACGAGAGGCGTGCAGCAGCTCCATGAGGCCTTCATCGTTGTTCTGCTTTAGTTTCAAGGTAGTAAGCTTTTCAACACTCCTAGGGGCCTTGCTTCAGCACCCGTTGCAGTACCAGAACACTGCGTAGAACCAGGAAGCTCTGCTCCTGCGTGTATGCTGCGTGTCAACCTAGAAATTAGAGACTGATGGCACAAGGCTAGTTTTCCCATTATGAAAGCTCCGTTGATGCGGCCCCGAAGCTACCTGAAAGCACTGTTGTTACCGTGCTTTTACTTACAGCCGGCATGGTTCATAGAAGAAAATGAGCTTTCTCGAAAGAAACCTTGTGCTTCCAGTTCCTAGTTGGAAGCTCACCCTGCTCTGCTCTATACCAAACATGAAAGTCAATGTGAGCACTAGCCTCGAAGTAAGGCCCTGATTATGCTGGCAAAACGGGAGGCGTGCAGCAGCTCCATGAGGCCTTCATCGCTGTTCTGCTTTAGTTTCACGGTAGTAAGCTTTCCAACATTCCTAGGGACTTTGCTTAAGCAACCGTTTCGGTACCAGAACACTGCGTAGAGACAGTAAGCTCTGGTCCTGCGTGTATGCTGCGTGTCAACCTAGAAATTGGAGACCGATGGCATAAGGCTTCTTTTCCCATTATGAAAGCTCCGTTCATGCGGCCTCGAAGCTACCTGAAAAGCATTGTTGTTGCCGGGGTTTTCCTCACTGCCGGCATGGTTCTGAGAAGAAAATGAGTTTTCTCCTAAGAAACCTTGGGTTTCCAGTTCCTTGTTGGAAGCTCACCCTGCTCTGCGCTATACCTAAAGTGAAAGTCAACGTGAGCCCAAGCTTCGAAGTAAGGCCCTGATTATCCTTGCAAAACGAGAGGCGTGCAGCAGCTCCATGAGGCCTTCATCGTTGTTCTGCTTTAGTTTCAAGGTAGTAAGCTTTTCAACACTCCTAGGGGACTTGCTTCAGCACCCGTTTCAGTACCAGAACACTGCGTAGAACCAGGAAGCTCTGCTCCTGCGTGTATGCTGCGTGTCAACCTAGAAATTAGAGACTGATGGCACAAGGCTAGTTTTCCCATTATGAAAGTGCCGTTGATGCGGCCCCGAAGCTACCTGAAAAGCACTGTTGTTACCGTGCTTTTACTTACAGTAGGCATGGTTCATAGAAGAAAATGAGTTTTCTCGAAAGAAACCTTGTGCTTCCAGTTCCTAGTTGGAAGCTCACCCTGCTCTGCTCTATACCAAACGTGAAAGTCAATGTGAGCACTAGCCTCGAAGTAAGGCCCTGATTATCCTGGCAAAACGGGAGGCGTGCAGCAGCTCCATGAGGCCTTCATCGCTGTTCTGCTTTAGTTTCACGGTAGTAAGCTTTCCAAGACTCCTAGGGACTTTGCTTAAGCAACCGTTTCGGTACCAGAACACTGCGTAGAGACAGTAAGCTCTGGTCCTGCGTGTATGCTGCGTGTCAACCTAGAAACTGGAGACTGATGGCATAAGGCTTCTTTTCCCATTATGAAAGCTCCGTTCATGCGGCCTCGAAGCTACCTGAAAAGCATTGTTGTTGCCGGGGTTTTCCTCACTGCCGGCATGGTTCTGAGAAGAAAATGAGTTTTCTCCTAAGAAACCTTGGGTTTCCAGTTCCTTGTTGGAAGCTCACCCTGCTCTGCGCTATACCTAAAGTGAAAGTCAACGTGAGCCCAAGCTTCGAAGTAAGGCCCTGATTATCCTTGCAAAACGAGAGGCGTGCAGCAGCTCCATGAGGCCTTCATCGTTGTTCTGCTTTAGTTTCAAGGTAGTAAGCTTTTCAACACTCCTAGGGGCCTTGCTTCAGCACCCGTTTCAGTACCAGAACACTGCGTAGAACCAGGAAGCTCTGCTCCTGCGTGTATGCTGCGTGTCAACCTAGAAATTAGAGACCGATGGCACAAGGCTACTTTTCCCATTATGAAAGCTCCGTTGATGCGGCCCCGAAGCTACCTGAAAAGCACTGTTGTTACCGTGCTTTTACTTACAGCCGGCATGGTTCATAGAAGAAAATGAGTTTTCTCGAAAGAAACCTTGTGCTTCCAGTTCCTAGTTGGAAGCTCACCCTGCTCTGTTCTATACCAAACGTGAAAGTCAATGTGAGCACTAGCCTCGAAGTAAGGCCCTGATTATGCTGGCAAAACGGGAGGCGTGCAGCAGCTCCATGAGGCCTTCATCGCAGTTCTGCTTTAATTTCACAGTAGTAAGCTTTCCAACATTCCTAGGGACTTTGCTTAAGCAACCGTTTCGGTACCAGAACACTGCGTAGAGACAGTAAGCTCTGGTCCTGCGTGTATGCTGCGTGTCAACCTAGAAATTGGAGACTGATGGCATAAGGCTTCTTTTCCCATTATGAAAGCTCCGTTCATGCGGCCTCGAAGCTACCTGAAAAGCATTGTTGTTGCCGGGGTTTTCCTCACTGCCGGCATGGTTCTGAGAAGAAAAGGAGTTTTCTCCTAAGAAACCTTGGGTTTCCAGTTCCTTGTTGGAAGCTCACCCTGCTCTGCGCTATACCTAAAGTGAAAGTCAACGTGAGCCCAAGCTTCGAAGTAAGGCCCTGATTATCCTTGCAAAACGAGAGGCGTGCAGCAGCTCCATGAGGCCTTCATCGTTGTTCTGCTTTAGTTTCAAGGTAGTAAGCTTTTCAACACTCCTAGGGGCCTTGCTTCAGCACCCGTTTCAGTACCAGAACACTGCGTAGAACCAGGAAGCTCTGCTCCTGCGTGTATGCTGCGTGTCAACCTAGAAATTAGAGACCGATGGCACAAGGCTACTTTTCCCATTATGAAAGCTCCGTTGATGCGGCCCCGAAGCTACCTGAAAAGCACTGTTGTTACCGTGCTTTTACTTACAGCCGGCATGGTTCATAGAAGAAAATGAGTTTTCTCGAAAGAAACCTTGTGCTTCCAGTTCCTAGTTGGAAGCTCACCCTGCTCTGTTCTATACCAAACGTGAAAGTCAATGTGAGCACTAGCCTCGAAGTAAGGCCCTGATTATGCTGGCAAAACGGGAGGCGTGCAGCAGCTCCATGAGGCCTTCATCGCAGTTCTGCTTTAATTTCACAGTAGTAAGCTTTCCAACATTCCTAGGGACTTTGCTTAAGCAACCGTTTCGGTACCAGAACACTGCGTAGAGACAGTAAGCTCTGGTCCTGCGTGTATGCTGCGTGTCAACCTAGAAATTGGAGACTGATGGTATAAGGCTTCTTTTCCCATTATGAAAGCTCCGTTCATGCGGCCTCGAAGCTACCTGAAAAGCATTGTTGTTGCCGGGGTTTTCCTCACTGCCGGCATGGTTCTGAGAAGAAAATGAGTTTTCTCCTAAGAAACCTTGGGTTTCCAGTTCCTTGTTGGAAGCTCACCCTGCTCTGCGCTATACCTAAAGTGAAAGTCAACGTGAGCCCAAGCTTCGAAGTAAGGCCCTGATTATCCTTGCAAAACGAGAGGCGTGCAGCAGCTCCATGAGGCCTTCATCGTTGTTCTGCTTTAGTTTCAAGGTAGTAAGCTTTTCAACACTCCTAGGGGCCTTGCTTCAGCACCCGTTTCAGTACCAGAACACTGCGTAGAACCAGGAAGCTCTGCTCCTGCGTGTATGCTGCGTGTCAACCTAGAAATTAGAGACTGATGGCACAAGGCTAGTTTTCCCATTATGAAAGCTCCGTTGATGCGGCCCCGAAGCTACCTGAAAAGCACTGTTGTTACCGTGCTTCTACTTACAGCCGGCATGGTTCATAGAAGAAAATGAGTTTTCTCGAAAGAAACCTTGTGCTTCCAGTTCCTAGTTGGAAGCTCACCCTGCTCTGCTCTATACCAAACGTGAAAGTCAATGTGAGCACTAGCCTCGAAGTAAGGCCCTGATTATCCTGGCAAAACGGGAGGCGTGCAGCAGCTCCATGAGGCCTTCATCGCTGTTCTGCTTTAGTTTCACGGTAGTAAGCTTTCCAAGACTCCTAGGGACTTTGCTTAAGCAACCGTTTCGGTACCAGAACACTGCGTAGAGACAGTAAGCTCTGGTCCTGCGTGTATGCTGCGTGTCAACCTAGAAATTGGAGACTGATGGCATAAGGCTTCTTTTCCCATTATGAAAGCTCCGTTCATGCGGCCTCGAAGCTACCTGAAAAGCATTGTTGTTGCCGGGGTTTTCCTCACTGCCGGCATGGTTCTGAGAAGAAAATGAGTTTTCTCCTAAGAAACCTTGGGTTTCCAGTTCCTTGTTGGAAGCTCACCCTGCTCTGCTCTATACCTAAAGTGAAAGTCAACGTGAGCCCAAGCTTCGAAGTAAGGCCCTGATTATCCTTGCAAAACGAGAGGCGTGCAGCAGCTCCATGAGGCCTTCATCGTTGTTCTGCTTTAGTTTCAAGGTAGTAAGCTTTTCAACACTCCTAGGGGCCTTGCTTCAGCACCCGTTTCAGTACCAGAACACTGCGTAGAACCAGGAAGCTCTGCTCCTGCGTGTATGCTGCGTGTCAACCTAGAAATTAGAGACTGATGGCACAAGGCTAGTTTTCCCATTATGAAAGCTCCGTTGATGCGGCCCCGAAGCTACCTGAAAGCACTGTTGTTACCGTGCTTTTACTTACAGCCGGCATGGTTCATAGAAGAAAATGAGTTTTCTCGAAAGAAACCTTGTGCTTCCAGTTCCTAGTTGGAAGCTCACCCTGCTCTGCTCTATACCAAACGTGAAAGTCAATGTGAGCACTAGCCTCGAAGTAAGGCCCTGATTATCCTGGCAGAACGGGAGGCGTGCAGCAGCTCCATGAGGCCTTCATCGCTGTTCTGCTTTAGTTTCACGGTAGTAAGCTTTCCAAGACTCCTAGGGACTTTGCTTAAGCAACCGTTTCGGTACCAGAACACTGCGTAGAGACAGTAAGCTCTGGTCTTGCGTGTATGCTGCGTGTCAACCTAGAAATTGGAGACTGATGGCATAAGGCTTCTTTTCCCATTATGAAAGCTCCGTTCATGCGGCCTCGAAGCTACCTGAAAAGCATTGTTGTTGCCGGGGTTTTCCTCACTGCCGGCATGGTTCTGAGAAGAAAATGAGTTTTCTCCTAAGAAACCTTGGGTTTCCACTTCCTTGTTGGAAGCTCACCCTGCTCTGCGCTATACCTAAAGTGAAAGTCAACGTGAGCCCAAGCTTCGAAGTAAGGCCCTGATTATCCTTGCAAAACGAGAGGCGTGCAGCAGCTCCATGAGGCCTTCATCGTTGTTCTGCTTTAGTTTCAAGGTAGTAAGCTTTTCAACACTCCTAGGGGCCTTGCTTCAGCACCCGTTGCAGTACCAGAACACTGCGTAGAACCAGGAAGCTCTGCTCCTGCGTGTATGCTGCGTGTCAACCTAGAAATTAGAGACTGATGGCACAAGGCTAGTTTTCCCATTATGAAAGCTCCGTTGATGCGGCCCCGAAGCTACCTGAAAGCACTGTTGTTACCGTGCTTTTACTTACAGCCGGCATGGTTCATAGAAGAAAATGAGCTTTCTCGAAAGAAACCTTGTGCTTCCAGTTCCTAGTTGGAAGCTCACCCTGCTCTGCTCTATACCAAACATGAAAGTCAATGTGAGCACTAGCCTCGAAGTAAGGCCCTGATTATGCTGGCAAAACGGGAGGCGTGCAGCAGCTCCATGAGGCCTTCATCGCTGTTCTGCTTTAGTTTCACGGTAGTAAGCTTTCCAACATTCCTAGGGACTTTGCTTAAGCAACCGTTTCGGTACCAGAACACTGCGTAGAGACAGTAAGCTCTGGTCCTGCGTGTATGCTGCGTGTCAACCTAGAAATTGGAGACCGATGGCATAAGGCTTCTTTTCCCATTATGAAAGCTCCGTTCATGCGGCCTCGAAGCTACCTGAAAAGCATTGTTGTTGCCGGGGTTTTCCTCACTGCCGGCATGGTTCTGAGAAGAAAATGAGTTTTCTCCTAAGAAACTTTGGGTTTCCAGTTCCTTGTTGGAAGCTCACCCTGCTCTGCGCTATACCTAAAGTGAAAGTCAACGTGAGCCCAAGCTTCGAAGTAAGGCCCTGATTATCCTTGCAAAACGAGAGGCGTGCAGCAGCTCCATGAGGCCTTCATCGTTGTTCTGCTTTAGTTTCAAGGTAGTAAGCTTTTCAACACTCCTAGGGGACTTGCTTCAGCACCCGTTTCAGTACCAGAACACTGCGTAGAACCAGGAAGCTCTGCTCCTGCGTGTATGCTGCGTGTCAACCTAGAAATTAGAGACTGATGGCACAAGGCTAGTTTTCCCATTATGAAAGTGCCGTTGATGCGGCCCCGAAGCTACCTGAAAAGCACTGTTGTTACCGTGCTTTTACTTACAGTAGGCATGGTTCATAGAAGAAAATGAGTTTTCTCGAAAGAAACCTTGTGCTTCCAGTTCCTAGTTGGAAGCTCACCCTGCTCTGCTCTATACCAAACGTGAAAGTCAATGTGAGCACTAGCCTCGAAGTAAGGCCCTGATTATCCTGGCAAAACGGGAGGCGTGCAGCAGCTCCATGAGGCCTTCATCGCTGTTCTGCTTTAGTTTCACGGTAGTAAGCTTTCCAAGACTCCTAGGGACTTTGCTTAAGCAACCGTTTCGGTACCAGAACACTGCGTAGAGACAGTAAGCTCTGGTCCTGCGTGTATGCTGCGTGTCAACCTAGAAACTGGAGACTGATGGCATAAGGCTTCTTTTCCCATTATGAAAGCTCCGTTCATGCGGCCTCGAAGCTACCTGAAAAGCATTGTTGTTGCCGGGGTTTTCCTCACTGCCGGCATGGTTCTGAGAAGAAAATGAGTTTTCTCCTAAGAAACCTTGGGTTTCCAGTTCCTTGTTGGAAGCTCACCCTGCTCTGCGCTATACCTAAAGTGAAAGTCAACGTGAGCCCAAGCTTCGAAGTAAGGCCCTGATTATCCTTGCAAAACGAGAGGCGTGCAGCAGCTCCATGAGGCCTTCATCGTTGTTCTGCTTTAATTTCAAGGTAGTAAGCTTTTCAACACTCCTAGGGGCCTTGCTTCAGCACCCGTTTCAGTACCAGAACACTGCGTAGAACCAGGAAGCTCTGCTCCTGCGTGTATGCTGCGTGTCAACCTAGAAATTAGAGACTGATGGCACAAGGCTAGTTTTCCCATTATGAAAGCTCCGTTGATGCGGCCCCGAAGCTACCTGAAAGCACTGTTGTTACCGTGCTTTTACTTACAGCCGGCATGGTTCATAGAAGAAAATGAGCTTTCTCGAAAGAAACCTTGTGCTTCCAGTTCCTAGTTGGAAGCTCACCCTGCTCTGCTCTATACCAAACATGAAAGTCAATGTGAGCACTAGCCTCGAAGTAAGGCCCTGATTATGCTGGCAAAACGGGAGGCGTGCAGCAGCTCCATGAGGCCTTCATCGCTGTTCTGCTTTAGTTTCACGGTAGTAAGCTTTCCAACATTCCTAGGGACTTTGCTTAAGCAACCGTTTCGGTACCAGAACACTGCGTAGAGACAGTAAGCTCTGGTCCTGCGTGTATGCTGCGTGTCAACCTAGAAATTGGAGACCGATGGCATAAGGCTTCTTTTCCCATTATGAAAGCTCCGTTCATGCGGCCTCGAAGCTACCTGAAAAGCATTGTTGTTGCCGGGGTTTTCCTCACTGCCGGCATGGTTCTGAGAAGAAAATGAGTTTTCTCCTAAGAAACCTTGGGTTTCCAGTTCCTTGTTGGAAGCTCACCCTGCTCTGCGCTATACCTAAAGTGAAAGTCAACGTGAGCCCAAGCTTCGAAGTAAGGCCCTGATTATCCTTGCAAAACGAGAGGCGTGCAGCAGCTCCATGAGGCCTTCATCGTTGTTCTGCTTTAGTTTCAAGGTAGTAAGCTTTTCAACACTCCTAGGGGCCTTGCTTCAGCACCCGTTTCAGTACCAGAACACTGCGTAGAACCAGGAAGCTCTGCTCCTGCGTGTATGCTGCGTGTCAACCTAGAAATTAGAGACTGATGGCACAAGGCTAGTTTTCCCATTATGAAAGCTCCGTTGATGCGGCCCCGAAGCTACCTGAAAAGCACTGTTGTTACCGTGCTTTTACTTACAGCCGGCATGGTTCATAGAAGAAAATGAGTTTTCTCGAAAGAAACCTTGTGCTTCCAGTTCCTAGTTGGAAGCTCACCCTGCTCTGCTCTATACCAAACGTGAAAGTCAATGTGAGCACTAGCCTCGAAGTAAGGCCCTGATTATGCTGGCAAAACGGGAGGCGTGCAGCAGCTCCATGAGGCCTTCATCGCTGTTCTGCTTTAGTTTCACGGTAGTAAGCTTTCCAAGACTCCTAGGGACTTTGCTTAAGCAACCGTTTCGGTACCAGAACACTGCGTAGAGACAGTAAGCTCTGGTCCTGCGTGTATGCTGCGTGTCAACCTAGAAATTGGAGACTGATGGCATAAGGCTTCTTTTCCCATTATGAAAGCTCCGTTCATGCGGCCTCGAAGCTACCTGGAAAGCATTGTTGTTGCCGGGGTTTTCCTCACTGCCGGCATGGTTCTGAGAAGAAAATGAGTTTTCTCCTAAGAAACCTTGGGTTTCCAGTTCCTTGTTGGAAGCTCACCCTGCTCTGCGCTATACCTAAAGTGAAAGTCAACGTGAGCCCAAGCTTCGAAGTAAGGCCCTGATTATCCTTGCAAAACGAGAGGCGTGCAGCAGCTCCATGAGGCCTTCATCGTTTTTCTGCTTTAGTTTCAAGGTAGTAAGCTTTTCAACACTCCTAGGGGCCTTGCTTCAGCACCCGTTTCAGTACCAGAACACTGCGTAGAACCAGGAAGCTCTGCTCCTGCGTGTATGCTGCGTGTCAACCTAGAAATTAGAGACTGATGGCACAAGGCTAGTTTTCCCATTATGAAAGCTCCGTTGATGCGGCCCCGAAGCTACCTGAAAAGCACTGTTGTTACCGTGCTTTTACTTACAGCCGGCATGGTTCATAGAAGAAAATGAGTTTTCTCGAAAGAAACCTTGTGCTTCCAGTTCCTAGTTGGAAGCTCACCCTGCTCTGCTCTATACCAAACGTGAAAGTCAATGTGAGCACTAGCCTCGAAGTAAGGCCCTGATTATCCTGGCAAAACGGGAGGCGTGCAGCAGCTCCATGAGGCCTTCATCGCTGTTCTGCTTTAATTTCACGGTAGTAAGCTTTCCAACATTCCTAGGGACTTTGCTTAAGCAACCGTTTCGGTACCAGAACACTGCGTAGAGACAGTAAGCTCTGGTCCTGCGTGTATGCTGCGTGTCAACCTAGAAATTGGAGACTGATGGCATAAGGCTTCTTTTCCCATTATGAAAGCTCCGTTCATGCGGCCTCGAAGCTACCTGAGAAGCATTGTTGTTGCCGGGGTTTTCCTCACTGCCGGCATGGTTCTGAGAAGAAAATGAGTTTTCTCCTAAGAAACCCTGGGTTTCCAGTTCCTTGTTGGAAGCTCACCCTGCTCTGCGCTATACCTAAAGTGAAAGTCAACGTGAGCCCTAGCTTCGAAGTAAGGCCCTGATTATCCTTGCAAAACGAGAGGCGTGCAGCAGCTCCATGAGGCCTTCATCGTTGTTCTGCTTTAGTTTCAAGGTAGTAAGCTTTTCAACACTCCTAGGGGCCTTGCTTCAGCACCCGTTTCAGTACCAGAACACTGCGTAGAACCAGGAAGCTCTGCTCCTGCGTGTATGCTGCGTGTCAACCTAGAAATTAGAGACTGATGGCACAAGGCTAGTTTTCCCATTATGAAAGCTCCGTTGATGCGGCCCCGAAGCTATCTGAAAGCACTGTTGTTACCGTGCTTTTACTTACAGCCGGCATGGTTCATAGAAGAAAATGAGTTTTCTCGAAAGAAACCTTGTGCTTCCAGTTCCTAGGTGGAAGCTCACCCTGCTCTGCTCTATACCAAACGTGAAAGTCAATGTGAGCACTAGCCTCGAAGTAAGGCCCTGATTATGCTGGCAAAACGGGAGGCGTGCAGCAGCTCCATGAGGCCTTCATCGCTGTTCTGCTTTAGTTTCACGGTAGTAAGCTTTCCAAGACTCCTAGGGACTTTGCTTAAGCAACCGTTTCGGTACCAGAACACTGCGTAGAGACAGTAAGCTCTGGTCCTGCGTGTATGCTGCGTGTCAACCTAGAAATTGGAGACTGATGGCATAAGGCTTCTTTTCCCATTATGAAAGCTCCGTTCATGCGGCCGCGAAGCTACCTGAAAAGCATTGTTGTTGCCGGGGTTTTCCTCACTGCCGGCATGGTTCTGAGAAGAAAATGAGTTTTCTCCTAAGAAACCTTGGGTTTCCAGTTCCTTGTTGGAAGCTCACCCTGCTCTGCGCTATACCTAAAGTGAAAGTCAACGTGAGCCCAAGCTTCGAAGTAAGGCCCTGATTATCCTTGCAAAACGAGAGGCGTGCAGCAGCTCCATGAGGCCTTCATCGTTGTTCTGCTTTAGTTTCAAGGTAGTAAGCTTTTCAACACTCCTAGGGGCCTTGCTTCAGCACCCGTTTCAGTACCAGAACACTGCGTAGAACCAGGAAGCTCTGCTCCTGCGTGTATGCTGCGTGTCAACCTAGAAATTAGAGACTGATGGCACAAGGCTAGTTTTCCCATTATGAAAGCTCCGTTGATGCGGCCCCGAAGCTACCTGAAAGCACTGTTGTTACCGTGCTTTTACTTACAGCCGGCATGGTTCATAGAAGAAAATGAGTTTTCTCGAAAGAAACCTTGTGCTTCCAGTTCCTAGTTGGAAGCTCACCCTGCTCTGCTCTATACCAAACGTGAAAGTCAATGTGAGCACTAGCCTCGAAGTAAGGCCCTGATTATCCTGGCAAAACGGGAGGCGTGCAGCAGCTCCATGAGGCCTTCATCGCTGTTCTGCTTTACTTTCACGGTAGTAAGCTTTCCAAGACTCCTAGGGACTTTGCTTAAGCAACCGTTTCGGTACCAGAACACTGCGTAGAGACAGTAAGCTCTGGTCCTGCGTGTATGCTGCGTGTCAACCTAGAAATTGGAGACTGATGGCATAAGGCTTCTTTTCCCATTATGAAAGCTCCGTTCATGCGGCCTCGAAGCTACCTGAAAAGCATTGTTGTTGCCGGGGTTTTCCTCACTGCCGGCATGGTTCTGAGAAGAAAATGAGTTTTCTCCTAAGAAACCTTGGGTTTCCAGTTCCTTGTTGGAAGTTCACCCTGCTCTGCGCTATACCTAAAGTGAAAGTCAACGTGAGCCCAAGCTTCGAAGTAAGGCCCTGATTATCCTTGCAAAACGAGAGGCGTGCAGCAGCTCCATGAGGCCTTCATCGTTTTTCTGCTTTAGTTTCAAGGTAGTAAGCTTTTCAACACTCCTAGGGGCCTTGCTTCAGCACCCGTTTCAGTACCAGAACACTGCGTAGAACCAGGAAGCTCTGCTCCTGCGTGTATGCTGCGTGTCAACCTAGAAATTAGAGACTGATGGCACAAGGCTAGTTTTCCCATTATGAAAGCTCCGTTGATGCGGCCCCGAAGCTACCTGAAAAGCACTGTTGTTACCGTGCTTTTACTTACAGCCGGCATGGTTCATAGAAGAAAATGAGTTTTCTCGAAAGAAACCTTGTGCTTCCAGTTCCTAGTTGGAAGCTCACCCTGCTCTGCTCTATACCAAACGTGAAAGTCAATGTGAGCACTAGCCTCGAAGTAAGGCCCTGATTATCCTGGCAAAACGGGAGGCGTGCAGCAGCTCCATGAGGCCTTCATCGCTGTTCTGCTTTAATTTCACGGTAGTAAGCTTTCCAACATTCCTAGGGACTTTGCTTAAGCAACCGTTTCGGTACCAGAACACTGCGTAGAGAGAGTAAGCTCTGGTCCTGCGTGTATGCTGCGTGTCAACCTAGAAATTGGAGACTGATGGCATAAGGCTTCTTTTCCCATTATGAAAGCTCCGTTCATGCGGCCTCGAAGCTACCTGAGAAGCATTGTTGTTGCCGGGGTTTTCCTCACTGCCGGCATGGTTCTGAGAAGAAAATGAGTTTTCTCCTAAGAAACCCTGGGTTTCCAGTTCCTTGTTGGAAGCTCACCCTGCTCTGCGCTATACCTAAAGTGAAAGTCAACGTGAGCCCTAGCTTCGAAGTAAGGCCCTGATTATCCTTGCAAAACGAGAGGCGTGCAGCAGCTCCATGAGGCCTTCATCGTTGTTCTGCTTTAGTTTCAAGGTAGTAAGCTTTTCAACACTCCTAGGGGCCTTGCTTCAGCACCCGTTTCAGTACCAGAACACTGCGTAGAACCAGGAAGCTCTGCTCCTGCGTGTATGCTGCGTGTCAACCTAGAAATTAGAGACTGATGGCACAAGGCTAGTTTTCCCATTATGAAAGCTCCGTTGATGCGGCCCCGAAGCTACCTGAAAAGCACTGTTGTTACCGTGCTTTTACTTACAGCCGGCATGGTTCATAGAAGAAAATGAGCTTTCTCGAAAGAAACCTTGTGCTTCCAGTTCCTAGTTGGAAGCTCACCCTGCTCTGCTCTATACCAAACGTGAAAGTCAATGTGAGCACTAGCCTCGAAGTAAGGCCCTGATTATGCTGGCAAAACGGGAGGCGTGCAGCAGCTCCATGAGGCCTTCATCGCTGTTCTGCTTTAGTTTCACGGTAGTAAGCTTTCCAAGACTCCTAGGGACTTTGCTTAAGCAACCGTTTCGGTACCAGAACACTGCGTAGAGACAGTAAGCTCTGGTCCTGCGTGTATGCTGCGTGTCAACCTAGAAATTGGAGACTGATGGCATAAGGCTTCTTTTCCCATTATGAAAGCTCCGTTCATGCGGCCGCGAAGCTACCTGAAAAGCATTGTTGTTGCCGGGGTTTTCCTCACTGCCGGCATGGTGCTGAGAAGAAAATGAGTTTTCTCCTAAGAAACCTTGGGTTTCCAGTTCCTTGTTGGAAGCTCACCCTGCTCTGCGCTATACCTAAAGTGAAAGTCAACGTGAGCCCAAGCTTCGAAGTAAGGCCCTGATTATCCTTGCAAAACGAGAGGCGTGCAGCAGCTCCATGAGGCCTTCATCGTTGTTCTGCTTTAGTTTCAAGGTAGTAAGCTTTTCAACACTCCTAGGGGCCTTGCTTCATCACCCGTTTCAGTACCAGAACACTGCGTAGAACCAGGAAGCTCTGCTCCTGCGTGTATGCTGCGTGTCAACGTAGAAATTAGAGACTGATGGCACAAGGCTAGTTTTCCCATTATGAAAGCTCCGTTGATGCGGCCCCGAAGCTACCTGAAAGCACTGTTGTTACCGTGCTTTTACTTACAGCCGGCATGGTTCATAGAAGAAAATGAGTTTTCTCGAAAGAAACCTTGTGCTTCCAGTTCCTAGGTGGAAGCTCACCCTGCTCTGCTCTATACCAAACGTGAAAGTCAATGTGAGCACTAGCCTCGAAGTAAGGCCCTGATTATGCTGGCAAAACGGGAGGCGTGCAGCAGCTCCATGAGGCCTTCATCGCTGTTCTGCTTTAGTTTCACGGTAGTAAGCTTTCCAAGACTCCTAGGGACTTTGCTTAAGCAACCGTTTCGGTACCAGAACACTGCGTAGAGACAGTAAGCTCTGGTCCTGCGTGTATGCTGCGTGTCAACCTAGAAATTGGAGACTGATGGCATAAGGCTTCTTTTCCCATTATGAAAGCTCCGTTCATGCGGCCTCGAAGCTACCTGAAAAGCATTGTTGTTGCCGGGGTTTTCCTCACTGCCGGCATGGTTCTGAGAAGAAAATGAGTTTTCTCCTAAGAAACCTTGGGTTTCCAGTTCCTTGTTGGAAGCTCACCCTGCTCTGCGCTATACCTAAAGTGAAAGTCAACGTGAGCCCAAGCTTCGAAGTAAGGCCCTGATTATCCTTGCAAAACGAGAGGCGTGCAGCAGCTCCATGAGGCCTTCATCGTTGTTCTGCTTTAGTTTCAAGGTAGTAAGCTTTTCAACACTCCTAGGGGACTTGCTTCAGCACCCGTTTCAGTACCAGAACACTGCGTAGAACCAGGAAGCTCTGCTCCTGCGTGTATGCTGCGTGTCAACCTAGAAATTAGAGACTGATGGCACAAGGCTAGTTTTCCCATTATGAAAGCTCCGTTGATGCCGCCCCGAAGCTACCTGAAAAGCACTGTTGTTACCGTGCTTTTACTTACAGCCGGCATGGTTCATAGAAGAAAATGAGTTTTCTCGAAAGAAACCTTGTGCTTCCGGTTCCTAGTTGGAAGCTCACCCTGCTCTGCTCTATACCAAACGTGAAAGTCAATGTGAGCACTAGCCTCGAAGTAAGGCCCTGATTATGCTGGCAAAACGGGAGGCGTGCAGCAGCTCCATGAGGCCTTCATCGCTGTTCTGCTTTAGTTTCACGGTAGTAAGCTTTCCAAGACTCCTAGGGACTTTGCTTAAGCAACCGTTTCGGTACCAGAACACTGCGTAGAGACAGTAAGCTCTGGTCCTGCGTGTATGCTGCGTGTCAACCTAGAAATTGGAGACTGATGGCATAAGGCTTCTTTTCCCATTATGAAAGCTCCGTTCATGCGGCCTCGAAGCTACCTGAAAAGCATTGTTGTTGCCGGGGTTTTCCTCACTGCCGGCATGGTTCTGAGAAGAAAATGAGTTTTCTCCTAAGAAACCTTGGGTTTCCAGTTCCTTGTTGGAAGCTCACCCTGCTCTGCGCTATACCTAAAGTGAAAGTCAACGTGAGCCCAAGCTTCGAAGTAAGGCCCTGATTATCCTTGCAAAACGAGAGGCGTGCAGCAGCTCCATGAGGCCTTCATCGTTGTTCTGCTTTAGTTTCAAGGTAGTAAGCTTTTCAACACTCCTAGGGGCCTTGCTTCAGCACCCGTTTCAGTACCAGAACACTGCGTAGAACCAGGAAGCTCTGCTCCTGCGTGTATGCTGCGTGTCAACCTAGAAATTAGAGACTGATGGCACAAGGCTAGTTTTCCCATTATGAAAGCTCCGTTGATGCGGCCCCGAAGCTACCTGAAAGCACTGTTGTTACCGTGCTTTTACTTACAGCCGGCATGGTTCATAGAAGAAAATGAGTTTTCTCGAAAGAAACCTTGTGCTTCCAGTTCCTAGTTGGAAGCTCACCCTGCTCTGCTCTATACCAAACGTGAAAGTCAATGTGAGCACTAGCCTCGAAGTAAGGCCCTGATTATCCTGGCAAAACGGGAGGCGTGCAGCAGCTCCATGAGGCCTTCATCGCTGTTCTGCTTTAGTTTCACGGTAGTAAGCTTTCCAAGACTCCTAGGGACTTTGCTTAAGCAACCGTTTCGGTACCAGAACACTGCGTAGAGACAGTAAGCTCTGGTCCTGCGTGTATGCTGCGTGTCAACCTAGAAATTGGAGACTGATGGCTTAAGGCTTCTTTTCCCATTATGAAAGCTCCGTTCATGCGGCCTCGAAGCTACCTGAAAAGCATTGTTGTTGCCGGGGTTTTCCTCACTGCCGGCATGCTTCTGAGAAGAAAATGAGTTTTCTCCTAAGAAACCTTGGGTTTCCAGTTCCTTGTTGGAAGCTCACCCTGCTCTGCGCTATACCTAAAGTGAAAGTCAACGTGAGCCCAAGCTTCGAAGTAAGGCCCTGATTATCCTTGCAAAACGAGAGGCGTGCAGCAGCTCCATGAGGCCTTCATCGTTGTTCTGCTTTAGTTTCAAGGTAGTAAGCTTTTCAACACTCCTAGGGGCCTTGCTTCAGCACCCGTTTCAGTACCAGAACACTGCGTAGAACCAGGAAGCTCTGCTCCTGCGTGTATGCTGCGTGTCAACCTAGAAATTAGAGACTGATGGCACAAGGCTAGTTTTCCCATTATGAAAGCTCCGTTGATGCGGCCCCGAAGCTACCTGAAAGCACTGTTGTTACCGTGCTTTTACTTACAGCCGGCATGGTTCATAGAAGAAAATGAGTTTTCTCGAAAGAAACCTTGTGCTTCCAGTTCCTAGTTGGAAGCTCACCCTGCTCTGCTCTATACCAAACGTGAAAGTCAATGTGAGCACTAGCCTCGAAGTAAGGCCCTGATTATGCTGGCAAAACGGGAGGCGTGCAGCAGCTCCATGAGGCCTTCATCGCTGTTCTGCTTTAGTTTCACGGTAGTAAGCTTTCCAAGACTCCTAGGGACTTTGCTTAAGCAACCGTTTCGGTACCAGAACACTGCGTAGAGACAGTAAGCTCTGGTCCTGCGTGTATGCTGCGTGTCAACCTAGAAATTGGAGACTGATGGCATAAGGCTTCTTTTCCCATTATGAAAGCTCCGTTCATGCGGCCTCGAAGCTACCTGAAAAGCATTGTTGTTGCCGGGGTTTTCCTCACTGCCGGCATGGTTCTGAGAAGAAAATGAGTTTTCTCCTAAGAAACCTTGGGTTTCCAGTTCCTTGTTGGAAGCTCACCCTGCTCTGCGCTATACCTAAAGTGAAAGTCAACGTGAGCCCAAGCTTCGAAGTAAGGCCCTGATTATCCTTGCAAAACGAGAGGCGTGCAGCAGCTCCATGAGGCCTTCATCGTTGTTCTGCTTTAGTTTCAAGGTAGTAAGCTTTTCAACACTCCTAGGGGCCTTGCTTCAGCACCCGTTTCAGTACCAGAACACTGCGTAGAACCAGGAAGCTCTGCTCCTGCGTGTATGCTGCGTGTCAACCTAGAAATTAGAGACTGATGGCACAAGGCTAGTTTTCCCATTATGAAAGCTCCGTTGATGCGGCCCCGAAGCTACATGAAAGCACTGTTGTTACCGTGCTTTTACTTACAGCCGGCATGGTTCATAGAAGAAAATGAGCTTTCTCGAAAGAAACCTTGTGCTTCCAGTTCCTAGTTGGAAGCTCACCCTGCTCTGCTCTATACCAAACATGAAAGTCAATGTGAGCACTAGCCTCGAAGTAAGGCCCTGATTATGCTGGCAAAACGGGAGGCGTGCAGCAGCTCCATGAGGCCTTCATCGCTGTTCTGCTTCAGTTTCACGGTAGTAAGCTTTCCAACATTCCTAGGGACTTTGCTTAAGCAACCGTTTCGGTACCAGAACACTGCGTAGAGACAGTAAGCTCTGGTCCTGCGTGTATGCTGCGTGTCAACCTAGAAATTGGAGACTGATGGCATAAGGCTTCTTTTCCCATTATGAAAGCTCCGTTCATGCGGCCTCGAAGCTACCTGAAAAGCATTGTTGTTGCCGGGGTTTTCCTCACTGCCGGCATGGTTCTGAGAAGAAAATGAGTTTTCTCCTAAGAAACCTTGGGTTTCCAGTTCCTTGTTGGAAGCTCACCCTGCTCTGCGCTATACCTAAAGTGAAAGTCAACGTGAGCCCAAGCTTCGAAGTAAGGCCCTGATTATCCTTGCAAAACGAGAGGCGTGCAGCAGCTCCATGAGGCCTTCATCGTTGTTCTGCTTTAGTTTCAAGGTAGTAAGCTTTTCAACACTCCTAGGGGACTTGCTTCAGCACCCGTTTCAGTACCAGAACACTGCGTAGAACCAGGAAGCTCTGCTCCTGCGTGTATGCTGCGTGTCAACCTAGAAATTGGAGACTGATGGCATAAGGCTTCTTTTCCCATTATGAAAGCTCCGTTCATGCGGCCTCGAAGCTACCTGAAAAGCATTGTTGTTGCCGGGGTTTTCCTCACTGCCGGCATGGTTCTGAGAAGAAAATGAGTTTTCTCCTACGAAACCTTGGGTTTCCAGTTCCTTGTTGGAAGTTCACCCTGCTCTGCGCTATACCTAAAGTGAAAGTCAACGTGAGCCCAAGCTTCGAAGTAAGGCCCTGATTATCCTTGCAAAACGAGAGGCGTGCAGCAGCTCCATGAGGCCTTCATCGTTGTTCTGCTTTAGTTTCAAGGTAGTAAGCTTTTCAACACTCCTAGGGGCCTTGCTTCAGCACCCGTTTCAGTACCAGAACACTGCGTAGAACCAGGAAGCTCTGCTCCTGCGTGTATGCTGCGTGTCAACCTAGAAATTAGAGACTGATGGCACAAGGCTAGTTTTCCCATTATGAAAGCTCCGTTGATGCGGCCCCGAAGCTACCTGAAAAGCACTGTTGTTACCGTGCTTTTACTTACAGCCGGCATGGTTCATAGAAGAAAATGAGTTTTCTCGAAAGAAACCTTGTGCTTCCAGTTCCTAGTTGGAAGCTCACCCTGCTCTGCTCTATACCAAACGTGAAAGTCAATGTGAGCACTAGCCTCGAAGTAAGGCCCTGATTATCCTGGCAAAACGGGAGGCTTGCAGCAGCTCCATGAGGCCTTCATCGCTGTTCTGCTTTAATTTCACGGTAGTAAGCTTTCCAACATTCCTAGGGACTTTGCTTAAGCAACCGTTTCGGTACCAGAACACTGCATAGAGAGAGTAAGCTCTGGTCCTGCGTGTATGCTGCGTGTCAACCTAGAAATTGGAGACTGATGGCATAAGGCTTCTTTTCCCATTATGAAAGCTCCGTTCATGCGGCCTCGAAGCTACCTGAGAAGCATTGTTGTTGCCGGGGTTTTCCTCACTGCCGGCATGGTTCTGAGAAGAAAATGAGTTTTCTCCTAAGAAACCCTGGGTTTCCAGTTCCTTGTTGGAAGCTCACCCTGCTCTGCGCTATACCTAAAGTGAAAGTCAACGTGAGCCCTAGCTTCGAAGTAAGGCCCTGATTATCCTTGCAAAACGAGAGGCGTGCAGCAGCTCCATGAGGCCTTCATCGTTGTTCTGCTTTAGTTTCAAGGTAGTAAGCTTTTCAACACTCCTAGGGGCCTTGCTTCAGCACCCGTTTCAGTACCAGAACACTGCGTAGAACCAGGAAGCTCTGCTCCTGCGTGTATGCTGCGTGTCAACCTAGAAATTAGAGACTGATGGCACAAGGCTAGTTTTCCCATTATGAAAGCTCCGTTGATGCGGCCCCGAAGCTACCTGAAAAGCACTGTTGTTACCGTGCTTTTACTTACAGCCGGCATGGTTCATAGAATAAAATGAGCTTTCTCGAAAGAAACCTTGTGCTTCCAGTTCCTAGTTGGAAGCTCACCCTGCTCTGCTCTATACCAAACGTGAAAGTCAATGTGAGCACTAGCCTCGAAGTAAGGCCCTGATTATGCTGGCAAAACGGGAGGCGTGCAGCAGCTCCATGAGGCCTTCATCGCTGTTCTGCTTTAGTTTCACGGTAGTAAGCTTTCCAAGACTCCTAGGGACTTTGCTTAAGCAACCGTTTCGGTACCAGAACACTGCGTAGAGACAGTAAGCTCTGGTCCTGCGTGTATGCTGCGTGTCAACCTAGAAATTGGAGACTGATGGCATAAGGCTTCTTTTCCCATTATGAAAGCTCCGTTCATGCGGCCGCGAAGCTACCTGAAAAGCATTGTTGTTGCCGGGGTTTTCCTCACTGCCGGCATGGTTCTGAGAAGAAAATGAGTTTTCTCCTAAGAAACCTTGGGTTTCCAGTTCCTTGTTGGAAGCTCACCCTGCTCTGCGCTATACCTAAAGTGAAAGTCAACGTGAGCCCAAGCTTCGAAGTAAGGCCCTGATTATCCTTGCAAAACGAGAGGCGTGCAGCAGCTCCATGAGGCCTTCATCGTTGTTCTGCTTTAGTTTCAAGGTAGTAAGCTTTTCAACACTCCTAGGGGCCTTGCTTCAGCACCCGTTTCAGTACCAGAACACTGCGTAGAACCAGGAAGCTCTGCTCCTGCGTGTATGCTGCGTGTCAACGTAGAAATTAGAGACTGATGGCACAAGGCTAGTTTTCCCATTATGAAAGCTCCGTTGATGCGGCCCCGAAGCTACCTGAAAGCACTGTTGTTACCGTGCTTTTACTTACAGCCGGCATGGTTCATAGAAGAAAATGAGTTTTCTCGAAAGAAACCTTGTGCTTCCAGTTCCTAGTTGGAAGCTCACCCTGCTCTGCTCTATACCAAACGTGAAAGTCAATGTGAGCACTAGCCTCGAAGTAAGGCCCTGATTATGCTGGCAAAACGGGAGGCGTGCAGCAGCTCCATGAGGCCTTCATCGCTGTTCTGCTTTAGTTTCACGGTAGTAAGCTTTCCAAGACTCCTAGGGACTTTGCTTAAGCAACCGTTTCGGTACCAGAACACTGCGTAGAGACAGTAAGCTCTGGTCCTGCGTGTATGCTGCGTGTCAACCTAGAAATTGGAGACTGATGGCATAAGGCTTCTTTTCCCATTATGAAAGCTCCGTTCATGCGGCCTCGAAGCTACCTGAAAAGCATTGTTGTTGCCGGGGTTTTCCTCACTGCCGGCATGGTTCTGAGAAGAAAATGAGTTTTCTCCTACGAAACCTTGGGTTTCCAGTTCCTTGTTGGAAGTTCACCCTGCTCTGCGCTATACCTAAAGTGAAAGTCAACGTGAGCCCAAGCTTCGAAGTAAGGCCCTGATTATCCTTGCAAAACGAGAGGCGTGCAGCAGCTCCATGAGGCCTTCATCGTTGTTCTGCTTTAGTTTCAAGGTAGTAAGCTTTTCAACACTCCTAGGGGCCTTGCTTCAGCACCCGTTTCAGTACCAGAACACTGCGTAGAACCAGGAAGCTCTGCTCCTGCGTGTATGCTGCGTGTCAACCTAGAAATTAGAGACTGATGGCACAAGGCTAGTTTTCCCATTATGAAAGCTCCGTTGATGCGGCCCCGAAGCTACCTGAAAAGCACTGTTGTTACCGTGCTTTTACTTACAGCCGGCATGGTTCATAGAAGAAAATGAGTTTTCTCGAAAGAAACCTTGTGCTTCCAGTTCCTAGTTGGAAGCTCACCCTGCTCTGCTCTATACCAAACGTGAAAGTCAATGTGAGCACTAGCCTCGAAGTAAGGCCCTGATTATCCTGGCAAAACGGGAGGCTTGCAGCAGCTCCATGAGGCCTTCATCGCTGTTCTGCTTTAATTTCACGGTAGTAAGCTTTCCAACATTCCTAGGGACTTTGCTTAAGCAACCGTTTCGGTACCAGAACACTGCATAGAGAGAGTAAGCTCTGGTCCTGCGTGTATGCTGCGTGTCAACCTAGAAATTGGAGACTGATGGCATAAGGCTTCTTTTCCCATTATGAAAGCTCCGTTCATGCGGCCTCGAAGCTACCTGAGAAGCATTGTTGTTGCCGGGGTTTTCCTCACTGCCGGCATGGTTCTGAGAAGAAAATGAGTTTTCTCCTAAGAAACCCTGGGTTTCCAGTTCCTTGTTGGAAGCTCACCCTGCTCTGCGCTATACCTAAAGTGAAAGTCAACGTGAGCCCTAGCTTCGAAGTAAGGCCCTGATTATCCTTGCAAAACGAGAGGCGTGCAGCAGCTCCATGAGGCCTTCATCGTTGTTCTGCTTTAGTTTCAAGGTAGTAAGCTTTTCAACACTCCTAGGGGCCTTGCTTCAGCACCCGTTTCAGTACCAGAACACTGCGTAGAACCAGGAAGCTCTGCTCCTGCGTGTATGCTGCGTGTCAACCTAGAAATTAGAGACTGATGGCACAAGGCTAGTTTTCCCATTATGAAAGCTCCGTTGATGCGGCCCCGAAGCTACCTGAAAAGCACTGTTGTTACCGTGCTTTTACTTACAGCCGGCATGGTTCATAGAATAAAATGAGCTTTCTCGAAAGAAACCTTGTGCTTCCAGTTCCTAGTTGGAAGCTCACCCTGCTCTGCTCTATACCAAACGTGAAAGTCAATGTGAGCACTAGCCTCGAAGTAAGGCCCTGATTATGCTGGCAAAACGGGAGGCGTGCAGCAGCTCCATGAGGCCTTCATCGCTGTTCTGCTTTAGTTTCACGGTAGTAAGCTTTCCAAGACTCCTAGGGACTTTGCTTAAGCAACCGTTTCGGTACCAGAACACTGCGTAGAGACAGTAAGCTCTGGTCCTGCGTGTATGCTGCGTGTCAACCTAGAAATTGGAGACTGATGGCATAAGGCTTCTTTTCCCATTATGAAAGCTCCGTTCATGCGGCCGCGAAGCTACCTGAAAAGCATTGTTGTTGCCGGGGTTTTCCTCACTGCCGGCATGGTTCTGAGAAGAAAATGAGTTTTCTCCTAAGAAACCTTGGGTTTCCAGTTCCTTGTTGGAAGCTCACCCTGCTCTGCGCTATACCTAAAGTGAAAGTCAACGTGAGCCCAAGCTTCGAAGTAAGGCCCTGATTATCCTTGCAAAACGAGAGGCGTGCAACAGCTCCATGAGGCCTTCATCGTTGTTCTGCTTTAGTTTCAAGGTAGTAAGCTTTTCAACACTCCTAGGGGCCTTGCTTCAGCACCCGTTTCAGTACCAGAACACTGCGTAGAACCAGGAAGCTCTGCTCCTGCGTGTATGCTGCGTGTCAACGTAGAAATTAGAGACTGATGGCACAAGGCTAGTTTTCCCATTATGAAAGCTCCGTTGATGCGGCCCCGAAGCTACCTGAAAGCACTGTTGTTACCGTGCTTTTACTTACAGCCGGCATGGTTCATAGAAGAAAATGAGTTTTCTCGAAAGAAACCTTGTGCTTCCAGTTCCTAGTTGGAAGCTCACCCTGCTCTGCTCTATACCAAACGTGAAAGTCAATGTGAGCACTAGCCTCGAAGTAAGGCCCTGATTATGCTGGCAAAACGGGAGGCGTGCAGCAGCTCCATGAGGCCTTCATCGCTGTTCTGCTTTAGTTTCACGGTAGTAAGCTTTCCAAGACTCCTAGGGACTTTGCTTAAGCAACCGTTTCGGTACCAGAACACTGCGTAGAGACAGTAAGCTCTGGTCCTGCGTGTATGCTGCGTGTCAACCTAGAAATTGGAGACTGATGGCATAAGGCTTCTTTTCCCATTATGAAAGCTCCGTTCATGCGGCCTCGAAGCTACCTGAAAAGCATTGTTGTTGCCGGGGTTTTCCTCACTGCCGGCATGGTTCTGAGAAGAAAATGAGTTTTCTCCTAAGAAACCTTGGGTTTCCAGTTCCTTGTTGGAAGCTCACCCTGCTCTGCGCTATACCTAAAGTGAAAGTCAACGTGAGCCCAAGCTTCGAAGTAAGGCCCTGATTATCCTTGCAAAACGAGAGGCGTGCAGCAGCTCCATGAGGCCTTCATCGTTGTTCTGCTTTAGTTTCAAGGTAGTAAGCTTTTCAACACTCCTAGGGGCCTTGCTTCAGCACCCGTTTCAGTACCAGAACACTGCGTAGAACCAGGAAGCTCTGCTCCTGCGTGTATGCTGCGTGTCAACCTAGAAATTAGAGACTGATGGCACAAGGCTAGTTTTCCCATTATGAAAGCTCCGTTGATGCGGCCCCGAAGCTACCTGAAAGCACTGTTGTTACCGTGCTTTTACTTACAGCCGGCATGGTTCATAGAAGAAAATGAGTTTTCTCGAAAGAAACCTTGTGCTTCCAGTTCCTAGTTGGAAGCTCACCCTGCTCTGCTCTATACCAAACGTGAAAGTCAATGTGAGCACTAGCCTCGAAGTAAGGCCCTGATTATCCTGGCAAAACGGGAGGCGTGCAGCAGCTCCATGAGGCCTTCATCGCTGTTCTGCTTTAGTTTCACGGTAGTAAGCTTTCCAAGACTCCTAGGGACTTTGCTTAAGCAACCGTTTCGGTACCAGAACACTGCGTAGAGACAGTAAGCTCTGGTCCTGCGTGTATGCTGCGTGTCAACCTAGAAATTGGAGACTGATGGCATAAGGCTTCTTTTCCCATTATGAAAGCTCCGTTCATGCGGCCTCGAAGCTACCTGAAAAGCATTGTTGTTGCCGGGGTTTTCCTCACTGCCGGCATGCTTCTGAGAAGAAAATGAGTTTTCTCCTAAGAAACCTTGGGTTTCCAGTTCCTTGTTGGAAGCTCACCCTGCTCTGCGCTATACCTAAAGTGAAAGTCAACGTGAGCCCAAGCTTCGAAGTAAGGCCCTGATTATCCTTGCAAAACGAGAGGCGTGCAGCAGCTCCATGAGGCCTTCATCGTTGTTCTGCTTTAGTTTCAAGGTAGTAAGCTTTTCAACACTCCTAGGGGCCTTGCTTCAGCACCCGTTTCAGTACCAGAACACTGCGTAGAACCAGGAAGCTCTGCTCCTGCGTGTATGCTGCGTGTCAACGTAGAAATTAGAGACTGATGGCACAAGGCTAGTTTTCCCATTATGAAAGCTCCGTTGATGCGGCCCCGAAGCTACCTGAAAGCACTGTTGTTACCGTGCTTTTACTTACAGCCGGCATGGTTCATAGAAGAAAATGAGTTTTCTCGAAAGAAACCTTGTGCTTCCAGTTCCTAGTTGGAAGCTCACCCTGCTCTGCTCTATACCAAACGTGAAAGTCAATGTGAGCACTAGCCTCGAAGTAAGGCCCTGATTATGCTGGCAAAACGGGAGGCGTGCAGCAGCTCCATGAGGCCTTCATCGCTGTTCTGCTTTAGTTTCACGGTAGTAAGCTTTCCAAGACTCCTAGGGACTTTGCTTAAGCAACCGTTTCGGTACCAGAACACTGCGTAGAGACAGTAAGCTCTGGTCCTGCGTGTATGCTGCGTGTCAACCTAGAAATTGGAGACTGATGGCATAAGGCTTCTTTTCCCATTATGAAAGCTCCGTTCATGCGGCCTCGAAGCTACCTGAAAAGCATTGTTGTTGCCGGGGTTTTCCTCACTGCCGGCATGGTTCTGAGAAGAAAATGAGTTTTCTCCTAAGAAACCTTGGGTTTCCAGTTCCTTGTTGGAAGCTCACCCTGCTCTGCGCTATACCTAAAGTGAAAGTCAACGTGAGCCCAAGCTTCGAAGTAAGGCCCTGATTATCCTTGCAAAACGAGAGGCGTGCAGCAGCTCCATGAGGCCTTCATCGTTGTTCTGCTTTAGTTTCAAGGTAGTAAGCTTTTCAACACTCCTAGGGGACTTGCTTCAGCACCCGTTTCAGTACCAGAACACTGCGTAGAACCAGGAAGCTCTGCTCCTGCGTGTATGCTGCGTGTCAACCTAGAAATTAGAGACTGATGGCACAAGGCTAGTTTTCCCATTATGAAAGCTCCGTTGATGCGGCCCCGAAGCTACCTGAAAAGCACTGTTGTTACCGTGCTTTTACTTACAGCCGGCATGGTTCATAGAAGAAAATGAGTTTTCTCGAAAGAAACCTTGTGCTTCCAGTTCCTAGTTGGAAGCTCACCCTGCTCTGCTCTATACCAAACGTGAAAGTCAATGTGAGCACTAGCCTCGAAGTAAGGCCCTGATTATGCTGGCAAAACGGGAGGCGTGCAGCAGCTCCATGAGGCCTTCATCGCTGTTCTGCTTTAGTTTCACGGTAGTAAGCTTTCCAAGACTCCTAGGGACTTTGCTTAAGCAACCGTTTCGGTACCAGAACACTGCGTAGAGACAGTAAGCTCTGGTCCTGCGTGTATGCTGCGTGTCAACCTAGAAATTGGAGACTGATGGCATAAGGCTTCTTTTCCCATTATGAAAGCTCCGTTCATGCGGCCTCGAAGCTACCTGAAAAGCATTGTTGTTGCCGGGGTTTTCCTCACTGCCGGCATGCTTCTGAGAAGAAAATGAGTTTTCTCCTAAGAAACCTTGGGTTTCCAGTTCCTTGTTGGAAGCTCACCCTGCTCTGCGCTATACCTAAAGTGAAAGTCAACGTGAGCCCAAGCTTCGAAGTAAGGCCCTGATTATCCTTGCAAAACGAGAGGCGTGCAGCAGCTCCATGAGGCCTTCATCGTTGTTCTGCTTTAGTTTCAAGGTAGTAAGCTTTTCAACACTCCTAGGGGCCTTGCTTCAGCACCCGTTTCAGTACCAGAACACTGCGTAGAACCAGGAAGCTCTGCTCCTGCGTGTATGCTGCGTGTCAACCTAGAAATTAGAGACTGATGGCACAAGGCTAGTTTTCCCATTATGAAAGCTCCGTTGATGCGGCCCCGAAGCTACCTGAAAGCACTGTTGTTACCGTGCTTTTACTTACAGCCGGCATGGTTCACAGAAGAAAATGAGTTTTCTCGAAAGAAACCTTGTGCTTCCAGTTCCTAGTTGGAAGCTCACCCTGCTCTGCTCTATACCAAACGTGAAAGTCAATGTGAGCACTAGCCTCGAAGTAAGGCCCTGATTATCCTGGCAAAACGGGAGGCGTGCAGCAGCTCCATGAGGCCTTCATCGCTGTTCTGCTTTAGTTTCACGGTAGTAAGCTTTCCAAGACTCCTAGGGACTTTGCTTAAGCAACCGTTTCGCTACCAGAACACTGCGTAGAGACAGTAAGCTCTGGTCCTGCGTGTATGCTGCGTGTCAACCTAGAAATTGGAGACTGATGGCATAAGGCTTCTTTTCCCATTATGAAAGCTCCGTTCATGCGGCCTCGAAGCTACCTGAAAAGCATTGTTGTTGCCGGGGTTTTCCTCACTGCCGGCATGCTTCTGAGAAGAAAATGAGTTTTCTCCTAAGAAACCTTGGGTTTCCAGTTCCTTGTTGGAAGCTCACCCTGCTCTGCGCTATACCTAAAGTGAAAGTCAACGTGAGCCCAAGCTTCGAAGTAAGGCCCTGATTATCCTTGCAAAACGAGAGGCGTGCAGCAGCTCCATGAGGCCTTCATCGTTGTTCTGCTTTAGTTTCAAGGTCGTAAGCTTTTCAACACTCCTAGGGGCCTTGCTTCAGCACCCGTTTCAGTACCAGAACACTGCGTAGAACCAGGAAGCTCTGCTCCTGCGTGTATGCTGCGTGTCAACCTAGAAATTAGAGACTGATGGCACAAGGCTAGTTTTCCCATTATGAAAGCTCCGTTGATGCGGCCCCGAAGCTACCTGAAAGCACTGTTGTTACCGTGCTTTTACTTACAGCCGGCATGGTTCATAGAAGAAAATGAGTTTTCTCGAAAGAAACCTTGTGCTTCCAGTTCCTAGTTGGAAGCTCACCCTGCTCTGCTCTATACCAAACGTGAAAGTCAATGTGAGCACTAGCCTCGAAGTAAGGCCCTGATTATGCTGGCAAAACGGGAGGCGTGCAGCAGCTCCATGAGGCCTTCATCGCTGTTCTGCTTTAGTTTCACGGTAGTAAGCTTTCCAAGACTCCTAGGGACTTTGCTTAAGCAACCGTTTCAGTACCAGAACACTGCGTAGAGACAGTAAGCTCTGGTCCTGCGTGTATGCTGCGTGTCAACCTAGAAATTGGAGACTGATGGCATAAGGCTTCTTTTCCCATTATGAAAGCTCCGTTCATGCGGCCTCGAAGCTACCTGAAAAGCATTGTTGTTGCCGGGGTTTTCCTCACTGCCGGCATGGTTCTGAGAAGAAAATGAGTTTTCTCCTAAGAAACCTTGGGTTTCCAGTTCCTTGTTGGAAGCTCACCCTGCTCTGCGCTATACCTAAAGTGAAAGTCAACGTGAGCCCAAGCTTCGAAGTAAGGCCCTGATTATCCTTGCAAAACGAGAGGCGTGCAGCAGCTCCATGAGGCCTTCATCGTTGTTCTGCTTTAGTTTCAAGGTAGTAAGCTTTTCAACACTCCTAGGGGCCTTGCTTCAGCACCCGTTTCAGTACCAGAACACTGCGTAGAACCAGGAAGCTCTGCTCCTGCGTGTATGCTGCGTGTCAACCTAGAAATTAGAGACTGATGGCACAAGGCTAGTTTTCCCATTATGAAAGCTCCGTTGATGCGGCCCCGAAGCTACATGAAAGCACTGTTGTTACCGTGCTTTTACTTACAGCCGGCATGGTTCATAGAAGAAAATGAGCTTTCTCGAAAGAAACCTTGTGCTTCCAGTTCCTAGTTGGAAGCTCACCCTGCTCTGCTCTATACCAAACATGAAAGTCAATGTGAGCACTAGCCTCGAAGTAAGGCCCTGATTATGCTGGCAAAACGGGAGGCGTGCAGCAGCTCCATGAGGCCTTCATCGCTGTTCTGCTTCAGTTTCACGGTAGTAAGCTTTCCAACATTCCTAGGGACTTTGCTTAAGCAACCGTTTTGGTACCAGAACACTGCGTAGAGACAGTAAGCTCTGGTCCTGCGTGTATGCTGCGTGTCAACCTAGAAATTGGAGACTGATGGCATAAGGCTTCTTTTCCCATTATGAAAGCTCCGTTCATGCGGCCTCGAAGCTACCTGAAAAGCATTGTTGTTGCCGGGGTTTTCCTCACTGCCGGCATGGTTCTGAGAAGAAAATGAGTTTTCTCCTAAGAAACCTTGGGTTTCCAGTTCCTTGTTGGAAGCTCACCCTGCTCTGCGCTATACCTAAAGTGAAAGTCAACGTGAGCCCAAGCTTCGAAGTAAGGCCCTGATTATCCTTGCAAAACGAGAAGCGTGCAGCAGCTCCATGAGGCCTTCATCGTTGTTCTGCTTTAGTTTCAAGGTAGTAAGCTTTTCAACACTCCTAGGGGACTTGCTTCCGCACCCGTTTCAGTACCAGAACACTGCGTAGAACCAGGAAGCTCTGCTCCTGCGTGTATACTGCGTGTCAACCTAGAAATTGGAGACTGATGGCATAAGGCTTCTTTTCCCATTATGAAAGCTCCGTTCATGCGGCCTCGAAGCTACCTGAAAAGCATTGTTGTTGCCGGGGTTTTCCTCACTGCCGGCATGGTTCTGAGAAGAAAATGAGTTTTCTCCTAAGAAACCTTGGGTTTCCAGTTCCTTGTTGGAAGCTCACCCTGCTCTGCGCTATACCTAAAGTGAAAGTCAACGTGAGCCCAAGCTTCGAAGTAAGGCCCTGATTATCCTTGCAAAACGAGAGGCGTGCAGCAGCTCCATGAGGCCTTCATCGTTGTTCTGCTTTAGTTTCAAGGTAGTAAGCTTTTCAACACTCCTAGGGGACTTGCTTCAGCACCCGTTTCAGTACCAGAACACTGCCTAGAACCAGGAAGCTCTGCTCCTGCGTGTATGCTGCGTGTCAACCTAGAAATTAGAGACTGATGGCACAAGGCTAGTTTTCCCATTATGAAAGCGCCGTTGATGCGGCCCCGAAGCTACCTGAAAAGCACTGTTGTTACCGTGCTTTTACTACAGTAGGCATATTTCATAGAAGAAAATGAGTTTTCTCGAAAGAAACCTTGTGCTTCCAGTTCCTAGTTGGAAGCTCACCCTGCTCTGCTCTATACCAAACGTGAAAGTCAATGTGAGCACTAGCCTCGAAATAAGGCCCTGATTATCCTGGCAAAACGGGAGGCGTGCAGCAGCTCCATGAGGCCTTCATCGCTGTTCTGCTTTAGTTTCACGGTAGTAAGCTTTCCAAGACTCCTAGGGACTTTGCTTAAGCAACCGTTTCGGTACCAGAACACTGCGTAGAGACAGTAAGCTCTGGTCTTGCGTGTATGCTGCGTGTCAACCTAGAAATTGGAGACTGATGGCATAAGGCTTCTTTTCCCATTATGAAAGCTCCGTTCATGCGGCCTCGAAGCTACCTGAAAAGCATTGTTGTTGCCGGGGTTTTCCTCACTGCCGGCATGGTTCTGAGAAGAAAATGAGTTTTCTCCTAAGAAACCTTGGGTTTCCAGTTCCTTGTTGGAAGCTCACCCTGCTCTGCGCTATACCTAAAGTGAAAGTCAACGTGAGCCCAAGCTTCGAAGTAAGGCCCTGATTATCCTTGCAAAACGAGAGGCGTGCAGCAGCTCCATGAGGCCTTCATCGTTGTTCTGCTTTAGTTTCAAGGTAGTAAGCTTTTCAACACTCCTAGGGGACTTGCTTCAGCACCCGTTTCAGTACCAGAACACTGCGTAGAACCAGGAAGCTCTGCTCCTGCGTGTATGCTGCGTGTCAACCTAGAAATTAGAGACTGATGGCACAAGGCTAGTTTTCCCATTATGAAAGTGCCGTTGATGCGGCCCCGAAGCTACCTGAAAAGCACTGTTGTTACCGTGCTTTTACTTACAGTAGGCATGGTTCATAGAAGAAAATGAGTTTTCTCGAAAGAAACCTTGTGCTTCCAGTTCCTAGTTGGAAGCTCACCCTGCTCTGCTCTATACCAAACGTGAAAGTCAATGTGAGCACTAGCCTCGAAGTAAGGCCCTGATTATGCTGGCAAAACGGGAGGCGTGCAGCAGCTCCATGAGGCCTTCATCGCTGTTCTGCTTTAGTTTCACGGTAGTAAGCTTTCCAAGACTCCTAGGGACTTTGCTTAAGCAACCGTTTCGGTACCAGAAAACTGCGTAGAGACAGTAAGCTCTGGTCCTGCGTGTATGCTGCGTGTCAACCTAGAAATTGGAGACTGATGGCATAAGGCTTCTTTTCCCATTATGAAAGCTCCGTTCATGCGGCCTCGAAGCTACCTGAAAAGCATTGTTGTTGCCGGGGTTTTCCTCACTGCCGGCATGGTTCTGAGAAGAAAATGAGTTTTCTCCTAAGAAACCTTGGGTTTCCAGTTCCTTGTTGGAAGCTCACCCTGCTCTGCGCTATACCTAAAGTGAAAGTCAACGTGAGCCCAAGCTTCGAAGTAAGGCCCTGATTATCCTTGCAAAACGAGAGGCGTGCAGCAGCTCCATGAGGCCTTCATCGTTGTTCTGCTTTAGTTTCAAGGTAGTAAGCTTTTCAACACTCCTAGGGGCCTTGCTTCAGCACCCGTTTCAGTACCAGAACACTGCGTAGAACCAGGAAGCTCTGCTCCTGCGTGTATGCTGCGTGTCAACCTAGAAATTAGAGACTGATGGCTCAAGGCTAGTTTTCCCATTATGAAAGCTCCGTTGATGCGGCCCCGAAGCTACATGAAAGCACTGTTGTTACCGTGCTTTTACTTACAGCCGGCATGGTTCATAGAAGAAAATTAGCTTTCTCGAAAGAAACCTTGTGCTTCCAGTTCCTAGTTGGAAGCTCACCCTGCTCTGTTCTATACCAAACGTGAAAGTCAATGTGAGCACTAGCCTCGAAGTAAGGCCCTGATTATGCTGGCAAAACGGGAGGCGTGCAGCAGCTCCATGAGGCCTTCATCGCTGTTCTGCTTTAGTTTCACGGTAGTAAGCTTTCCAAGACTCCTAGGGACTTTGCTTAAGCAACCGTTTCGGTACCAGAACACTGCATAGAGACAGTAAGCTCTGGTCCTGCGTGTATGCTGCGTGTCAACCTAGAAATTGGAGACTGATGGCATAAGGCTTCTTTTCCCATTATGAAAGCTCCGTTCATGCGGCCTCGAAGCTACCTGAAAAGCATTGTTGTTGCCGGGGTTTTCCTCACTGCCGGCATGGTTCTGAGAAGAAAATGAGTTTTCTCCTAAGAAACCTTGGGTTTCCAGTTCCTTGTTGGAAGCTCACCCTGCTCTGCGCTATACCTAAAGTGAAAGTCAACGTGAGCCCAAGCTTCGAAGTAAGGCCCTGATTATCCTTGCAAAACGAGAGGCGTGCAGCAGCTCCATGAGGCCTTCATCGTTGTTCTGCTTTAGTTTCAAGGTAGTAAGCTTTTCAACACTCCTAGGGGACTTGCTTCAGCACCCGTTTCAGTACCAGAACACTGCGTAGAACCAGGAAGCTCTGCTCCTGCGTGTATGCTGCGTGTCAACCTAGAAATTAGAGACTGATGGCACAAGGCTAGTTTTCCCATTATGAAAGCTCCGTTGATGCGGCCCCGAAGCTACCTGAAAAGCACTGTTGTTACCGTGCGTTTACTTACAGCCGGCATGGTTCCTAGAAGAAAATGAGTTTTCTCGAAAGAAACCTTGTGCTTCCAGTTCCTAGTTGGAAGCTCACCCTGCTCTGCTCTATACCAAACGTGAAAGTCAATGTGAGCACTAGCCTCGAAGTAAGGCCCTGATTATGCTGGCAAAACGGGAGGCGTGCAGCAGCTCCATGAGGCCTTCATCGCTGTTCTGCTTTAGTTTTACGGTAGTAAGCTTTCCAAGACTCCTAGGGACTTTGCTTAAGCAACCGTTTCGGTACCAGAACACTGCGTAGAGACAGTAAGCTCTGGTCCTGCGTGTATGCTGCGTGTCAACCTAGAAATTGGAGACTGATGGCATAAGGCTTCTTTTCCCATTATGAAAGCTCCGTTCATGCGGCCTCGAAAATACCTGAAAAGCATTGTTGTTGCCGGGGTTTTCCTCACTGCCGGCATGGTTCTGAGAAGAAAATGAGTTTTCTCCTAAGAAACCTTGGGTTTCCAGTTCCTTGTTGGAAGCTCACCCTGCTCTGCGCTATACCTAAAGTGAAAGTCAACGTGAGCCCAAGCTTCGAAGTAAGGCCCTGATTATCCTTGCAAAACGAGAGGCGTGCAGCAGCTCCATGAGGCCTTCATCGTTGTTCTGCTTTAGTTTCAAGGTAGTAAGCTTTTCAACACTCCTAGGGGCCTTGCTTCAGCACCCGTTTCAGTACCAGAACACTGCGTAGAACCAGGAAGCTCTGCTCCTGCGTGTATGCTGCGTGTCAACCTAGAAATTAGAGACTGATGGCACAAGGCTAGTTTTCCCATTATGAAAGCTCCGTTGATGCGGCCCCGAAGCTACCTGAAAGCACTGTTGTTACCGTGCTTTTACTTACAGCCGGCATGGTTCATAGAAGAAAATGAGTTTTCTCGAAAGAAACCTTGTGCTTCCAGTTCCTAGTTGGAAGCTCACCCTGCTCTGCTCTATACCAAACGTGAAAGTCAATGTGAGCACTAGCCTCGAAGTAAGGCCCTGATTATGCTGGCAAAACGGGAGGCGTGCAGCAGCTCCATGAGGCCTTCATCGCTGTTCTGCTTTAGTTTCACGGTAGTAAGCTTTCCAAGACTCCTAGGGACTTTGCTTAAGCAACCGTTTCGGTACCAGAACACTGCGTAGAGAGAGTAAGCTCTGGTCCTGCGTGTATGCTGCGTGTCAACCTAGAAATTGGAGACTGATGGCATAAGGCTTCTTTTCCCATTATGAAAGCTCCGTTCATGCGGCCTCGAAGCTACCTGAAAAGCATTGTTGTTGCCGGGGTTTTCCTCACTGCCGGCATGGTTCTGAGAAGAAAATGAGTTTTCTCCTAAGAAACCTTGGGTTTCCAGTTCCTTGTTGGAAGCTCACCCTGCTCTGCGCTATACCTAAAGTGAAAGTCAACGTGAGCCCAAGCTTCGAAGTAAGGCCCTGATTATCCTTGCAAAACGAGAGGCGTGCAGCAGCTCCATGAGGCCTTCATCGTTGTTCTGCTTTAGTTTCAAGGTAGTAAGCTTTTCAACACTCCTAGGGGCCTTGCTTCAGCACCCGTTTCAGTACCAGAACACTGCGTAGAACCAGGAAGCTCTGCTCCTGCGTGTATGCTGCGTGTCAACCTAGAAATTAGAGACTGATGGCACAAGGCTAGTTTTCCCATTATGAAAGCTCCGTTGATGCGGCCCCGAAGCTACCTGAAAGCACTGTTGTTACCGTGCTTTTACTTACAGCCGGCATGGTTCATAGAAGAAAATGAGTTTTCTCGAAAGAAACCTTGTGCTTCCAGTTCCTAGTTGGAAGCTCACCCTGCTCTGCTCTATACCAAACGTGAAAGTCAATGTGAGCACTAGCCTCGAAGTAAGGCCCTGATTATGCTGGCAAAACGGGAGGCGTGCAGCAGCTCCATGAGGCCTTCATCGCTGTTCTGCTTTAGTTTCACGGTAGTAAGCTTTCCAAGACTCCTAGGGACTTTGCTTAAGCAACCGTTTCGGTACCAGAACACTGCGTAGAGACAGTAAGCTCTGGTCCTGCGTGTATGCTGCGTGTCAACCTAGAAATTGGAGACTGATGGCATAAGGCTTCTTTTCCCATTATGAAAGCTCCGTTCATGCGGCCTCGAAGCTACCTGGAAAGCATTGTTGTTGCCGGGGTTTTCCTCACTGCCGGCATGGTTCTGAGAAGAAAATGAGTTTTCTCCTAAGAAACCTTGGGTTTCCAGTTCCTTGTTGGAAGCTCACCCTGCTCTGCGCTATACCTAAAGTGAAAGTCAACGTGAGCCCAAGCTTCGAAGTAAGGCCCTGATTATCCTTGCAAAACGAGAGGCGTGCAGCAGCTCCATGAGGCCTTCATCGTTGTTCTGCTTTAGTTTCAAGGTAGTAAGCTTTTCAACACTCCTAGGGGCCTTGCTTCAGCACCCGTTTCAGTACCAGAACACTGCGTAGAACCAGGAAGCTCTGCTCCTGCGTGTATGCTGCGTGTCAACCTAGAAATTAGAGACTGATGGCACAAGGCTAGTTTTCCCATTATGAAAGCTCCGTTGATGCGGCCCCGAAGCTACCTGAAAGCACTGTTGTTACCGTGCTTTTACTTACAGCCGGCATGGTTCATAGAAGAAAATGAGTTTTCTCGAAAGAAACCTTGTGCTTCCAGTTCCTAGTTGGAAGCTCACCCTGCTCTGCTCTATACCAAACGTGAAAGTCAATGTGAGCACTAGCCTCGAAGTAAGGCCCTGATTATCCTGTCAAAACGGGAGGCGTGCAGCAGCTCCATGAGGCCTTCATCGCTGTTCTGCTTTAGTTTCACGGTAGTAAGCTTTCCAAGACTCCTAGGGACTTTGCTTAAGCAACCGTTTCGGTACCAGAACACTGCGTAGAGAGAGTAAGCTCTGGTCCTGCGTGTATGCTGCGTGTCAACCTAGAAATTGGAGACTGATGGCATAAGGCTTCTTTTCCCATTATGAAAGCTCCGTTCATGCGGCCTCGAAGCTACCTGAAAAGCATTGTTGTTGCCGGGGTTTTCCTCACTGCCGGCATGGTTCTGAGAAGAAAATGAGTTTTCTCCTAAGAAACCTTGGGTTTCCAGTTCCTTGTTGGAAGCTCACCCTGCTCTGCGCTATACCTAAAGTGAAAGTCAACGTGAGCCCAAGCTTCGAAGTAAGGCCCTGATTATCCTTGCAAAACGAGAGGCGTGCAGCAGCTCCATGAGGCCTTCATCGTTGTTCTGCTTTAGTTTCAAGGTAGTAAGCTTTTCAACACTCCTAGGGGCCTTGCTTCAGCACCCGTTTCAGTACCAGAACACTGCGTAGAACCAGGAAGCTCTGCTCCTGCGTGTATGCTGCGTGTCAACCTAGAAATTAGAGACTGATGGCACAAGGCTAGTTTTCCCATTATGAAAGCTCCGTTGATGCGGCCCCGAAGCTACCTGAAAGCACTGTTGTTACCGTGCTTTTACTTACAGCCGGCATGGTTCATAGAAGAAAATGAGTTTTCTCGAAAGAAACCTTGTGCTTCCAGTTCCTAGTTGGAAGCTCACCCTGCTCTGCTCTATACCAAACGTGAAAGTCAATGTGAGCACTAGCCTCGAAGTAAGGCCCTGATTATCCTGGCAAAACGGGAGGCGTGCAGCAGCTCCATGAGGCCTTCATCACTGTTCTGATTTAGTTTCACGGTAGTAAGCTTTCCAAGACTCCTAGGGACTTTGCTTAAGCAACCGTTTCGGTACCAGAACACTGCGTAGAGAGAGTAAGCTCTGGTCCTGCGTGTATGCTGCGTGTCAACCTAGAAATTGGAGACTGATGGCATAAGGCTTCTTTTCCCATTATGAAAGCTCCGTTCATGCGGCCTCGAAGCTACCTGAAAAGCATTGTTGTTGCCGGGGTTTTCCTCACTGCCGGCATGGTTCTGAGAAGAAAATGAGTTTTCTCCTAAGAAACCTTGGGTTTCCAGTTCCTTGTTGGAAGCTCACCCTGCTCTGCGCTATACCTAAAGTGAAAGTCAACGTGAGCCCAAGCTTCGAAGTAAGGCCCTGATTATCCTTGCAAAACGAGAGGCGTGCAGCAGCTCCATGAGGCCTTCATCGTTGTTCTGCTTTAGTTTCAAGGTAGTAAGCTTTTCAACACTCCTAGGGGCCTTGCTTCAGCACCCGTTTCAGTACCAGAACACTGCGTAGAACCAGGAAGCTCTGCTCCTGCGTGTATGCTGCGTGTCAACCTAGAAATTAGAGACTGATGGCACAATGCTAGTTTTCCCATTATGAAAGCTCCGTTGATGCGGCCCCGAAGCTACCTGAAAGCACTGTTGTTACCGTGCTTTTACTTACAGCCGGCATGGTTCATAGAAGAAAATGAGTTTTCTCGAAAGAAACCTTGTGCTTCCAGTTCCTAGTTGGAAGCTCACCCTGCTCTGCTCTATACCAAACGTGAAAGTCAATGTGAGCACTAGCCTCGAAGTAAGGCCCTGATTATGCTGGCAAAACGGGAGGCGTGCAGCAGCTCCATGAGGCCTTCATCGCTGTTCTGCTTTAGTTTCACGGTAGTAAGCTTTCCAAGACTCCTAGGGACTTTGCTTAAGCAACCGTTTCGGTACCAGAACACTGCGTAGAGACAGTAAGCTCTGGTCCTGCGTGTATGCTGCGTGTCAACCTAGAAATTGGAGACTGATGGCATAAGGCTTCTTTTCCCATTATGAAAGCTCCGTTCATGCGGCCTCGAAGCTACCTGGAAAGCATTGTTGTTGCCGGGGTTTTCCTCACTGCCGGCATGGTTCTGAGAAGAAAATGAGTTTTCTCCTAAGAAACCTTGGGTTTCCAGTTCCTTGTTGGAAGCTCACCCTGCTCTGCGCTATACCTAAAGTGAAAGTCAACGTGAGCCCAAGCTTCGAAGTAAGGCCCTGATTATCCTTGCAAAACGAGAGGCGTGCAGCAGCTCCATGAGGCCTTCATCGTTGTTCTGCTTTAGTTTCAAGGTAGTAAGCTTTTCAACACTCCTAGGGGACTTGCTTCAGCACCCGTTTCAGTACCAGAACACTGCGTAGAACCAGGAAGCTCTGCTCCTGCGTGTATGCTGCGTGTCAACCTAGAAATTAGAGACTGATGGCACAAGGCTAGTTTTCCCATTATGAAAGCTCCGTTGATGCGGCCCCGAAGCTACCTGAAAAGCACTGTTGTTACCGTGCTTTTACTTACAGCCGGCATGGTTCATAGAAGAAAATGAGTTTTCTCGAAAGAAACCTTGTGCTTCCAGTTCCTAGTTGGAAGCTCACCCTGCTCTGCTCTATACCAAACGTGAAAGTCAATGTGAGCACTAGCCTCGAAGTAAGGCCCTGATTATGCTGGCAAAACGGGAGGCGTGCAGCAGCTCCATGAGGCCTTCATCGCTGTTCTGCTTTAGTTTCACGGTAGTAAGCTTTCCAAGACTCCTAGGGACTTTGCTTAAGCAACCGTTTCGGTACCAGAACACTGCGTAGAGACAGTAAGCTCTGGTCCTGCGTGTATGCTGCGTGTCAACCTAGAAATTGGAGACTGATGGCATAAGGCTTCTTTTCCCATTATGAAAGCTCCGTTCATGCGGCCTCGAAGCTACCTGAAAAGCATTGTTGTTGCCGGGGTTTTCCTCACTGCCGGCATGGTTCTGAGAAGAAAATGAGTTTTCTCCTAAGAAACCTTGGGTTTCCAGTTCCTTGTTGGAAGCTCACCCTGCTCTGCGCTATACCTAAAGTGAAAGTCAACGTGAGCCCAAGCTTCGAAGTAAGGCCCTGATTATCCTTGCAAAACGAGAGGCGTGCAGCAGCTCCATGAGGCCTTCATCGTTGTTCTGCTTTAGTTTCAAGGTAGTAAGCTTTTCAACACTCCTAGGGGCCTTGCTTCAGCACCCGTTTCAGTACCAGAACACTGCGTAGAACCAGGAAGCTCTGCTCCTGCGTGTATGCTGCGTGTCAACCTAGAAATTAGAGACTGATGGCACAAGGCTAGTTTTCCCATTATGAAAGCTCCGTTGATGCGGCCCCGAAGCTACCTGAAAGCACTGTTGTTACCGTGCTTTTACTTACAGCCGGCATGGTTCATAGAAGAAAATGAGTTTTCTCGAAAGAAACCTTGTGCTTCCAGTTCCTAGTTGGAAGCTCACCCTGCTCTGCTCTATACCAAACGTGAAAGTCAATGTGAGCACTAGCCTCGAAGTAAGGCCCTGATTATCCTGTCAAAACGGGAGGCGTGCAGCAGCTCCATGAGGCCTTCATCGCTGTTCTGCTTTAGTTTCACGGTAGTAAGCTTTCCAAGACTCCTAGGGACTTTGCTTAAGCAACCGTTTCGGTACCAGAACACTGCGTAGAGACAGTAAGCTCTGGTCCTGCGTGTATGCTGCGTGTCAACCTAGAAATTGGAGACTGATGGCATAAGGCTTCTTTTCCCATTATGAAAGCTCCGTTCATGCGGCCTCGAAGCTACCTGAAAAGCATTGTTGTTGCCGGGGTTTTCCTCACTGCCGGCATGGTTCTGAGAAGAAAATGAGTTTTCTCCTAAGAAACCTTGGGTTTCCAGTTCCTTGTTGGAAGCTCACCCTGCTCTGCGCTATACCTAAAGTGAAAGTCAACGTGAGCCCAAGCTTCGAAGTAAGGCCCTGATTATCCTTGCAAAACGAGAGGCGTGCAGCAGCTCCATGAGGCCTTCATCGTTGTTCTGCTTTAGTTTCAAGGTACTGAGCTTTTCAACACTCCTAGGGGCCTTGCTTCAGCACCCGTTTCAGTACCAGAACACTGCGTAGAACCAGGAAGCTCTGCTCCTGCGTGTATGCTGCGTGTCAACCTAGAAATTAGAGACTGATGGCACAAGGCTAGTTTTCCCATTATGAAAGCTCCGTTGATGCGGCCCCGAAGCTACCTGAAAGCACTGTTGTTACCGTGCTTTTACTTACAGCCGGCATGGTTCATAGAAGAAAATGAGTTTTCTCGAAAGAAACCTTGTGCTTCCAGTTCCTAGTTGGAAGCTCACCCTGCTCTGCTCTATACCAAACGTGAAAGTCAATGTGAGCACTAGCCTCGAAGTAAGGCCCTGATTATCCTGGCAAAACGGGAGGCGTGCAGCAGCTCCATGAGGCCTTCATCGCTGTTCTGCTTTAGTTTCACGGTAGTAAGCTTTCCAAGACTCCTAGGGACTTTGCTTAAGCAACCGTTTCGGTACCAGAACACTGCGTAGAGACAGTAAGCTCTGGTCCTGCGTGTATGCTGCGTGTCAACCTAGAAATTGGAGACTGATGGCATAAGGCTTCTTTTCCCATTATGAAAGCTCCGTTCATGCGGCCTCGAAGCTACCTGAAAAGCATTGTTGTTGCCGGGGTTTTCCTCACTGCCGGCATGGTTCTGAGAAGAAAATGAGTTTTCTCCTAAGAAACCTTGGGTTTCCAGTTCCTTGTTGGAAGCTCACCCTGCTCTGCGCTATACCTAAAGTGAAAGTCAACGTGAGCCCAAGCTTCGAAGTAAGGCCCTGATTATCCTTGCAAAACGAGAGGCGTGCAGCAGCTCCATGAGGCCTTCATCGTTGTCCTGCTTTAGTTTCAAGGTAGTAAGCTTTTCAACACTCCTAGGGGCCTTGCTTCAGCACCCGTTTCAGTACCAGAACACTGCGTAGAACCAGGAAGCTCTGCTCCTGCGTGTATGCTGCGTGTCAACCTAGAAATTAGAGACTGATGGCACAAGGCTAGTTTTCCCATTATGAAAGCTCCGTTGATGCGGCCCCGAAGCTACCTGAAAGCACTGTTGTTACCGTGCTTTTACTTACAGCCGGCATGGTTCATAGAAGAAAATGAGTTTTCTCGAAAGAAACCTTGTGATTCCAGTTCCTAGTTGGAAGCTCACCCTGCTCTGCTCTATACCAAACGTGAAAGTCAATGTGAGCACTAGCCTCGAAGTAAGGCCCTGATTATCCTGGCAAAACGGGAGGCGTGCAGCAGCTCCATGAGGCCTTCATCGCTGTTCTGCTTTAGTTTCACGGTAGTAAGCTTTCCAAGACTCCTAGGGACTTTGCTTAAGCAACCGTTTCGGTACCAGAACACTGCGTAGAGACAGTAAGCTCTGGTCCTGCGTGTATGCTGCGTGTCAACCTAGAAATTGGAGACTGATGGCATAAGGCTTCTTTTCCCATTATGAAAGCTCCGTTCATGCGGCCTCGAAGCTACCTGAAAAGCATTGTTGTTGCCGGGGTTTTCCTCACTGCCGGCATGGTTCTGAGAAAAAAATGAGTTTTCTCCTAAGAAACCTTGGGTTTCCAGTTCCTTGTTGGAAGCTCACCCTGCTCTGCGCTATACCTAAAGTGAAAGTCAACGTGAGCCCAAGCTTCGAAGTAAGGCCCTGATTATCCTTGCAAAACGAGAGGCGTGCAGCAGCTCCATGAGGCCTTCATCGTTGTTCTGCTTTAGTTTCAAGGTAGTAAGCTTTTCAACACTCCTAGGGGCCTTGCTTCAGCACCCGTTTCAGTACCAGAACACTGCGTAGAACCAGGAAGCTCTGCTCCTGCGTGTATGCTGCGTGTCAACCTAGAAATTAGAGACTGATGGCACAAGGCTAGTTTTCCCATTATGAAAGCTCCGTTGATGCGGCCCCGAAGCTACCTGAAAAGCACTGTTGTTACCGTGCTTTTACTTACAGCCGGCATGGTTCATAGAAGAAAATGAGTTTTCTCGAAAGAAACCTTGTGCTTCCAGTTCCTAGTTGGAAGCTCACCCTGCTCTGCTCTATACCAAACGTGAAAGTCAATGTGAGCACTAGCCTCGAAGTAAGGCCCTGATTATGCTGGCAAAACGGGAGGCGTGCAGCAGCTCCATGAGGCCTTCATCGCTGTTCTGCTTTAGTTTCACGGTAGTAAGCTTTCCAAGACTCCTACGGACTTTGCTTAAGCAACCGTTTCGGTACCAGAACACTGCGTAGAGACAGTAAGCTCTGGTCCTGCGTGTATGCTGCGTGTCAACCTAGAAATTGGAGACTGATGGCATAAGGCTTCTTTTCCCATTATGAAAGCTCCGTTCATGCGGCCTCGAAGCTACCTGAAAAGCATTGTTGTTGCCGGGGTTTTCCTCACTGCCGGCATGGTTCTGAGAAGAAAATGAGTTTTCTCCTAAGAAACCTTGGGTTTCCAGTTCCTTGTTGGAAGCTCACCCTGCTCTGCGCTATACCTAAAGTGAAAGTCAACGTGAGCCCAAGCTTCGAAGTAAGGCCCTGATTATCCTTGCAAAACGAGAGGCGTGCAGCAGCTCCATGAGGCCTTCATCGTTGTTCTGCTTTAGTTTCAAGGTAGTAAGCTTTTCAACACTCCTAGGGGCCTTGCTTCAGCACCCGTTTCAGTACCAGAACACTGCGTAGAACCAGGAAGCTCTGCTCCTGCGTGTATGCTGCGTGTCAACCTAGAAATTAGAGACTGATGGCACAAGGCTAGTTTTCCCATTATGAAAGCTCCGTTGATGCGGCCCCGAAGCTACCTGAAAAGCACTGTTGTTACCGTGCTTTTACTTACAGCCGGCATGGTTCATAGAAGAAAATGAGTTTTCTCGAAAGAAACCTTGTGCTTCCAGTTCCTAGTTGGAAGCTCACCCTGCTCTGTTCTATACCAAACGTGAAAGTCAATGTGAGCACTAGCCTCGAAGTAAGGCCCTGATTATGCTGGCAAAACGGGAGGCGTGCAGCAGCTCCATGAGGCCTTCATCGCTGTTCTGCTTTAGTTTCACGGTAGTAAGCTTTCCAAGACTCCTAGGGACTTTGCTTAAGCAACCGTTTCGGTACCAGAACACTGCGTAGAGACAGTAAGCTCTGGTCCTGCGTGTATGCTGCGTGTCAACCTAGAAATTGGAGACTGATGGCATAAGGCTTCTTTTCCCATTATGAAAGCTCCGTTCATGCGGCCTCGAAGCTACCTGAAAAGCATTGTTGTTGCCGGGGTTTTCCTCACTGCCGGCATGGTTCTGAGAAGAAAATGAGTTTTCTCCTAAGAAACCTTGGGTTTCCAGTTCCTTGTTGGAAGCTCACCCTGCTCTGCGCTATACCTAAAGTGAAAGTCAACGTGAGCCCAAGCTTCGAAGTAAGGCCCTGATTATCCTTGCAAAACGAGAGGCGTGCAGCAGCTCCATGAGGGCTTCATCGTTGTTCTGCTTTAGTTTCAAGGTAGTAAGCTTTTCAACACTCCTAGGGGACTTGCTTCAGCACCCGTTTCAGTACCAGAACACTGCGTAGAACCAGGAAGCTCTGCTCCTGCGTGTATGCTGCGTGTCAACCTAGAAATTAGAGACTGATGGCACAAGGCTAGTTTTCCCATTATGAAAGCTCCGTTGATGCGGCCCCGAAGCTACCTGAAAGCACTGTTGTTACCGTGCTTTTACTTACAGCCGGCATGGTTCATAGAAGAAAATGAGTTTTCTCGAAAGAAACCTTGTGCTTCCAGTTCCTAGTTGGAAGCTCACCCTGCTCTGCTCTATACCAAACGTGAAAGTCAATGTGAGCACTAGCCTCGAAGTAAGGCCCTGATTATCCTGTCAAAACGGGAGGCGTGCAGCAGCTCCATGAGGCCTTCATCGCTGTTCTGCTTTAGTTTCACGGTAGTAAGCTTTCCAAGACTCCTAGGGACTTTGCTTAAGCAACCGTTTCGGTACCAGAACACTGCGTAGAGACAGTAAGCTCTGGTCCTGCGTGTATGCTGCGTGTCAACCTAGAAATTGGAGACTGATGGCATAAGGCTTCTTTTCCCATTATGAAAGCTCCGTTCATGCGGCCTCGAAGCTACCTGAAAAGCATTGTTGTTGCCGGGGTTTTCCTCACTGCCGGCATGGTTCTGAGAAAAAAATGAGTTTTCTCCTAAGAAACCTTGGGTTTCCAGTTCCTTGTTGGAAGCTCACCCTGCTCTGCGCTATACCTAAAGTGAAAGTCAACGTGAGCCCAAGCTTCGAAGTAAGGCCCTGATTATCCTTGCAAAACGAGAGGCGTGCAGCAGCTCCATGAGGCCTTCATCGTTGTTCTGCTTTAGTTTCAAGGTAGTAAGCTTTTCAACACTCCTAGGGGCCTTGCTTCAGCACCCGTTTCAGTACCAGAACACTGCGTAGAACCAGGAAGCTCTGCTCCTGCGTGTATGCTGCGTGTCAACCTAGAAATTAGAGACTGATGGCACAAGGCTAGTTTTCCCATTATGAAAGCTCCGTTGATGCGGCCCCGAAGCTACCTGAAAAGCACTGTTGTTACCGTGCTTTTACTTACAGCCGGCATGGTTCATAGAAGAAAATGAGTTTTCTCGAAAGAAACCTTGTGCTTCCAGTTCCTAGTTGGAAGCTCACCCTGCTCTGTTCTATACCAAACGTGAAAGTCAATGTGAGCACTAGCCTCGAAGTAAGGCCCTGATTATGCTGGCAAAACGGGAGGCGTGCAGCAGCTCCATGAGGCCTTCATCGCTGTTCTGCTTTAGTTTCACGGTAGTAAGCTTTCCAAGACTCCTAGGGACTTTGCTTAAGCAACCGTTTCGGTACCAGAACACTGCATAGAGACAGTAAGCTCTGGTCCTGCGTGTATGCTGCCTGTCAACCTAGAAATTGGAGACTGATGGCATAAGGCTTCTTTTCCCATTATGAAAGCTCCGTTCATGCGGCCTCGAAGCTACCTGAAAAGCATTGTTGTTGCCGGGGTTTTCCTCACTGCCGGCATGGTTCTGAGAAGAAAATGAGTTTTCTCCTAAGAAACCTTGGGTTTCCAGTTCCTTGTTGGAAGCTCACCCTGCTCTGCGCTATACCTAAAGTGAAAGTCAACGTGAGCCCAAGCTTCGAAGTAAGGCCCTGATTATCCTTGCAAAACGAGAGGCGTGCAGCAGCTCCATGAGGCCTTCATCGTTGTTCTGCTTTAGTTTCAAGGTAGTAAGCTTTTCAACACTCCTAGGGGACTTGCTTCAGCAACCGTTTCAGTACCAGAACACTGCGTAGAACCAGGAAGCTCTGCTCCTGCGTGTATGCTGCGTGTCAACCTAGAAATTAGAGACTGATGGCACAAGGCTAGTTTTCCCATTATGAAAGCTCCGTTGATGCGGCCCCGAAGCTACCTGAAAAGCACTGTTGTTACCGTGCTTTTACTTACAGCCGGCATGGTTCATAGAAGAAAATGAGTTTTCTCGAAAGAAACCTTGTGCTTCCAGTTCCTAGTTGGAAGCTCACCCTGCTCTGCTCTATACCAAACGTGAAAGTCAATGTGAGCACTAGCCTCGAAGTAAGGCCCTAATTATGCTGGCAAAACGGGAGGCGTGCAGCAGCTCCATGAGGCCTTCATCGCTGTTCTGCTTTAGTTTCACGGTAGTAAGCTTTCCAAGACTCCTAGGGACTTTGCTTAAGCAACCGTTTCGGTACCAGAACACTGCGTAGAGACAGTAAGCTCTGGTCCTGCGTGTATGCTGCGTGTCAACCTAGAAATTGGAGACTGATGGCATAAGGCTTCTTTTCCCATTATGAAAGCTCCGTTCATGCGGCCTCGAAGCTACCTGAAAAGCATTGTTGTTGCCGGGGTTTTCCTCACTGCCGGCATGGTTCTGAGAAAAAAATGAGTTTTCTCCTAAGAAACCTTGGGTTTCCAGTTCCTTGTTGGAAGCTCACCCTGCTCTGCGCTATACCTAAAGTGAAAGTCAACGTGAGCCCAAGCTTCGAAGTAAGGCCCTGATTATCCTTGCAAAACGAGAGGCGTGCAGCAGCTCCATGAGGCCTTCATCGTTGTTCTGCTTTAGTTTCAAGGTAGTAAGCTTTTCAACACTCCTAGGGGCCTTGCTTCAGCACCCGTTTCAGTACCAGAACACTGCGTAGAACCAGGAAGCTCTGCTCCTGCGTGTATGCTGCGTGTCAACCTAGAAATTAGAGACTGATGGCACAAGGCTAGTTTTCCCATTATGAAAGCTCCGTTGATGCGGCCCCGAAGCTACCTGAAAAGCACTGTTGTTACCGTGCTTTTACTTACAGCCGGCATGGTTCATAGAAGAAAATGAGTTTTCTCGAAAGAAACCTTGTGCTTCCAGTTCCTAGTTGGAAGCTCACCCTGCTCTGTTCTATACCAAACGTGAAAGTCAATGTGAGCACTAGCCTCGAAGTAAGGCCCTGATTATGCTGGCAAAACGGGAGGCGTGCAGCAGCTCCATGAGGCCTTCATCGCTGTTCTGCTTTAGTTTCACGGTAGTAAGCTTTCCAAGACTCCTAGGGACTTTGCTTAAGCAACCGTTTCGGTACCAGAACACTGCATAGAGACAGTAAGCTCTGGTCCTGCGTGTATGCTGCGTGTCAACCTAGAAATTGGAGACTGATGGCATAAGGCTTCTTTTCCCATTATGAAAGCTCCGTTCATGCGGCCTCGAAGCTACCTGAAAAGCATTGTTGTTGCCGGGGTTTTCCTCACTGCCGGCATGGTTCTGAGAAGAAAATGAGTTTTCTCCTAAGAAACCTTGGGTTTCCAGTTCCTTGTTGGAAGCTCACCCTGCTCTGCGCTATACCTAAAGTGAAAGTCAACGTGAGCCCAAGCTTCGAAGTAAGGCCCTGATTATCCTTGCAAAACGAGAGGCGTGCAGCAGCTCCATGAGGCCTTCATCGTTGTTCTGCTTTAGTTTCAAGGTAGTAAGCTTTTCAACACTCCTAGGGGACTTGCTTCAGCACCCGTTTCAGTACCAGAACACTGCGTAGAACCAGGAAGCTCTGCTCCTGCGTGTATGCTGCGTGTCAACCTAGAAATTAGAGACTGATGGCACAAGGCTAGTTTTCCCATTATGAAAGCTCCGTTGATGCGGCCCCGAAGCTACCTGAAAAGCACTGTTGTTACCGTGCTTTTACTTACAGCCGGCATGGTTCATAGAAGAAAATGAGTTTTCTCGAAAGAAACCTTGTGCTTCCAGTTCCTAGTTGGAAGCTCACCCTGCTCTGCTCTATACCAAACGTGAAAGTCAATGTGAGCACTAGCCTCGAAGTAAGGCCCTGATTATGCTGGCAAAACGGGAGGCGTGCAGCAGCTCCATGAGGCCTTCATCGCTGTTCTGCTTTAGTTTCACGGTAGTAAGCTTTCCAAGACTCCTAGGGACTTTGCTTAAGCAACCGTTTCGGTACCAGAACACTGCGTAGAGACAGTAAGCTCTGGTCCTGCGTGTATGCTGCGTGTCAACCTAGAAATTGGAGACTGATGGCATAAGGCTTCTTTTCCCATTATGAAAGCTCCGTTCATGCGGCCTCGAAGCTACCTGAAAAGCATTGTTGTTGCCGGGGTTTTCCTCACTGCCGGCATGGTTCTGAGAAGAAAATGAGTTTTCTCCTAAGAAACCTTGGGTTTCCAGTTCCTTGTTGGAAGCTCACCCTGCTCTGCGCTATACCTAAAGTGAAAGTCAACGTGAGCCCAAGCTTCGAAGTAAGGCCCTGATTATCCTTGCAAAACGAGAGGCGTGCAGCAGCTCCATGAGGCCTTCATCGTTGTTCTGCTTTAGTTTCAAGGTAGTAAGCTTTTCAACACTCCTAGGGGCCTTGCTTCAGCACCCGTTTCAGTACCAGAACACTGCGTAGAACCAGGAAGCTCTGCTCCTGCGTGTATGCTGCGTGTCAACCTAGAAATTAGAGACTGATGGCACAAGGCTAGTTTTCCCATTATGAAAGCTCCGTTGATGCGGCCCCGAAGCTACCTGAAAAGCACTGTTGTTACCGTGCTTTTACTTACAGCCGGCATGGTTCATAGAAGAAAATGAGTTTTCTCGAAAGAAACCTTGTGCTTCCAGTTCCTAGTTGGAAGCTCACCCTGCTCTGTTCTATACCAAACGTGAAAGTCAATGTGAGCACTAGCCTCGAAGTAAGGCCCTGATTATGCTGGCAAAACGGGAGGCGTGCAGCAGCTCCATGAGGCCTTCATCGCTGTTCTGCTTTAGTTTCACGGTAGTAAGCTTTCCAAGACTCCTAGGGAATTTGCTTAAGCAACCGTTTCGGTACCAGAACACTGCGTAGAGACAGTAAGCTCTGGTCCTGCGTGTATGCTGCGTGTCAACCTAGAAATTGGAGACTGATGGCATAAGGCTTCTTTTCCCATTATGAAAGCTCCGTTCATGCGGCCTCGAAGCTACCTGAAAAGCATTGTTGTTGCCGGGGTTTTCCTCACTGCCGGCATGGTTCTGAGAAGAAAATGAGTTTTCTCCTAAGAAACCTTGGGTTTCCAGTTCCTTGTTGGAAGCTCACCCTGCTCTGCGCTATACCTAAAGTGAAAGTCAACGTGAGCCCAAGCTTCGAAGTAAGGCCCTGATTATCCTTGCAAAACGAGAGGCGTGCAGCAGCTCCATGAGGCCTTCATCGTTGTTCTGCTTTAGTTTCAAGGTAGTAAGCTTTTCAACACTCCTAGGGGCCTTGCTTCAGCACCCGTTTCAGTACCAGAACACTGCGTAGAACCAGGAAGCTCTGCTCCTGCGTGTATGCTGCGTGTCAACCTAGAAATTAGAGACTGATGGCACAAGGCTAGTTTTCCCATTATGAAAGCTCCGTTGATGCGGCCCCGAAGCTACCTGAAAGCACTGTTGTTACCGTGCTTTTACTTACAGCCGGCATGGTTCATAGAAGAAAATGAGTTTTCTCGAAAGAAACCTTGTGCTTCCAGTTCCTAGTTGGAAGCTCACCCTGCTCTGCTCTATACCAAACGTGAAAGTCAATGTGAGCACTAGCCTCGAAGTAAGGCCCTGATTATCCTGTCAAAACGGGAGGCGTGCAGCAGCTCCATGAGGCCTTCATCGCTGTTCTGCTTTAGTTTCACGGTAGTAAGCTTTCCAAGACTCCTAGGGACTTTGCTTAAGCAACCGTTTCGGTACCAGAACACTGCGTAGAGACAGTAAGCTCTGGTCCTGCGTGTATGCTGCGTGTCAACCTAGAAATTGGAGACTGATGGCATAAGGCTTCTTTTCCCATTATGAAAGCTCCGTTCATGCGGCCTCGAAGCTACCTGAAAAGCATTGTTGTTGCCGGGGTTTTCCTCACTGCCGGCATGGTTCTGAGAAAAAAATGAGTTTTCTCCTAAGAAACCTTGGGTTTCCAGTTCCTTGTTGGAAGCTCACCCTGCTCTGCGCTATACCTAAAGTGAAAGTCAACGTGAGCCCAAGCTTCGAAGTAAGGCCCTGATTATCCTTGCAAAACGAGAGGCGTGCAGCAGCTCCATGAGGCCTTCATCGTTGTTCTGCTTTAGTTTCAAGGTAGTAAGCTTTTCAACACTCCTAGGGGCCTTGCTTCAGCACCCGTTTCAGTACCAGAACACTGCGTAGAACCAGGAAGCTCTGCTCCTGCGTGTATGCTGCGTGTCAACCTAGAAATTAGAGACTGATGGCACAAGGCTAGTTTTCCCATTATGAAAGCTCCGTTGATGCGGCCCCGAAGCTACCTGAAAAGCACTGTTGTTACCGTGCTTTTACTTACAGCCGGCATGGTTCATAGAAGAAAATGAGTTTTCTCGAAAGAAACCTTGTGCTTCCAGTTCCTAGTTGGAAGCTCACCCTGCTCTGTTCTATACCAAACGTGAAAGTCAATGTGAGCACTAGCCTCGAAGTAAGGCCCTGATTATGCTGGCAAAACGGGAGGCGTGCAGCAGCTCCATGAGGCCTTCATCGCTGTTCTGCTTTAGTTTCACGGTAGTAAGCTTTCCAAGACTCCTAGGGACTTTGCTTAAGCAACCGTTTCGGTACCAGAACACTGCATAGAGACAGTAAGCTCTGGTCCTGCGTGTATGCTGCGTGTCAACCTAGAAATTGGAGACTGATGGCATAAGGCTTCTTTTCCCATTATGAAAGCTCCGTTCATGCGGCCTCGAAGCTACCTGAAAAGCATTGTTGTTGCCGGGGTTTTCCTCACTGCCGGCATGGTTCTGAGAAAAAAATGAGTTTTCTCCTAAGAAACCTTGGGTTTCCAGTTCCTTGTTGGAAGCTCACCCTGCTCTGCGCTATACCTAAAGTGAAAGTCAACGTGAGCCCAAGCTTCGAAGTAAGGCCCTGATTATCCTTGCAAAACGAGAGGCGTGCAGCAGCTCCATGAGGCCTTCATCGTTGTTCTGCTTTAGTTTCAAGGTAGTAAGCTTTTCAACACTCCTAGGGGACTTGCTTCAGCACCCGTTTCAGTACCAGAACACTGCGTAGAACCAGGAAGCTCTGCTCCTGCGTGTATGCTGCGTGTCAACCTAGAAATTAGAGACTGATGGCACAAGGCTAGTTTTCCCATTATGAAAGCTCCGTTGATGCGGCCCCGAAGCTACCTGAAAAGCACTGTTGTTACCGTGCTTTTACTTACAGCCGGCATGGTTCATAGAAGAAAATGAGTTTTCTCGAAAGAAACCTTGTGCTTCCAGTTCCTAGTTGGAAGCTCACCCTGCTCTGCTCTATACCAAACGTGAAAGTCAATGTGAGCACTAGCCTCGAAGTAAGGCCCTGATTATGCTGGCAAAACGGGAGGCGTGCAGCAGCTCCATGAGGCCTTCATCGCTGTTCTGCTTTAGTTTCACGGTAGTAAGCTTTCCAAGACTCCTAGGGACTTTGCTTAAGCAACCGTTTCGGTACCAGAACACTGCGTAGAGACAGTAAGCTCTGGTCCTGCGTGTATGCTGCGTGTCAACCTAGAAATTGGAGACTGATGGCATAAGGCTTCTTTTCCCATTATGAAAGCTCCGTTCATGCGGCCTCGAAGCTACCTGAAAAGCATTGTTGTTGCCGGGGTTTTCCTCACTGCCGGCATGGTTCTGAGAAGAAAATGAGTTTTCTCCTAAGAAACCTTGGGTTTCCAGTTCCTTGTTGGAAGCTCACCCTGCTCTGCGCTATACCTAAAGTGAAAGTCAACGTGAGCCCAAGCTTCGAAGTAAGGCCCTGATTATCCTTGCAAAACGAGAGGCGTGCAGCAGCTCCATGAGGCCTTCATCGTTGTTCTGCTTTAGTTTCAAGGTAGTAAGCTTTTCAACACTCCTAGGGGCCTTGCTTCAGCACCCGTTTCAGTACCAGAACACTGCGTAGAACCAGGAAGCTCTGCTCCTGCGTGTATGCTGCGTGTCAACCTAGAAATTAGAGACTGATGGCACAAGGCTAGTTTTCCCATTATGAAAGCTCCGTTGATGCGGCCCCGAAGCTACCTGAAAGCACTGTTGTTACCGTGCTTTTACTTACAGCCGGCATGGTTCATAGAAGAAAATGAGTTTTCTCGAAAGAAACCTTGTGCTTCCAGTTCCTAGTTGGAAGCTCACCCTGCTCTGCTCTATACCAAACGTGAAAGTCAATGTGAGCACTAGCCTCGAAGTAAGGCCCTGATTATCCTGTCAAAACGGGAGGCGTGCAGCAGCTCCATGAGGCCTTCATCGCTGTTCTGCTTTAGTTTCACGGTAGTAAGCTTTCCAAGACTCCTAGGGACTTTGCTTAAGCAACCGTTTCGGTACCAGAACACTGCATAGAGACAGTAAGCTCTGGTCCTGCGTGTATGCTGCGTGTCAACCTAGAAATTGGAGACTGATGGCATAAGGCTTCTTTTCCCATTATGAAAGCTCCGTTCATGCGGCCTCGAAGCTACCTGAAAAGCATTGTTGTTGCCGGGGTTTTCCTCACTGCCGGCATGGTTCTGAGAAGAAAATGAGTTTTCTCCTAAGAAACCTTGGGTTTCCAGTTCCTTGTTGGAAGCTCACCCTGCTCTGCGCTATACCTAAAGTGAAAGTCAACGTGAGCCCAAGCTTCGAAGTAAGGCCCTGATTATCCTTGCAAAACGAGAGGCGTGCAGCAGCTCCATGAGGCCTTCATCGTTGTTCTGCTTTAGTTTCAAGGTAGTAAGCTTTTCAACACTCCTAGGGGCCTTGCTTCAGCACCCGTTTCAGTACCAGAACACTGCGTAGAACCAGGAAGCTCTGCTCCTGCGTGTATGCTGCGTGTCAACCTAGAAATTAGAGACTGATGGCACAAGGCTAGTTTTCCCATTATGAAAGCTCCGTTGATGCGGCCCCAAAGCTACCTGAAAGCACTGTTGTTACCGTGCTTTTACTTACAGCCGGCATGGTTCATAGAAGAAAATGAGTTTTCTCGAAAGAAACCTTGTGCTTCCAGTTCCTAGTTGGAAGCTCACCCTGCTCTGCTCTATACCAAACGTGAAAGTCAATGTGAGCACTAGCCTCGAAGTAAGGCCCTGATTATGCTGGCAAAACGGGAGGCGTGCAGCAGCTCCATGAGGCCTTCATCGCTGTTCTGCTTTAGTTTCACGGTAGTCAGCTTTCCAAGACTCCTAGGGACTTTGCTTAAGCAACCGTTTCGGTACCAGAACACTGCGTAGAGACAGTAAGCTCTGGTCCTGCGTGTATGCTGCGTGTCAACCTAGAAATTGGAGACTGATGGCATAAGGCTTCTTTTCCCATTATGAAAGCTCCGTTCATGCGGCCTCGAAGCTACCTGAAAAGCATTGTTGTTGCCGGGGTTTTCCTCACTGCCGGCATGGTTCTGAGAAAAAAATGAGTTTTCTCCTAAGAAACCTTGGGTTTCCAGTTCCTTGTTGGAAGCTCACCCTGCTCTGCGCTATACCTAAAGTGAAAGTCAACGTGAGCCCAAGCTTCGAAGTAAGGCCCTGATTATCCTTGCAAAACGAGAGGCGTGCAGCAGCTCCATGAGGCCTTCATCGTTGTTCTGCTTTAGTTTCAAGGTAGTAAGCTTTTCAACACTCCTAGGGGCCTTGCTTCAGCACCCGTTTCAGTACCAGAACACTGCGTAGAACCAGGAAGCCCTGCTCCTGCGTGTATGCTGCGTGTCAACCTAGAAATTAGAGACTGATGGCACAAGGCTAGTTTTCCCATTATGAAAGCTCCGTTGATGCGGCCCCGAAGCTACCTGAAAGCACTGTTGTTACCGTGCTTTTACTTACAGCCGGCATGGTTCATAGAAGAAAATGAGTTTTCTCGAAAGAAACCTTGTGCTTCCAGTTCCTAGTTGGAAGCTCACCCTGCTCTGCTCTATACCAAACGTAAAAGTCAATGTGAGCACTAGCCTCGAAGTAAGGCCCTGATTATGCTGGCAAAACGGGAGGCGTGCAGCAGCTCCATGAGGCCTTCATCGCTGTTCTGCTTTAGTTTCACAGTAGTAAGCTTTCCAACATTCCTAGGGACTTTGCTTAAGCAACCGTTTCGGTACCAGAACACTGCGTAGAGACAGTAAGCTCTGGTCCTGCGTGTATGCTGCGTGTCAACCTAGAAATTGGAGACTGATGGCATAAGGCTTCTTTTCCCATTATGAAAGCTCCGTTCATGCGGCCTCGAAGCTACCTGAAAAGCATTGTTGTTGCCGGGGTTTTCCTCACTGCCGGCATGGTTCTGAGAAGAAAATGAGTTTTCTCCTAAGAAACCTTGGGTTTCCAGTTCCTTGTTGGAAGCTCACCCTGCTCTGCGCTATACCTAAAGTGAAAGTCAACGTGAGCCCAAGCTTCGAAGTAAGGCCCTGATTATCCTTGCAAAACGAGAGGCGTGCAGCAGCTCCATGAGGCCTTCATCGTTGTTCTGCTTTAGTTTCAAGGTAGTAAGCTTTTCAACACTCCTAGGGGCCTTGCTTCAGCACCCGTTTCAGTACCAGAACACTGCGTAGAACCAGGAAGCTCTGCTCCTGCGTGTATGCTGCGTGTCAACCTAGAAATTAGAGACTGATGGCACAAGGCTAGTTTTCCCATTATGAAAGCTCCGTTGATGCGGCCCCGAAGCTACCTGAAAAGCACTGTTGTTACCGTGCATTTACTTACAGCCGGCATGGTTCATAGAAGAAAATGAGTTTTCTCGAAAGAAACCTTGTGCTTCCAGTTCCTAGTTGGAAGCTCACCCTACTCTGCTCTATACCAAACGTGAAAGTCAATGTGAGCACTAGCCTCGAAGTAAGGCCCTGATTATGCTGGCAAAACGGGAGGCGTGCAGCAGCTCCATGAGGCCTTCATCGCTGTTCTGCTTTAGTTTCACGGTAGTAAGCTTTCCAAGACTCCTAGGGACTTTGCTTAAGCAACCGTTTCGGTACCAGAACACTGCATAGAGACAGTAAGCTCTGGTCCTGCGTGTATGCTGCCTGTCAACCTAGAAATTGGAGACTGATGGCATAAGGCTTCTTTTCCCATTATGAAAGCTCCGTTCATGCGGCCTCGAAGCTACCTGAAAAGCATTGTTGTTGCCGGGGTTTTCCTCACTGCCGGCATGGTTCTGAGAAGAAAATGAGTTTTCTCCTAAGAAACCTTGGGTTTCCAGTTCCTTGTTGGAAGCTCACCCTGCTCTGCGCTATACCTAAAGTGAAAGTCAACGTGAGCCCAAGCTTCGAAGTAAGGCCCTGATTATCCTTGCAAAACGAGAGGCGTGCAGCAGCTCCATGAGGCCTTCATCGTTGTTCTGCTTTAGTTTCAAGGTAGTAAGCTTTTCAACACTCCTAGGGGCCTTGCTTCAGCACCCGTTTCAGTACCAGAACACTGCGTAGAACCAGGAAGCTCTGCTCCTGCGTGTATGCTGCGTGTCAACCTAGAAATTAGAGACTGATGGCACAAGGCTAGTTTTCCCATTATGAAAGCTCCGTTGATGCGGCCCCGAAGCTACCTGAAAAGCACTGTTGTTACCGTGCTTTTACTTACAGCCGGCATGATTCATAGAAGAAAATGAGTTTTCTCGAAAGAAACCTTGTGCTTCCAGTTCCTAGTTGGAAGCTCACCCTGCTCTGTTCTATACCAAACATGAAAGTCAATGTGAGCACTAGCCTCGAAGTAAGGCCCTGATTATGCTGGCAAAACGGGAGGCGTGCAGCAGCTCCATGAGGCCTTCATCGCTGTTCTGCTTTAGTTTCACGGTAGTAAGCTTTCCAAGACTCCTAGGGACTTTGCTTAAGCAACCGTTTCGGTACCAGAACACTGCGTAGAGACAGTAAGCTCTGGTCCTGCGTGTATGCTGCGTGTCAACCTAGAAATTGGAGACTGATGGCATAAGGCTTCTTTTCCCACTATGAAAGCTCCGTTCATGCGGCCTCGAAGCTACCTGAAAAGCATTGTTGTTGCCGGGGTTTTCCTCACTGCCGGCATGGTTCTGAGAAGAAAATGAGTTTTCTCCTAAGAAACCTTGGGTTTCCAGTTCCTTGTTGGAAGCTCACCCTGCTCTGCGCTATACCTAAAGTGAAAGTCAACGTGAGCCCAAGCTTCGAAGTAAGGCCCTGATTATCCTTGCAAAACGAGAGGCGTGCAGCAGCTCCATGAGGCCTTCATCGTTGTTCTGCTTTAGTTTCAAGGTAGTAAGCTTTTCAACACTCCTAGCGGCCTTGCTTCAGCACCCGTTTCAGTACCAAAACACTGCCTAGAACCAGGAAGCTCTGCTCCTGCGTGTATGCTGCGTGTCAACCTAGAAATTAGAGACTGATGGCACAAGGCTAGTTTTCCCATTATGAAAGCGCCGTTGATGCGGCCCCGAAGCTACCTGAAAAGCACTGTTGTTACCGTGCTTTTACTTACAGCCGGCATGGTTCATAGAAGAAAATGAGTTTTCTCGAAAGAAACCTTGTGCTTCCAGTTCCTAGTTGGAAGCTCACCCTGCTCTGCTCTATACCAAACGTGAAAGTCAATGTGAGCACTAGCCTCGAAGTAAGGCCCTGATTATGCTGGCAAAACGGGAGGCGTGCAGCAGCTCCATGAGGCCTTCATCGCTGTTCTGCTTTAGTTTCACGGTAGTAAGCTTTCCAAGACTCCTAGGGACTTTGCTTAAGCAACCGTTTCGGTACCAGAACACTGCATAGAGACAGTAAGCTCTGGTCCTGCGTGTATGCTGCGTGTCAACCTAGAAATTGGAGACTGATGGCATAAGGCTTCTTTTCCCATTATGAAAGCTCCGTTCATGCGGCCTCGAAGCTACCTGAAAAGCATTGTTGTTGCCGGGGTTTTCCTCACTGCCGGCATGGTTCTGAGAAGAAAATGAGTTTTCTCCTAAGAAACCTTGGGTTTCCAGTTCCTTGTTGGAAGCTCACCCTGCTCTGCGCTATACCTAAAGTGAAAGTCAACGTGAGCCCAAGCTTCGAAGTAAGGCCCTGATTATCCTTGCAAAACGAGAGGCGTGCAGCAGCTCCATGAGGCCTTCATCGTTGTTCTGCTTTAGTTTCAAGGTAGTAAGCTTTTCAACACTCCTAGGGGCCTTGCTTCAGCACCCGTTTCAGTACCAGAACACTGCCTAGAACCAGGAAGCTCTGCTCCTGCGTGTATGCTGCGTGTCAACCTAGAAATTAGAGACTGATGGCACAAGGCTAGTTTTCCCATTATGAAAGCGCCATTGATGCGGCCCCGAAGCTACCTGAAAAGCACTGTTGTTACCGTGCTTTTACTTACAGCCGGCATGGTTCATAGAAGAAAATGAGTTTTCTCCAAAGAAACCTTGTGCTTCCAGTTCCTAGTTGGAAGCTCACCCTGCTCTGCTCTATACCAAACGTGAAAGTCAATGTGAGCACTAGCCTCGAAGTAAGGCCCTGATTATGCTGGCAAAACGGGAGGCGTGCAGCAGCTCCATGAGGCCTTCATCGCTGTTCTGCTTTAGTTTCACGGTAGTAAGCTTTCCAAGACTCCTAGGGACTTTGCTTAAGCAACCGTTTCGGTACCAGAACACTGCGTAGAGACAGTAAGCTCTGGTCCTGCGTGTATGCTGCGTGTCAACCTAGAAATTGGAGACTGATGGCATAAGGCTTCTTTTCCCATTATGAAAGCTCCGTTCATGCGGCCTCGAAGCTACCTGAAAAGCATTGTTGTTGCCGGGGTTTTCCTCACTGCCGGCATGGTTCTGAGAAGAAAATGAGTTTTCTCCTAAGAAACCTTGGGTTTCCAGTTCCTTGTTGGAAGCTCACCCTGCTCTGCGCTATACCTAAAGTGAAAGTCAACGTGAGCCCAAGCTTCGAAGTAAGGCCCTGATTATCCTTGCAAAACGAGAGGCGTGCAGCAGCTCCATGAGGCCTTCATCGTTGTTCTGCTTTAGTTTCAAGGTAGTAAGCTTTTCAACACTCCTAGGGGCCTTGCTTCAGCACCCGTTTCAGTACCAGAACACTGCGTAGAACCAGGAAGCTCTGCTCCTGCGTGTATGCTGCGTGTCAACCTAGAAATTAGAGACTGATGGCACAAGGCTAGTTTTCCCATTATGAAAGCTCCGTTGATGCGGCCCCGAAGCTACCTGAAAAGCACTGTTGTTACCGTGCTTTTACTTACAGCCGGCATGATTCATAGAAGAAAATGAGTTTTCTCGAAAGAAACCTTGTGCTTCCAGTTCCTAGTTGGAAGCTCACCCTGCTCTGCTCTATACCAAACGTGAAAGTCAATGTGAGCACTAGCCTTGAAGTAAGGCCCTCAATATGCTGGCAAAACGGGAGGCGTGCAGCAGCTCCATGAGGCCTTCATCGCTGTTCTGCTTTAGTTTCACAGTAGTAAGCTTTACAACATTCCTAGGGACTTTGCTTAAGCAACCGTTTCGGTACCAGAACACTGCGTAGAGACAGTAAGCTCTGGTCCTGCGTGTATGCTGCGTGTCAACCTAGAAATTGGAGACTGATGGCATAAGGCTTCTTTTCCCATTATGAAAGCTCCGTTCATGCGGCCTCGAAGCTACCTGAAAAGCATTGTTGTTGCCGGGGTTTTCCTCACTGCCGGCATGGTTCTGAGAAGAAAATGAGTTTTCTCCTAAGAAACCTTGGGTTTCCAGTTCCTTGTTGGAAGCTCACCCTGCTCTGCGCTATACCTAAAGTGAAAGTCAACGTGAGCCCAAGCTTCGAAGTAAGGCCCTGATTATCCTTGCAAAACGAGAGGCGTGCAGCAGCTCCATGAGGCCTTCATCGTTGTTCTGCTTTAGTTTCAAGGTAGTAAGCTTTTCAACACTCCTAGGGGCCTTGCTTCAGCACCCGTTTCAGTACCAGAACATTGCGTAGAACCAGGAAGCTCTGCTCCTGCGTGTATGCTGCGTGTCAACCTAGAAATTAGAGACTGATGGCACAAGGCTAGTTTTCCCATTATGAAAGCTCCGTTGATGCGGCCCCAAAGCTACCTGAAAGCACTGTTGTTACCGTGCTTTTACTTACAGCCGGCATGGTTCATAGAAGAAAATGAGTTTTCTCGAAAGAAACCTTGTGCTTCCAGTTCCTAGTTGGAAGCTCACCCTGCTCTGCTCTATACCAAACGTGAAAGTCAATGTGAGCACTAGCCTCGAAGTAAGGCCCTGATTATGCTGGCAAAACGGGAGGCGTGCAGCAGCTCCATGAGGCCTTCATCGCTGTTCTGCTTTAGTTTCACGGTAGTCAGCTTTCCAAGACTCCTAGGGACTTTGCTTAAGCAACCGTTTCGGTACCAGAACACTGCGTAGAGACAGTAAGCTCTGGTCCTGCGTGTATGCTGCGTGTCAACCTAGAAATTGGAGACTGATGGCATAAGGCTTCTTTTCCCATTATGAAAGCTCCGTTCATGCGGCCTCGAAGCTACCTGAAAAGCATTGTTGTTGCCGGGGTTTTCCTCACTGCCGGCATGGTTCCGAGAAGAAAATGAGTTTTCTCCTAAGAAACCTTGGGTTTCCAGTTCCTTGTTGGAAGCTCACCCTGCTCTGCGCTATACCTAAAGTGAAAGTCAACGTGAGCCCAAGCTTCGAAGTAAGGCCCTGATTATCCTTGCAAAACGAGAGGCGTGCAGCAGCTCCATGAGGCCTTCATCGTTGTTCTGCTTTAGTTTCAAGGTAGTAAGCTTTTCAACACTCCTAGGGGCCTTGCTTCAGCACCCGTTTCAGTACCAGAACATTGCGTAGAACCAGGAAGCTCTGCTCCTGCGTGTATGCTGCGTGTCAACCTAGAAATTAGAGACTGATGGCACAAGGCTAGTTTTCCCATTATGAAAGCTCCGTTGATGCGGCCCCAAAGCTACCTGAAAGCACTGTTGTTACCGTGCTTTTACTTACAGCCGGCATGGTTCATAGAAGAAAATGAGTTTTCTCGAAAGAAACCTTGTGCTTCCAGTTCCTAGTTGGAAGCTCACCCTGCTCTGCTCTATACCAAACGTGAAAGTCAATGTGAGCACTAGCCTCGAAGTAAGGCCCTGATTATGCTGGCAAAACGGGAGGCGTGCAGCAGCTCCATGAGGCCTTCATCGCTGTTCTGCTTTAGTTTCACGGTAGTAAGCTTTCCAAGACTCCTAGGGAGTTTGCTTAAGCAACCGTTTCGGTACCAGAACACTGCGTAGAGACAGTAAGCTCTGGTCCTGCGTGTATGCTGCGTGTCAACCTAGAAATTGGAGACTGATGGCATAAGGCTTCTTTTCCCATTATGAAAGCTCCGTTCATGCGGCCTCGAAGCTACCTGAAAAGCATTGTTGTTGCCGGGGTTTTCCTCACTGCCGGCATGGTTCTGAGAAAAAAATGAGTTTTCTCCTAAGAAACCTTGGGTTTCCAGTTCCTTGTTGGAAGCTCACCCTGCTCTGCGCTATACCTAAAGTGAAAGTCAACGTGAGCCCAAGCTTCGAAGTAAGGCCCTGATTATCCTTGCAAAACGAGAGGCGTGCAGCAGCTCCATGAGGCCTTCATCGTTGTTCTGCTTTAGTTTCAAGGTAGTAAGCTTTTCAACACTCCTAGGGGCCTTGCTTCAGCACCCGTTTCAGTACCAGAACACTGCGTAGAACCAGGAAGCCCTGCTCCTGCGTGTATGCTGCGTGTCAACCTAGAAATTAGAGACTGATGGCACAAGGCTAGTTTTCCCATTATGAAAGCTCCGTTGATGCGGCCCCGAAGCTACCTGAAAGCACTGTTGTTACCGTGCTTTTACTTACAGCCGGCATGGTTCATAGAAGAAAATGAGTTTTCTCGAAAGAAACCTTGTGCTTCCAGTTCCTAGTTGGAAGCTCACCCTGCTCTGCTCTATACCAAACGTAAAAGTCAATGTGAGCACTAGCCTCGAAGTAAGGCCCTGATTATGCTGGCAAAACGGGAGGCGTGCAGCAGCTCCATGAGGCCTTCATCGCTGTTCTGCTTTAGTTTCACAGTAGTAAGCTTTCCAACATTCCTAGGGACTTTGCTTAAGCAACCGTTTCGGTACCAGAACACTGCGTAGAGACAGTAAGCTCTGGTCCTGCGTGTATGCTGCGTGTCAACCTAGAAATTGGAGACTGATGGCATAAGGCTTCTTTTCCCATTATGAAAGCTCCGTTCATGCGGCCTCGAAGCTACCTGAAAAGCATTGTTGTTGCCGGGGTTTTCCTCACTGCCGGCATGGTTCTGAGAAGAAAATGAGTTTTCTCCTAAGAAACCTTGGGTTTCCAGTTCCTTGTTGGAAGCTCACCCTGCTCTGCGCTATACCTAAAGTGAAAGTCAACGTGAGCCCAAGCTTCGAAGTAAGGCCCTGATTATCCTTGCAAAACGAGAGGCGTGCAGCAGCTCCATGAGGCCTTCATCGTTGTTCTGCTTTAGTTTCAAGGTAGTAAGCTTTTCAACACTCCTAGGGGCCTTGCTTCAGCACCCGTTTCAGTACCAGAACACTGCGTAGAACCAGGAAGCTCTGCTCCTGCGTGTATGCTGCGTGTCAACCTAGAAATTAGAGACTGATGGCACAAGGCTAGTTTTCCCATTATGAAAGCTCCGTTGATGCGGCCCCGAAGCTACCTGAAAAGCACTGTTGTTACCGTGCATTTACTTACAGCCGGCATGGTTCATAGAAGAAAATGAGTTTTCTCGAAAGAAACCTTGTGCTTCCAGTTCCTAGTTGGAAGCTCACCCTACTCTGCTCTATACCAAACGTGAAAGTCAATGTGAGCACTAGCCTCGAAGTAAGGCCCTGATTATGCTGGCAAAACGGGAGGCGTGCAGCAGCTCCATGAGGCCTTCATCGCTGTTCTGCTTTAGTTTCACGGTAGTAAGCTTTCCAAGACTCCTAGGGACTTTGCTTAAGCAACCGTTTCGGTACCAGAACACTGCATAGAGACAGTAAGCTCTGGTCCTGCGTGTATGCTGCCTGTCAACCTAGAAATTGGAGACTGATGGCATAAGGCTTCTTTTCCCATTATGAAAGCTCCGTTCATGCGGCCTCGAAGCTACCTGAAAAGCATTGTTGTTGCCGGGGTTTTCCTCACTGCCGGCATGGTTCTGAGAAGAAAATGAGTTTTCTCCTAAGAAACCTTGGGTTTCCAGTTCCTTGTTGGAAGCTCACCCTGCTCTGCGCTATACCTAAAGTGAAAGTCAACGTGAGCCCAAGCTTCGAAGTAAGGCCCTGATTATCCTTGCAAAACGAGAGGCGTGCAGCAGCTCCATGAGGCCTTCATCGTTGTTCTGCTTTAGTTTCAAGGTAGTAAGCTTTTCAACACTCCTAGGGGCCTTGCTTCAGCACCCGTTTCAGTACCAGAACACTGCGTAGAACCAGGAAGCTCTGCTCCTGCGTGTATGCTGCGTGTCAACCTAGAAATTAGAGACTGATGGCACAAGGCTAGTTTTCCCATTATGAAAGCTCCGTTGATGCGGCCCCGAAGCTACCTGAAAAGCACTGTTGTTACCGTGCTTTTACTTACAGCCGGCATGATTCATAGAAGAAAATGAGTTTTCTCGAAAGAAACCTTGTGCTTCCAGTTCCTAGTTGGAAGCTCACCCTGCTCTGTTCTATACCAAACATGAAAGTCAATGTGAGCACTAGCCTCGAAGTAAGGCCCTGATTATGCTGGCAAAACGGGAGGCGTGCAGCAGCTCCATGAGGCCTTCATCGCTGTTCTGCTTTAGTTTCACGGTAGTAAGCTTTCCAAGACTCCTAGGGACTTTGCTTAAGCAACCGTTTCGGTACCAGAACACTGCGTAGAGACAGTAAGCTCTGGTCCTGCGTGTATGCTGCGTGTCAACCTAGAAATTGGAGACTGATGGCATAAGGCTTCTTTTCCCACTATGAAAGCTCCGTTCATGCGGCCTCGAAGCTACCTGAAAAGCATTGTTGTTGCCGGGGTTTTCCTCACTGCCGGCATGGTTCTGAGAAGAAAATGAGTTTTCTCCTAAGAAACCTTGGGTTTCCAGTTCCTTGTTGGAAGCTCACCCTGCTCTGCGCTATACCTAAAGTGAAAGTCAACGTGAGCCCAAGCTTCGAAGTAAGGCCCTGATTATCCTTGCAAAACGAGAGGCGTGCAGCAGCTCCATGAGGCCTTCATCATTGTTCTGCTTTAGTTTCAAGGTAGTAAGCTTTTCAACACTCCTAGCGGCCTTGCTTCAGCACCCGTTTCAGTACCAAAACACTGCCTAGAACCAGGAAGCTCTGCTCCTGCGTGTATGCTGCGTGTCAACCTAGAAATTAGAGACTGATGGCACAAGGCTAGTTTTCCCATTATGAAAGCGCCGTTGATGCGGCCCCGAAGCTACCTGAAAAGCACTGTTGTTACCGTGCTTTTACTTACAGCCGGCATGGTTCATAGAAGAAAATGAGTTTTCTCGAAAGAAACCTTGTGCTTCCAGTTCCTAGTTGGAAGCTCACCCTGCTCTGCTCTATACCAAACGTGAAAGTCAATGTGAGCACTAGCCTCGAAGTAAGGCCCTGATTATGCTGGCAAAACGGGAGGCGTGCAGCAGCTCCATGAGGCCTTCATCGCTGTTCTGCTTTAGTTTCACGGTAGTAAGCTTTCCAAGACTCCTAGGGACTTTGCTTAAGCAACCGTTTCGGTACCAGAACACTGCATAGAGACAGTAAGCTCTGGTCCTGCGTGTATGCTGCGTGTCAACCTAGAAATTGGAGACTGATGGCATAAGGCTTCTTTTCCCATTATGAAAGCTCCGTTCATGCGGCCTCGAAGCTACCTGAAAAGCATTGTTGTTGCCGGGGTTTTCCTCACTGCCGGCATGGTTCTGAGAAGAAAATGAGTTTTCTCCTAAGAAACCTTGGGTTTCCAGTTCCTTGTTGGAAGCTCACCCTGCTCTGCGCTATACCTAAAGTGAAAGTCAACGTGAGCCCAAGCTTCGAAGTAAGGCCCTGATTATCCTTGCAAAACGAGAGGCGTGCAGCAGCTCCATGAGGCCTTCATCGTTGTTCTGCTTTAGTTTCAAGGTAGTAAGCTTTTCAACACTCCTAGGGGCCTTGCTTCAGCACCCGTTTCAGTACCAGAACACTGCCTAGAACCAGGAAGCTCTGCTCCTGCGTGTATGCTGCGTGTCAACCTAGAAATTAGAGACTGATGGCACAAGGCTAGTTTTCCCATTATGAAAGCGCCATTGATGCGGCCCCGAAGCTACCTGAAAAGCACTGTTGTTACCGTGCTTTTACTTACAGCCGGCATGGTTCATAGAAGAAAATGAGTTTTCTCCAAAGAAACCTTGTGCTTCCAGTTCCTAGTTGGAAGCTCACCCTGCTCTGCTCTATACCAAACGTGAAAGTCAATGTGAGCACTAGCCTCGAAGTAAGGCCCTGATTATGCTGGCAAAACGGGAGGCGTGCAGCAGCTCCATGAGGCCTTCATCGCTGTTCTGCTTTAGTTTCACGGTAGTAAGCTTTCCAAGACTCCTAGGGACTTTGCTTAAGCAACCGTTTCGGTACCAGAACACTGCGTAGAGACAGTAAGCTCTGGTCCTGCGTGTATGCTGCGTGTCAACCTAGAAATTGGAGACTGATGGCATAAGGCTTCTTTTCCCATTATGAAAGCTCCGTTCATGCGGCCTCGAAGCTACCTGAAAAGCATTGTTGTTGCCGGGGTTTTCCTCACTGCCGGCATGGTTCTGAGAAGAAAATGAGTTTTCTCCTAAGAAACCTTGGGTTTCCAGTTCCTTGTTGGAAGCTCACCCTGCTCTGCGCTATACCTAAAGTGAAAGTCAACGTGAGCCCAAGCTTCGAAGTAAGGCCCTGATTATCCTTGCAAAACGAGAGGCGTGCAGCAGCTCCATGAGGCCTTCATCGTTGTTCTGCTTTAGTTTCAAGGTAGTAAGCTTTTCAACACTCCTAGGGGCCTTGCTTCAGCACCCGTTTCAGTACCAGAACACTGCGTAGAACCAGGAAGCTCTGCTCCTGCGTGTATGCTGCGTGTCAACCTAGAAATTAGAGACTGATGGCACAAGGCTAGTTTTCCCATTATGAAAGCTCCGTTGATGCGGCCCCGAAGCTACCTGAAAAGCACTGTTGTTACCGTGCTTTTACTTACAGCCGGCATGATTCATAGAAGAAAATGAGTTTTCTCGAAAGAAACCTTGTGCTTCCAGTTCCTAGTTGGAAGCTCACCCTGCTCTGTTCTATACCAAACATGAAAGTCAATGTGAGCACTAGCCTCGAAGTAAGGCCCTGATTATGCTGGCAAAACGGGAGGCGTGCAGCAGCTCCATGAGGCCTTCATCGCTGTTCTGCTTTAGTTTCACGGTATTAAGCTTTCCAAGACTCCTAGGGACTTTGCTTAAGCAACCGTTTCGGTACCAGAACACTGCGTAGAGACAGTAAGCTCTGGTCCTGCGTGTATGCTGCGTGTCAACCTAGAAATTGGAGACTGATGGCATAAGGCTTCTTTTCCCATTATGAAAGTTCCGTTCATGCGGCCTCGAAGCTACCTGAAAAGCATTGTTGTTGCCGGGGTTTTCCTCACTGCCGGCATGGTTCTGAGAAGAAAATGAGTTTTCTCCTAAGAAACCTTGGGTTTCCAGTTCCTTGTTGGAAGCTCACCCTGCTCTGCGCTATACCTAAAGTGAAAGTCAACGTGAGCCCAAGCTTCGAAGTAAGGCCCTGATTATCCTTGCAAAACGAGAGGCGTGCAGCAGCTCCATGAGGCCTTCATCGTTGTTCTGCTTTAGTTTCAAGGTAGTAAGCTTTTCAACACTCCTAGGGGACTTGCTTCAGCACCCGTTTCAGTACCAGAACACTGCGTAGAACCAGGAAGCTCTGCTCCTGCGTGTATGCTGCTTGTCAACCTAGAAATTAGAGACTGATGGCATAAGGCTTCTTTTCCCATTATGAAAGCTCCGTTCATGCGGCCTCGAAGCTACCTGAAAAGCATTGTTGTTGCCGGGGTTTTCCACACTGCCGGCATGGTTCTGAGAAGAAAATGAGTTTTCTCCTAAGAAACCTTGGGTTTCCAGTTCCATGTTGGAAGCTCACCCTGCTCGGCGCTATACCTAAAGTGAAAGTCAACGTGAGCCCAAGCTTCGAAGTAAGGCCCTGATTATCCTTGCAAAACGAGAGGCGTGCAGCAGCTCCATGAGGCCTTCATCGTTGTTCTGCTTTAGTTTCAAGGTAGTAAGCTTTTCAACACTCCTAGGGGACTTGCTTCAGCACCCGTTGCAGTACCAGAACACTGCGTAGATCCAGGAAGCTCTGCTCCTGCGTGTATGCTGCGTGTCAACCTAGAAATTAGAGACTGATGGCACAAGGCTAGTTTTCCCATTATGAAAGCTCCTTTGATGCGGCCCCGAAGCTACCTGAAAAGCACTGTTGTTACCGTGCTTTTACTTACAGCCGGCATGGTTCATAGAAGAAAATGAGTTTTCTCGAAAGAAACCTTGTGCTTCCAGTTCCTAGTTGGAAGCTCACCCTGCTCTGCTCTATACCAAACGTGAAAGTCAACGTGAACCCTAGCCTCGAAGTAAGGCTTTGATTTGCCTTGCCAATGGGGAGGTGTGCAGCAGCTCCATGAGGCCTTCATCACTGTTCTGCTTTAGTTTCACGGTAGTAAGCCTTTCAAAACTCCTAGGGTCCTTGCTTCAGCACCCGTTTCCATACCAGAATACTGAGTAGAGCAAGGAAGCTCTGGTCCTGTTAAGCAACTTCCAGCCCCGTAGGCCTTTTTGGAACACCCCAGTGTTGGCTAGATAGAACCAACACACTGCACTCTTCCTTGGGAGAGCCAGATTACCTCAGCTCCACACAGGATTCACGAACACACTTCTAGACTGTCCTCCATGCAATGGGTGGAACCTCATTCCCCTAGCTGAACTCTATTGAGAAAAACACTCTGCTTCTAATCCCTTTTCACATTTCACACTTAGAGTCACGCATCCGCAAGGAGGTGGTCGGCTTGCATTCCAAGTACAATTTAAGCACAGTTCTTGGTGTAACACTGCAGGTCCTTTGAAGATGCAAAGGCCCCTCAGTCTCGCTCGCGCATCCTTTGTTTTGGAACTTCGCTGCACGCGGAAAACCGCATGTAGAAAAAAGTTGATTCAGGGAAAGCCCCAGTGGGTATCGTGAATCTCTTTTGACTTGTGAGCATCAACATGTACTTATGCTGCGTGTCAACCTAAAAATGGAACACTGATGGCACAAAGCTTGTTTTCCCGTTTTGAAAGCTCCATTCATGCGTCCTCGAAGCTACCTGAAAAGCACTGTTGTTACCGTGCTTTTACTTACAGCCGGCATGGCACATAGAAGAAAATGAGTTTTCTCGAAAGAAACCTTGTGCTTCCAGTTCCTAGTTGGAAGCTCACCCTGCTCTGCTCTATACCAAACGTGAGAGTCAATGTGAGCACTAGCCTCGAAGTAAGGCCCTGATTATGCTGGCAAAACGGGAGGCGTGCAGCAGCTCCATGAGGCCTTCATCGCTGTTCTGCTTTAGTTTCACGGTAGTAAGCTTTCCAAGACTCCTAGGGACTTTGCTTAAGCAACCGTTTCGGTACCAGAACACTGCGTAGAGAGAGTAAGCTCTGGTCCTGCGTGTATGCTGCGTGTCAACCTAGAAATTGGAGACTGATGGCATAAGGCTTCTTTTCCCATTATGAAAGCTCCGTTCATGCGGCCTCGAAGCTACCTGAAAAGCATTGTTGTTGCCGGGGTTTTCCTCACTGCCGGCATGGTTCTGAGAAGAAAATGAGTTTTCTCCTAAGAAACCCTGGGTTTCCACTTCCTTGTTGGAAGCTCACCCTGCTCTGCGCTATACCTAAAGTGAAAGTCAACGTGAGCCCAAGCTTCGAAGTAAGGCCCTGATTATCCTTGCAAAACGAGAGGCGTGCAGCAGCTCCATGAGGCCTTCATCGTTGTTCTGCTTTAGTTTCAAGGTAGTAAGCTTTTCAACACTCCTAGGGGCCTTGCTTCAGCACCCGTTTCAGTACCAGAACACTGCGTAGAACCAGGAAGCTCTGCTCCTGCGTGTATGCTGCGTGTCAACCTAGAAATTAGAGACTGATGGCACAAGGCTAGTTTTCCCATTATGAAAGCTCCGTTGATGCGGCCCCGAAGCTACCTGAAAAGCACTGTTGTTACCGTGCTTTTACTTACAGCCGGCATGGTTCATAGAAGAAAATGAGTTTTCTCGAAAGAAACCTTGTGCTTCCAGTTCCTAGTTGGAAGCTCACCCTGCTCTGCTCTATACCAAACGTGAAAGTCAATGTGAGCACTAGCCTCGAAGTAAGGCCCTGATTATGCTGGCAAAACGGGAGGCGTGCAGCAGCTCCATGAGGCCTTCATCGCTGTTCTGCTTTAGTTTCACGGTAGTAAGCTTTCCAACATTCCTAGGGACTTTGCTTAAGCAACCGTTTCGGTACCAGAACACTGCGTAGAGACAGTAAGCTCTGGTCCTGCGTGTATGCTGCGTGTCAACCTAGAAATTGGAGACTGATGGCATAAGGCTTCTTTTCCCATTATGAAAGCTCCGTTCATGCGGCCTCGAAGCTACCTGAAAAGCATTGTTGTTGCCGGGGTTTTCCTCACTGCCGGCATGGTTCTGAGAAGAAAATGAGTTTTCTCCTAAGAAACCTTGGGTTTCCAGTTCCTTGTTGGAAGCTCACCCTGCTCTGCGCTATACCTAAAGTGAAAGTCAACGTGAGCCCAAGCTTCGAAGTAAGGCCCTGATTATCCTTGCAAAACGAGAGGCGTGCAGCAGCTCCATGAGGCCTTCATCGTTGTTCTGCTTTAGTTTCAAGGTAGTAAGCTTTTCAACACTCCTAGGGGACTTGCTTCAGCACCCGTTTCAGTACCAGAACACTGCGTAGAACCAGGTAGCTCTGCTCCTGCGTGTATGCTGCGTGTCAACCTAGAAATTAGAGACTGATGGCACAAGGCTAGTTTTCCCATTATGAAAGCTCCGTTGATGTGGCCCCGAAGCTACCTGAAAAGCACTGTTGTTACCGTGCTCTTACTTACAGTAGGCATGGTTCATAGAAGAAAATGAGTTTTCTCGAAAGAAACCTTGTGCTTCCAGTTCCTAGTTGGAAGCTCACCCTGCTCTGCTCTATACCAAACGTGAAAGTCAATGTGAGCACTAGCCTCGAAGTAAGGCCCTGATTATGCTGGCAAAACGGGAGGCGTGCAGCAGCTCCATGAGGCCTTCATCGCTGTTCTGCTTTAGTTTCACGGTAGTAAGCTTTCCAAGACTCCTAGGGACTTTGCTTAAGCAACCGTTTCGCTACCAGAACACTGCGTAGAGACAGTAAGCTCTGGTCCTGCGTGTATGCTGCGTGTCAACCAAGAAATTGGAGACTGATGGCATAAGGCTTCTTTTCCCATTATGAAAGCTCCGTTCATGCGGCCTCGAAGCTACCTGAAAAGCATTGTTGTTGCCGGGGTTTTCCTCACTGCCGGCATGGTTCTGAGAAGAAAATGAGTTTTCTCCTAAGAAACCTTGGGTTTCCAGTTCCTTGTTGGAAGCTCACCCTGCTCTGCGCTATACCTAAATTGAAAGTCAACGTGAGCCCAAGCTTCGAAGTAAGGCCCTGATTATCCTTGCAAAACGAGAGGCGTGCAGCAGCTCCATGAGGCCTTCATCGTTGTTCTGCTTTAGTTTCAAGGTAGTAAGCTTTTCAACACTCCTAGGGGACTTGCTTCAGCACCCGTTTCAGTACCAGAACACTGCGTAGAACCAGGAAGCTCTGCTCCTGCGTGTATGCTGCGTGTCAACCTAGAAATTAGAGACTGATGGCACAAGGCTACTTTTCCCATTATGAAAGCGCCGTTGATGCGGCCCCGAAGCTACCTGAAAGCACTGTTGTTACCGTGCTTTTACTTACAGCCGGCATGGTTCATAGAAGAAAATGAGTTTTCTCGAAAGAAACCTTGTGCTTCCAGTTCCTAGTTGGAAGCTCACCCTGCTCTGCTCTATACCAAACGTGAAAGTCAATGTGAGCACTAGCCTCGAAGTAAGGCCCTGATTATGCTGGCAAAACGGGAGGCGTGCAGCAGCTCCATGAGGCCTTCATCGCTGTTCTGCTTTAGTTTCACGGTAGTAAGCTTTCCAAGACTCCTAGGGACTTTGCTTAAGCAACCGTTTCGGTACCAGAACACTGCGTAGAGACAGTAAGCTCTGGTCCTGCGTGTATGCTGCGTGTCAACCTAGAAATTGGAGACTGATGGCATAAGGCTTCTTTTCCCATTATGAAAGCTCCGTTCATGTGGCCTCGAAGCTACCTGAAAAGCATTGTTGTTGCCGGGGTTTTCCTCACTGCCGGCATGGTTCTGAGAAGAAAATGAGTTTTCTCCTAAGAAACCCTGGGTTTCCACTTCCTTGTTGGAAGCTCACCCTGCTCTGCGCTATACCTAAAGTGAAAGTCAACGTGAGCCCAAGCTTCGAAGTAAGGCCCTGATTATCCTTGCAAAACGAGAGGCGTGCAGCAGCTCCATGAGGCCTTCATCGTTGTTCTGCTTTAGTTTCAAGGTAGTAAGCTTTTCAACACTCCTAGGGGCCTTGCTTCAGCACCCGTTTCAGTACCAGAACACTGCGTAGAACCAGGAAGCTCTGCTCCTGCGTGTATGCTGCGTGTCAACCTAGAAATTAGAGACTGATGGCACAAGGCTAGTTTTCCCATTATGAAAGCTCCGTTGATGCGGCCCCGAAGCTACCTGAAAAGCACTGTTGTTACCGTGCTTTTACTTACAGCCGGCATGGTTCATAGAAGAAAATGAGTTTTCTCGAAAGAAACCTTGTGCTTCCAGTTCCTAGTTGGAAGCTCACCCTGCTCTGCTCTATACCAAACGTGAAAGTCAATGTGAGCACTAGCCTCGAAGTAAGGCCCTGATTATGCTGGCAAAACGGGAGGCGTGCAGCAGCTCCATGAGGCCTTCATCGCTGTTCTGCTTTAGTTTCACGGTAGTAAGCTTTCCAACATTCCTAGGGACTTTGCTTAAGCAACCGTTTCGGTACCAGAACACTGCGTAGAGACAGTAAGCTCTGGTCCTGCGTGTATGCTGCGTGTCAACCTAGAAATTGGAGACTGATGGCATAAGGCTTCTTTTCCCATTATGAAAGCTCCGTTCATGCGGCCTCGAAGCTACCTGAAAAGCATTGTTGTTGCCGGGGTTTTCCTCACTGCCGGCATGGTTCTGAGAAGAAAATGAGTTTTCTCCTAAGAAACCTTGGGTTTCCAGTTCCTTGTTGGAAGCTCACCCTGCTCTGCGCTATACCTAAAGTGAAAGTCAACGTGAGCCCAAGCTTCGAAGTAAGGCCCTGATTATCCTTGCAAAACGAGAGGCGTGCAGCAGCTCCATGAGGCCTTCATCGTTGTTCTGCTTTAGTTTCAAGGTAGTAAGCTTTTCAACACTCCTAGGGGACTTGCTTCAGCACCCGTTTCAGTACCAGAACACTGCGTAGAACCAGGTAGCTCTGCTCCTGCGTGTATGCTGCGTGTCAACCTAGAAATTAGAGACTGATGGCACAAGGCTAGTTTTCCCATTATGAAAGCTCCGTTGATGCGGCCCCGAAGCTACCTGAAAAGCACTGTTGTTACCGTGCTCTTACTTACAGTAGGCATGGTTCATAGAAGAAAATGAGTTTTCTCGAAAGAAACCTTGTGCTTCCAGTTCCTAGTTGGAAGCTCACCCTGCTCTGCTCTATACCAAACGTGAAAGTCAATGTGAGCACTAGCCTCGAAGTAAGGCCCTGATTATGCTGGCAAAACGGGAGGCGTGCAGCAGCTCCATGAGGCCTTCATCGCTGTTCTGCTTTAGTTTCACGGTAGTAAGCTTTCCAAGACTCCTAGGGACTTTGCTTAAGCAACCGTTTCGCTACCAGAACACTGCGTAGAGACAGTAAGCTCTGGTCCTGCGTGTATGCTGCGTGTCAACCTAGAAATTGGAGACTGATGGCATAAGGCTTCTTTTCCCATTATGAAAGCTCCGTTCATGCGGCCTCGAAGCTACCTGAAAAGCATTGTTGTTGCCGGGGTTTTCCTCACTGCCGGCATGGTTCTGAGAAGAAAATGAGTTTTCTCCTAAGAAACCTTGGGTTTCCAGTTCCTTGTTGGAAGCTCACCCTGCTCTGCGCTATACCTAAATTGAAAGTCAACGTGAGCCCAAGCTTCGAAGTAAGGCCCTGATTATCCTTGCAAAACGAGAGGCGTGCAGCAGCTCCATGAGGCCTTCATCGTTGTTCTGCTTTAGTTTCAAGGTAGTAAGCTTTTCAACACTCCTAGGGGACTTGCTTCAGCACCCGTTTCAGTACCAGAACACTGCGTAGAACCAGGAAGCTCTGCTCCTGCGTGTATGCTGCGTGTCAACCTAGAAATTAGAGACTGATGGCACAAGGCTACTTTTCCCATTATGAAAGCGCCGTTGATGCGGCCCCGAAGCTACCTGAAAGCACTGTTGTTACCGTGCTTTTACTTACAGCCGGCATGGTTCATAGAAGAAAATGAGTTTTCTCGAAAGAAACCTTGTGCTTCCAGTTCCTAGTTGGAAGCTCACCCTGCTCTGCTCTATACCAAACGTGAAAGTCAATGTGAGCACTAGCCTCGAAGTAAGGCCCTGATTATGCTGGCAAAACGGGAGGCGTGCAGCAGCTCCATGAGGCCTTCATCGCTGTTCTGCTTTAGTTTCACGGTAGTAAGCTTTCCAAGACTCCTAGGGACTTTGCTTAAGCAACCGTTTCGGTACCAGAACACTGCGTAGAGACAGTAAGCTCTGGTCCTGCGTGTATGCTGCGTGTCAACCTAGAAATTGGAGACTGATGGCATAAGGCTTCTTTTCCCATTATGAAAGCTCCGTTCATGCGGCCTCGAAGCTACCTGAAAAGCATTGTTGTTGCCGGGGTTTTCCTCACTGCCGGCATGGTTCTGAGAAGAAAATGAGTTTTCTCCTAAGAAACCTTGGGTTTCCAGTTCCTTGTTGGAAGCTCACCCTGCTCTGCGCTATACCTAAAGTGAAAGTCAACGTGAGCCCAAGCTTCGAAGTAAGGCCCTGATTATCCTTGCAAAACGAGAGGCGTGCAGCAGCTCCATGAGGCCTTCATCGTTGTTCTGCTTTAGTTTCAAGGTAGTAAGCTTTTCAACACTCCTAGGGGCCTTGCTTCAGCACCCGTTTCAGTACCAGAACACTGCGTAGAACCAGGAAGCTCTGCTCCTGCGTGTATGCTGCGTGTCAACCTAGAAATTAGAGACTGATGGCACAAGGCTAGTTTTCCCATTATGAAAGCTCCGTTGATGCGGCCCCGAAGCTACCTGAAAGCACTGTTGTTACCGTGCTTTTACTTACAGCCGGCATGGTTCATAGAAGAAAATGAGTTTTCTCGAAAGAAACCTTGTGCTTCCAGTTCCTAGTTGGAAGCTCACCCTGCTCTGCTCTATACCAAACGTGAAAGTCAATGTGAGCACTAGCCTCGAAGTAAGGCCCTGATTATGCTGGCAAAACGGGAGGCGTACAGCAGCTCCATGAGGCCTTCATCGCTGTCTGCTTTAGTTTCACGGTAGTAAGCTTTCCAAGACTCCTAGGGACTTTGCTTAAGCAACCGTTTCGGTACCAGAACACTGCGTAGAGACAGTAAGCTCTGGTCCTGCGTGTATGCTGCGTGTCAACCTAGAAATTGGAGACTGATGGCATAAGGCTTCTTTTCCCATTATGAAAGCTCCGTTCATGCGGCCTCGAAGCTACCTGAAAAGCATTGTTGTTGCCGGGGTTTTCCTCACTGCCGGCATGGTTCTGAGAAGAAAATGAGTTTTCTCCTAAGAAACCTTGGGTTTCCAGTTCCTTGTTGGAAGCTCACCCTGCTCTGCGCTATACCTAAAGTGAAAGTCAACGTGAGCCCAAGCTTCGAAGTAAGGCCCTGATTATCCTTGCAAAACGAGAGGCGTGCAGCAGCTCCATGAGGCCTTCATCGTTGTTCTGCTTTAGTTTCAAGGTAGTAAGCTTTTCAACACTCCTAGGGGCCTTGCTTCAGCACCCGTTTCAGTACCAGAACACTGCGTAGAACCAGGAAGCTCTGCTCCTGCGTGTATGCTGCGTGTCAACCTAGAAATTAGAGACTGATGGCACAAGGCTAGTTTTCCCATTATGAAAGCTCCGTTGATGCGGCCCCGAAGCTACCTGAAAGCACTGTTGTTACCGTGCTTTTACTTACAGCCGGCATGGTTCATAGAAGAAAATGAGTTTTCTCGAAAGAAACCTTGTGCTTCCAGTTCCTAGTTGGAAGCTCACCCTGCTCTGCTCTATACCAAACGTGAAAGTCAATGTGAGCACTAGCCTCGACGTAAGGCCCTGATTATCCTGGCAAAACGGGAGGCGTGCAGCAGCTCCATGAGGCCTTCATCGCTGTTCTGCTTTAGTTTCACGGTAGTAAGCTTTCCAAGACTCCTAGGGACTTTGCTTAAGCAACCGTTTCGGTACCAGAACACTGCGTAGAGACAGTAAGCTCTGGTCCTGCGTGTATGCTGCGTGTCAACCTAGAAATTGGAGACTGATGGCATAAGGCTTCTTTTCCCATTATGAAAGCTCCGTTCATGCGGCCTCGAAGCTACCTGAAAAGCATTGTTGTTGCCGGGGTTTTCCTCACTGCCGGCATGGTTCTGAGAAGAAAATGAGTTTTCTCCTAAGAAACCTTGGGTTTCCAGTTCCTTGTTGGAAGCTCACCCTGCTCGGCGCTATACCTAAAGTGAAAGTCAACGTGAGCCCAAGCTTCGAAGTAAGGCCCTGATTATCCTTGCAAAACGAGAGGCGTGCAGCAGCTCCATGAGGCCTTCATCGTTGTTCTGCTTTAGTTTCAAGGTAGTAAGCTTTTCAACACTCCTAGGGGCCTTGCTTCAGCACCCGTTTCAGTACCAGAACACTGCGTAGAACCAGGAAGCTCTGCTCCTGCGTGTATGCTGCGTGTCAACCTAGAAATTAGAGACTGATGGCACAAGGCTAGTTTTCCCATTATGAAAGCTCCGTTGATGCGGCCCCGAAGCTACCTGAAAAGCACTTTTGTTACCATGCTTTTACTTACAGCCGGCATGGTTCATAGAAGAAAATGAGTTTTCTCGAAAGAAACCTTGTGCTTCCAGTTCCTAGTTGGAAGCTCACCCTGCTCTGCTCTATACCAAACGTGAAAGTCAATGTGAGCACTAGCCTCGAAGTAAGGCCCTGATTATCCTGGCAAAATGGGAGGCGTGCAGCAGCTCCATGAGGCCTTCATCGCTGTTCTGCTTTAGTTTCACGGTAGTAAGCTTTCCAAGACTCCTAGGGACTTTGCTTAAGCAACCGTTTCGGTACCAGAACACTGCGTAGAGACAGTAAGCTCTGGTCCTGCGTGTATGCTGCGTGTCAACCTAGAAATTGGAGACTGATGGCATAAGGCTTCTTTTCCCATTATGAAAGCTCCGTTCATGCGGCCTCGAAGCTACCTGAAAAGCATTGTTGTTGCCGGGGTTTTCCTCACTGCCGGCATGGTTCTGAGAAGAAAATGAGTTTTCTCCTAAGAAACCTTGGGTTTCCAGTTCCTTGTTGGAAGCTCACCCTGCTCTGCGCTATACCTAAAGTGAAAGTCAACGTGAGCCCAAGCTTCGAAGTAAGGCCCTGATTATCCTTGCAAAACGAGAGGCGTGCAGCAGCTCCATGAGGCCTTCATCGTTGTTCTGCTTTAGTTTCAAGGTAGTAAGCTTTTCAACACTCCTAGGGGCCTTGCTTCAGCACCCGTTTCAGTACCAGAACACTGCGTAGAACCAGGAAGCTCTGCTCCTGCGTGTATGCTGCGTGTCAACCTAGAAATTAGAGACTGATGGCACAAGGCTAGTTTTCCCATTATGAAAGCTCCGTTGATGCGGCCCCGAAGCTACCTGAAAAGCACTGTTGTTACCGTGCTTTTACTTACAGCCGGCATGGTTCATAGAAGAAAATGAGTTTTCTCGAAAGAAACCTTGTGCTTCCAGTTCCTAGTTGGAAGCTCACCCTGCTCTGCTCTATACCAAACGTGAAAGTCAATGTGAGCACTAGCCTCGAAGTAAGGCCCTGATTATGCTGGCAAAACGGGAGGCGTGCAGCAGCTCCATGAGGCCTTCATCGCTGTTCTGCTTTAGTTTCACGGTAGTAAGCTTTCCAAGACTCCTAGGGACTTTGCTTAAGCAACCGTTTCGGTACCAGAACACTGCGTAGAGACAGTAAGCTCTGGTCCTGCGTGTATGCTGCGTGTCAACCTAGAAATTGGAGACTGATGGCATAAGGCTTCTTTTCCCATTATGAAAGCTCCGTTCATGCGGCCTCGAAGCTACCTGAAAAGCATTGTTGTTGCCGGGGTTTTCCTCACTGCCGGCATGGTTCTGAGAAGAAAATGAGTTTTCTCCTACGAAATCTTGGGTTTCCAGTTCCTTGTTGGAAGCTCACCCTGCTCGGCGCTATACCTAAAGTGAAAGTCAACGTGAGCCCAAGCTTCGAAGTAAGGCCCTGATTATCCTTGCAAAACGAGGGGCGTGCAGCAGCTCCATGAGGCCTTCATCGTTGTTCTGCTTTAGTTTCAAGGTAGTAAGCTTTTCAACACTCCTAGGGGCCTTGCTTCAGCACCCGTTTCAGTACCAGAACACTGCGTAGATCCAGGAAGCTCTGCTCCTGCGTGTATGCTGCGTGTCAACCTAGAAATTAGAGACTGATGGCACAAGGCTAGTTTTCCCATTATGAAAGCTCCGTTGATGCGGCCCCGAAGCTACCTGAAAGCACTGTTGTTACCGTGCTTTTACTTACAGCCGGCATGGTTCATAGAAGAAAATGAGTTTTCTCGAAAGAAACCTTGTGCTTCCAGTTCCTAGTTGGAAGCTCACCCTGCTCTGCTCTATACCAAACGTGAAAGTCAATGTGAGCACTAGCCTCGAAGTAAGGCCCTGATTATGCTGGCAAAACGGGAGGCGTGCAGCAGCTCCATGAGGCCTTCATCGCTGTTCTGCTTTAGTTTCATGGTAGTAAGCTTTCCAAGACTCCTAGGGACTTTGCTTAAGCAACCGTTTCGGTACCAGAACACTGCGTAGAGACAGTAAGCTCTGGTCCTGCGTGTATGCTGCGTGTCAACCTAGAAATTGGAGACTGATGGCATAAGGCTTCTTTTCCCATTATGAAAGCTCCGTTCATGCGGCCTCGAAGCTACCTGAAAAGCATTGTTGTTGCCGGGGTTTTCCTCACTGCCGGCATGGTTCTGAGAAGAAAATGAGTTTTCTCCTAAGAAACCTTGGGTTTCCAGTTCCTTGTTGGAAGCTCACCCTGCTCTGCGCTATACCTAAAGTGAAAGTCAACGTGAGCCCAAGCTTCGAAGTAAGGCCCTGATTATCCTTGCAAAACGAGAGGCGTGCAGCAGCTCCATGAGGCCTTCATCGTTGTTCTGCTTTAGTTTCAAGGTAGTAAGCTTTTCAACACTCCTAGGGGCCTTGCTTCAGCACCCGTTTCAGTACCAGAACACTGCGTAGAACCAGGAAGCTCTGCTCCTGCGTGTATGCTGCGTGTCAACCTAGAAATTAGAGACTGATGGCACAAGGCTAGTTTTCCCATTATGAAAGCTCCGTTGATGCGGCCCCGAAGCTACCTGAAAAGCACTGTTGTTACCGTGCTTTTACTTACAGCCGGCATGGTTCATAGAAGAAAATGAGTTTTCTCGAAAGAAACCTTGTGCTTCCAGTTCCTAGTTGGAAGCTCACCCTGCTCTGTTCTATACCAAACATGAAAGTCAATGTGAGCACTAGCCTCGAAGTAAGGCCCTGATTATGCTGGCAAAACGGGAGGCGTGCAGCAGCTCCATGAGGCCTTCATCGCTGTTCTGCTTTAGTTTCACGGTAGTAAGCTTTCCAAGACTCCTAGGGACTTTGCTTAAGCAACCGTTTCGGTACCAGAACACTGCGTAGAGACAGTAAGCTCTGGTCCTGCGTGTATGCTGCGTGTCAACCTAGAAATTGGAGACTGATGGCATAAGGCTTCTTTTCCCATTATGAAAGCTCCGTTCATGCGGCCTCGAAGCTACCTGAAAAGCATTGTTGTTGCCGGGGTTTTCCTCACTGCCGGCATGGTTCTGAGAAGAAAATGAGTTTTCTCCTAAGAAACCTTGGGTTTCCAGTTCCTTGTTGGAAGCTCACCCTGCTCTGCGCTATACCTAAAGTGAAAGTCAACGTGAGCCCAAGCTTCGAAGTAAGGCCCTGATTATCCTTGCAAAACGAGAGGCGTGCAGCAGCTCCATGAGGCCTTCATCGTTGTTCTGCTTTAGTTTCAAGGTAGTAAGCTTTTCAACACTCCTAGGGGCCTTGCTTCAGCACCCGTTTCAGTACCAGAACACTGCGTAGAACCAGGAAGCTCTGCTCCTGCGTGTATGCTGCGTGTCAACCTAGAAATTAGAGACTGATGGCACAAGGCTAGTTTTCCCATTATGAAAGCTCCGTTGATGCGGCCCCGAAGCTACCTGAAAAGCACTGTTGTTACCGTGCTTTTACTTACAGCCGGCATGGTTCATAGAAGAAAATGAGTTTTCTCGAAAGAAACCTTGTGCTTCCAGTTCCTAGTTGGAAGCTCACCCTGCTCTGTTCTATACCAAACATGAAAGTCAATGTGAGCACTAGCCTCGAAGTAAGGCCCTGATTATGCTGGCAAAACGGGAGGCGTGCAGCAGCTCCATGAGGCCTTCATCGCTGTTCTGCTTTAGTTTCACGGTAGTAAGCTTTCCAAGACTCCTAGGGACTTTGCTTAAGCAACCGTTTCGGTACCAGAACACTGCGTAGAGACAGTAAGCTCTGGTCCTGCGTGTATGCTGCGTGTCAACCTAGAAATTGGAGACTGATGGCATAAGGCTTCTTTTCCCATTATGAAAGCTCCGTTCATGCGGCCTCGAAGCTACCTGAAAAGCATTGTTGTTGCCGGGGTTTTCCTCACTGCCGGCATGGTTCTGAGAAGAAAATGAGTTTTCTCCTAAGAAACCTTGGGTTTCCAGTTCCTTGTTGGAAGCTCACCCTGCTCGGCGCTATACCTAAAGTGAAAGTCAACGTGAGCCCAAGCTTCGAAGTAAGGCCCTGATTATCCTTGCAAAACGAGAGGCGTGCAGCAGCTCCATGAGGCCTTCATCGTTGTTCTGCTTTAGTTTCAAGGTAGTAAGCTTTTCAACACTCCTAGGGGACTTGCTTCAGCACCCGTTGCAGTACCAGAACACTGCGTAGATCCAGGAAGCTCTTCTCCTGCGTGTATGCTGCGTGTCAACCTAGAAATTAGAGACTGATGGCACAAGGCTAGTTTTCCCATTATGAAAGCTCCGTTGATGCGGCCCCGAAGCTACCTGAAAAGCACTGTTGTTACCGTGCTTTTACTTACAGCCGGCATGGTTCATAGAAGAAAATGAGTTTTCTCGAAAGAAACCTTGTGCTTCCAGTTCCTAGTTGGAAGCTCACCCTGCTCTGCTCTATACCAAACGTGAAAGTCAATGTGAGCACTAGCCTCGAAGTAAGGCCCTGATTATGCTGGCAAAACGGGAGGCGTGCAGCAGCTCCATGAGGCCTTCATCGCTGTTCTGCTTTAGTTTCACGGTAGTAAGCTTTCCAAGACTCCTAGGGACTTTGCTTAAGCAACCGTTTCGGTACCAGAACACTGCGTAGAGACAGTAAGCTCTGGTCCTGCGTGTATGCTGCGTGTCAACCTAGAAATTGGAGACTGATGGCATAAGGCTTCTTTTCCCATTATGAAAGCTCCGTTCATGCGGCCTCGAAGCTACCTGAAAAGCATTGTTGTTGCCGGGGTTTTCCTCACTGCCGGCATGGTTCTGAGAAGAAAAGGAGTTTTCTCCTAAGAAACCTTGGGTTTCCAGTTCCTTGTTGGAAGCTCACCCTGCTCTGCGCTATACCTAAAGTGAAAGTCAACGTGAGCCCAAGCTTCGAAGTAAGGCCCTGATTATCCTTGCAAAACGAGAGGCGTGCAGCAGCTCCATGAGGCCTTCATCGTTGTTCTGCTTTAGTTTCAAGGTAGTAAGCTTTTCAACACTCCTAGGGGCCTTGCTTCAGCACCCGTTTCAGTACCAGAACACTGCGTAGAACCAGGAAGCTCTGCTCCTGCGTGTATGCTGCGTGTCAACCTAGAAATTAGAGACTGATGGCACAAGGCTAGTTTTCCCATTATGAAAGCTCCGTTGATGCGGCCCCGAAGCTACCTGAAAGCACTGTTGTTACCGTGCTTTTACTTACAGCCGGCATGGTTCATAGAAGAAAATGAGTTTTCTCGAAAGAAACCTTGTGCTTCCAGTTCCTAGTTGGAAGCTCACCCTGCTCTGCTCTATACCAAACGTGAAAGTCAATGTGAGCACTAGCCTCGAAGTAAGGCCCTGATTATGCTGGCAAAACGGGAGGCGTGCAGCAGCTCCATGAGGCCTTCATCGCTGTTCTGCTTTAGTTTCACAGTAGTAAGCTTTCCAACATTCCTAGGGACTTTGCTTAAGCAACCGTTTCGGTACCAGAACACTGCGTAGAGACAGTAAGCTCTGGTCCTGCGTGTATGCTGCGTGTCAACCTAGAAATTGGAGACTGATGGCATAAGGCTTCTTTTCCCATTATGAAAGCTCCGTTCATGCGGCCTCGAAGCTACCTGAAAAGCATTGTTGTTGCCGGGGTTTTCCTCACTGCTGGCATGGTTCTGAGAAGAAAATGAGTTTTCTCCTAAGAAACCTTGGGTTTCCAGTTCCTTTTTGGAAGCTCACCCTGCTCTGCGCTATACCTAAAGTGAAAGTCAACGTGAGCCCAAGCTTCGAAGTAAGGCCCTGATTATCCTTGCAAAACGAGAGGCGTGCAGCAGCTCCATGAGGCCTTCATCGTTGTTCTGCTTTAGTTTCAAGGTAGTAAGCTTTTCAACACTCCTAGGGGCCTTGCTTCAGCACCCGTTTCAGTACCAGAACACTGCGTAGAACCAGGAAGCTCTGCTCCTGCGTGTATGCTGCGTGTCAACCTAGAAAGTAGAGACTGATGGCACAAGGCTAGTTTTCCCATTATGAAAGCTCCGTTGATGCGGCCCCGAAGCTACCTGAAAGCACTGTTGTTACCGTGCTTTTACTTACAGCCGGCATGGTTCATAGAAGAAAATGAGTTTTCTCGAAAGAAACCTTGTGCTTCCAGTTCCTAGTTGGAAGCTCACCCTGCTCTGCTCTATACCAAACGTGAAAGTCAATGTGAGCACTAGCCTCGAAGTAAGGCCCTGATTATGCTGGCAAGACGGGAGGCGTGCAGCAGCTCCATGAGGCCTTCATCGCTGTTCTGCTTTAGTTTCACGGTAGTAAGCTTTCCAAGACTCCTAGGGACTTTGCTTAGGCAACCGTTTCGGTACCAGAACACTGCGTAGAGACAGTAAGCTCTGGTCCTGCGTGTATGCTGCGTGTCAACCTAGAAATTGGAGACTGATGGCATAAGGCTTCTTTTCCCATTATGAAAGCTCCGTTCATGCGGCCTCGAAGCTACCTGAAAAGCATTGTTGTTGCCGGGGTTTTCCTCACTGCCGGCATGGTTCTGAGAAGAAAATGAGTTTTCTCCTAAGAAACCTTGGGTTTCCAGTTCCTTGTTGGAAGCTCACCCTGCTCTGCGCTATACCTAAAGTGAAAGTCAACGTGAGCCCAAGCTTCGAAGTAAGGCCCTGATTATCCTTGCAAAACGAGAGGCGTGCAGCAGCTCCATGAGGCCTTCATCGTTGTTCTGCTTTAGTTTCAAGGTAGTAAGCTTTTCAACACTCCTAGGGGCCTTGCTTCAGCACCCGTTTCAGTACCAGAACACTGCGTAGAACCAGGAAGCTCTGCTCCTGCGTGTATGCTGCGTGTCAACCTAGAAATTAGAGACTGATGGCACAAGGCTAGTTTTCCCATTATGAAAGCTCCGTTGATGCGGCCCCGAAGCTACCTGAAAAGCACTGTTGTTACCGTGCTTTTACTTACAGCCGGCATGGTTCATAGAAGAAAATGAGTTTTCTCGAAAGAAACCTTGTGCTTCCAGTTCCTAGTTGGAAGCTCACCCTGCTCTGCTCTATACCAAACGTGAGAGTCAATGTGAGCACTAGCCTCGAAGTAAGGCCCTGATTATGCTGGCAAAACGGGAGGCGTGCAGCAGCTCCATGAGGCCTTCATCGCTGTTCTGCTTTAGTTTCATGGTAGTGAGCTTTCCAAGACTCCTAGGGACTTTGCTTAGGCAACCGTTTCGGTACCAGAACACTGCGTAGAGACAGTAAGCTCTGGTCCTGCGTGTATGCTGCGTGTCAACCTAGAAATTGGAGACTGATGGCATAAGGCTTCTTTTCCCATTATGAAAGCTCCGTTCATGCGGCCTCGAAGCTACCTGAAAAGCATTGTTGTTGCCGGGGTTTTCCTCACTGCCGGCATGGTTCTGAGAAGAAAATGAGTTTTCTCCTAAGAAACCTTGGGTTTCCAGTTCCTTGTTGGAAGCTCACCCTGCTCGGCGCTATACCTAAAGTGAAAGTCAACGTGAGCCCAAGCTTCGAAGTAAGGCCCTGATTATCCTTGCAAAACGAGAGGCGTGCAGCAGCTCCATGAGGCCTTCATCGTTGTTCTGCTTTAGTTTCAAGGTAGTAAGCTTTTCAACACTCCTAGGGGCCTTGCTTCAGCACCCGTTGCAGTACCAGAACACTGCGTAGATCCAGGAAGCTCTTCTCCTGCGTGTATGCTGCGTGTCAACCTAGAAATTAGAGACTGATGGCACAAGGCTAGTTTTCCCATTATGAAAGCTCCGTTGATGCGGCCCCGAAGCTACCTGAAAAGCACTGTTGTTACCGTGCTTTTACTTACAGCCGGCATGGTTCATAGAAGAAAATGAGTTTTCTCGAAAGAAACCTTGTGCTTCCAGTTCCTAGTTGGAAGCTCACCCTGCTCTGCTCTATACCAAACGTGAAAGTCAATGTGAGCACTAGCCTCGAAGTAAGGCCCTGATTATGCTGGCAAAACGGGAGGCGTGCAGCAGCTCCATGAGGCCTTCATCGCTGTTCTGCTTTAGTTTCACGGTAGTAAGCTTTCCAAGACTCCTAGGGACTTTGCTTAGGCAACCGTTTCGGTACCAGAACACTGCGTAGAGACAGTAAGCTCTGGTCCTGCGTGTATGCTGCGTGTCAACCTAGAAATTGGAGACTGATGGCATAAGGCTTCTTTTCCCATTATGAAAGCTCCGTTCATGCGGCCTCGAAGCTACCTGAAAAGCATTGTTGTTGCCGGGGTTTTCCTCACTGCCGGCATGGTTCTGAGAAGAAAAGGAGTTTTCTCCTAAGAAACCTTGGGTTTCCAGTTCCTTGTTGGAAGCTCACCCTGCTCTGCGCTATACCTAAAGTGAAAGTCAACGTGAGCCCAAGCTTCGAAGTAAGGCCCTGATTATCCTTGCAAAACGAGAGGCGTGCAGCAGCTCCATGAGGCCTTCATCGTTGTTCTGCTTTAGTTTCAAGGTAGTAAGCTTTTCAACACTCCTAGGGGCCTTGCTTCAGCACCCGTTTCAGTACCAGAACACTGCGTAGAACCAGGAAGCTCTGCTCCTGCGTGTATGCTGCGTGTCAACCTAGAAATTAGAGACTGATGGCACAAGGCTAGTTTTCCCATTATGAAAGCTCCGTTGATGCGGCCCCGAAGCTACCTGAAAGCACTGTTGTTACCGTGCTTTTACTTACAGCCGGCATGGTTCATAGAAGAAAATGAGTTTTCTCGAAAGAAACCTTGTGCTTCCAGTTCCTAGTTGGAAGCTCACCCTGCTCTGCTCTATACCAAACGTGAAAGTCAATGTGAGCACTAGCCTCGAAGTAAGGCCCTGATTATGCTGGCAAAACGGGAGGCGTGCAGCAGCTCCATGAGGCCTTCATCGCTGTTCTGCTTTAGTTTCACAGTAGTAAGCTTTCCAACATTCCTAGGGACTTTGCTTAAGCAACCGTTTCGGTACCAGAACACTGCGTAGAGACAGTAAGCTCTGGTCCTGCGTGTATGCTGCGTGTCAACCTAGAAATTGGAGACTGATGGCATAAGGCTTCTTTTCCCATTATGAAAGCTCCGTTCATGCGGCCTCGAAGCTACCTGAAAAGCATTGTTGTTGCCGGGGTTTTCCTCACTGCCGGCATGGTTCTGAGAAGAAAATGAGTTTTCTCCTAAGAAACCTTGGGTTTCCAGTTCCTTGTTGGAAGCTCACCCTGCTCTGCGCTATACCTAAAGTGAAAGTCAACGTGAGCCCAAGCTTCGAAGTAAGGCCCTGATTATCCTTGCAAAACGAGAGGCGTGCAGCAGCTCCATGAGGCCTTCATCGTTGTTCTGCTTTAGTTTCAAGGTAGTAAGCTTTTCAACACTCCTAGGGGCCTTGCTTCAGCACCCGTTTCAGTACCAGAACACTGCGTAGAACCAGGAAGCTCTGCTCCTGCGTGTATGCTGCGTGTCAACCTAGAAATTAGAGACTGATGGCACAAGGCTAGTTTTCCCATTATGAAAGCTCCGTTGATGCGGCCCCGAAGCTACCTGAAAAGCACTGTTGTTACCGTGCTTTTACTTACAGCCGGCATGGTTCATAGAAGAAAATGAGTTTTCTCGAAAGAAACCTTGTGCTTCCAGTTCCTAGTTGGAAGCTCACCCTGCTCTGCTCTATACCAAACGTGAGAGTCAATGTGAGCACTAACCTCGAAGTAAGGCCCTGATTATGCTGGCAAAACGGGAGGCGTGCAGCAGCTCCATGAGGCCTTCATCGCTGTTCTGCTTTAGTTTCACGGTAGTGAGCTTTCCAAGACTCCTAGGGACTTTGCTTAGGCAACCGTTTCGGTACCAGAACACTGCGTAGAGACAGTAAGCTCTGGTCCTGCGTGTATGCTGCGTGTCAACCTAGAAATTGGAGACTGATGGCATAAGGCTTCTTTTCCCATTATGAAAGCTCCGTTCATGCGGCCTCGAAGCTACCTGAAAAGCATTGTTGTTGCCGGGGTTTTCCTCACTGCCGGCATGGTTCTGAGAAGAAAAGGAGTTTTCTCCTAAGAAACCTTGGGTTTCCAGTTCCTTGTTGGAAGCTCACCCTGCTCTGCGCTATACCTAAAGTGAAAGTCAACGTGAGCCCAAGCTTCGAAGTAAGGCCCTGATTATCCTTGCAAAACGAGAGGCGTGCAGCAGCTCCATGAGGCCTTCATCGTTGTTCTGCTTTAGTTTAAAGGTAGTAAGCTTTTCAACACTCCTAGGGGCCTTGCTTCAGCACCCGTTTCAGTACCAGAACACTGCGTAGAACCAGGAAGCTCTGCTCCTGCGTGTATGCTGCGTGTCAACCTAGAAATTAGAGACTGATGGCACAAGGCTAGTTTTCCCATTATGAAAGCTCCGTTGATGCGGCCCCGAAGCTACCTGAAAAGCACTGTTGTTACCGTGCTTTTACTTACAGCCGGCATGGTTCATAGAAGAAAATGAGTTTTCTCGAAAGAAACCTTGTGCTTCCAGTTCCTAGTTGGAAGCTCACCCTGCTCTGCTCTATACCAAACGTGAAAGTCAATGTGAGCACTAGCCTCGAAGTAAGGCGCTGATTATGCTGGCAAAACGGGAGGCGTGCAGCAGCTCCATGAGGCCTTCATCGCTGTTCTGCTTTAGTTTCACGGTAGTAAGCTTTCCAAGACTCCTAGGGACTTTGCTTAAGCAACCGTTTCGGTACCAGAACACTGCGTAGAGACAGTAAGCTCTGGTCCTGCGTGTATGCTGCGTGTCAACCTAGAAATTGGAGACTGATGGCATAAGGCTTCTTTTCCCATTATGAAAGCTCCGTTCATGCGGCCTCGAAGCTACCTGAAAAGCATTGTTGTTGCCGGGGTTTTCCTCACTGCCGGCATGGTTCTGAGAAGAAAATGAGTTTTCTCCTAAGAAACCTTGGGTTTCCAGTTCCTTGTTGGAAGCTCACCCTGCTCTGCGCTATACCTAAAGTGAAAGTCAACGTGAGCCCAAGCTTCGAAGTAAGGCCCTGATTATCCTTGCAAAACGAGAGGCGTGCAGCAGCTCCATGAGGCCTTCATCGTTGTTCTGCTTTAGTTTCAAGGTAGTAAGCTTTTCAACACTCCTAGGGGCCTTGCTTCAGCACCCGTTTCAGTACCAGAACACTGCGTAGAACCAGGAAGCTCTGCTCCTGCGTGTATGCTGCGTGTCAACCTAGAAATTAGAGACTGATGGCACAAGGCTAGTTTTCCCATTATGAAAGCTCCGTTGATGCGGCCCCGAAGCTACCTGAAAGCACTGTTGTTACCGTGCTTTTACTTACAGCCGGCATGGTTCATAGAAGAAAATGAGTTTTCTCGAAAGAAACCTTGTGCTTCCAGTTCCTAGTTGGAAGCTCACCCTGCTCTGCTCTATACCAAACGTGAAAGTCAATGTGAGCACTAGCCTCGAAGTAAGGCCCTGATTATGCTGGCAAAACGGGAGGCGTGCAGCAGCTCCATGAGGCCTTCATCGCTGTTCTGCTTTAGTTTCACGGTAGTAAGCTTTCCAAGACTCCTAGGGACTTTGCTTAAGCAACCGTTTCGGTACCAGAACACTGCGTAGAGACAGTAAGCTCTGGTCCTGCGTGTATGCTGCGTGTCAACCTAGAAATTGGAGACTGATGGCATAAGGCTTCTTTTCCCATTATGAAAGCTCCGTTCATGCGGCCTCGAAGCTACCTGAAAAGCATTGTTGTTGCCGGGGTTTTCCTCACTGCCGGCATGGTTCTGAGAAGAAAAGGAGTTTTCTCCTAAGAAACCTTGGGTTTCCAGTTCCTTGTTGGAAGCTCACCCTGCTCTGCGCTATACCTAAAGTGAAAGTCAACGTGAGCCCAAGCTTCGAAGTAAGGCCCTGATTATCCTTGCAAAACGAGAGGCGTGCAGCAGCTCCATGAGGCCTTCATCGTTGTTCTGCTTTAGTTTCAAGGTAGTAAGCTTTTCAACACTCCTAGGGGACTTGCTTCAGCACCCGTTGCAGTACCAGAACACTGCGTAGAACCAGGAAGCTCTGCTCCTGCGTGTATGCTGCGTGTCAACCTAGAAATTAGAGACTGATGGCACAAGGCTAGTTTTCCCATTATGAAAGCTCCGTTGATGCGGCCCCGAAGCTACCTGAAAAGCACTGTTGTTACCGTGCTTTTACTTACAGCCGGCATGGTTCATAGAAGAAAATGAGTTTTCTCGAAAGAAACCTTGTGCTTCCAGTTCCTAGTTGGAAGCTCACCCTGCTCTGCTCTATACCAAACGTGAAAGTCAATGTGAGCACTAGCCTCGAAGTAAGGCCCTGATTATGCTGGCAAAACGGGAGGCGTGCAGCAGCTCCATGAGGCCTTCATCGCTGTTCTGCTTTAGTTTCACGGTAGTAAGCTTTCCAACACTCCTAGGGACTTTGCTTAAGCAACCGTTTCGGTACCAGAACACTGCGTAGAGACAGTAAGCTCTGGTCCTGCGTGTATGCTGCGTGTCAACCTAGAAATTGGAGACTGATGGCATAAGGCTTCTTTTCCCATTATGAAAGCTCCGTTCATGCGGCCTCGAAGCTACCTGAAAAGCATTGTTGTTGCCGGGGTTTTCCTCACTGCCGGCATGGTTCTGAGAAGAAAATGAGTTTTCTCCTAAGAAACCTTGGGTTTCCAGTTCCTTGTTGGAAGCTCACCCTGCTCTGCGCTATACCTAAAGTGAAAGTCAACGTGAGCCCAAGCTTCGAAGTAAGGCCCTGATTATCCTTGCAAAACGAGAGGCGTGCAGCAGCTCCATGAGGCCTTCATCGTTGTTCTGCTTTAGTTTCAAGGTAGTAAGCTTTTCAACACTCCTAGGGGACTTGCTTCAGCACCCGTTTCAGTACCAGAACACTGCCTAGAACCAGGAAGCTCTGCTCCTGCGTGTATGCTGCGTGTCAACCTAGAAATTAGAGACTGATGGCACAAGGCTAGTTTTCCCATTATGAAAGCTCCGTTGATGCGGCCCCGAAGCTACCTGAAAGCACTGTTGTTACCGTGCTTTTACTTACAGCCGGCATGGTTCATAGAAGAAAATGAGTTTTCTCGAAAGAAACCTTGTGCTTCCAGTTCCTAGTTGGAAGCTCACCCTGCTCTGCTCTATACCAAACGTGAAAGTCAATGTGAGCACTAGCCTCGAAGTAAGGCCCTGATTATGCTGGCAAAACGGGAGGCGTGCAGCAGCTCCATGAGGCCTTCATCGCTGTTCTGCTTTAGTTTCACGGTAGTAAGCTTTTCAACACTCCTAGGGGCCTTGCTTCAGCACCCGTTTCAGTACCAGAACACTGCGTAGAACCAGGAAGCTCTGCTCCTGCGTGTATGCTGCGTGTCAACCTAGAAATTAGAGACTGATGGCACAAGGCTAGTTTTCCCATTATGAAAGCTCCGTTGATGCGGCCCCGAAGCTACCTGAAAAGCACTGTTGTTACCGTGCTTTTACTTACAGCCGGCATGGTTCATAGAAGAAAATGAGTTTTCTCGAAAGAAACCTTGTGCTTCCAGTTCCTAGTTGGAAGCTCACTCTGCTCTGCTCTATACCAAACGTGAAAGTCAATGTGAGCACTAGCCTCGAAGTAAGGCCCTGATTATGCTGGCAAAACGGGAGGCGTGCAGCAGCTCCATGAGGCCTTCATCGCTGTTCTGCTTTAGTTTCACGGTAGTAAGCTTTCCAAGACTCCTAGGGACTTTGCTTAAGCAACCGTTTCGGTACCAGAACACTGCGTAGAGACAGTAAGCTCTGGTCCTGCGTGTATGCTGCGTGTCAACCTAGAAATTGGAGACTGATGGCATAAGGCTTCTTTTCCCATTATGAAAGCTCCGTTCATGCGGCCTCGAAGCTACCTGAAAAGCATTGTTGTTGCCGGGGTTTTCCTCACTGCCGGCATGGTTCTGAGAAGAAAATGAGTTTTCTCCTAAGAAACCTTGGGTTTCCAGTTCCTTGTTGGAAGCTCACCCTGCTCTGCGCTATACCTAAAGTGAAAGTCAACGTGAGCCCAAGCTTCGAAGTAAGGCCCTGATTATCCTTGCAAAACGAGAGGCGTGCAGCAGCTCCATGAGGCCTTCATCGTTGTTCTGCTTTAGTTTCAAGGTAGTAAGCTTTTCAACACTCCTAGGGGCCTTGCTTCAGCACCCGTTTCAGTACCAGAACACTGCGTAGAACCAGGAAGCTCTGCTCCTGCGTGTATGCTGCGTGTCAACCTAGAAATTAGAGACTGATGGCACAAGGCTAGTTTTCCCATTATGAAAGCTCCGTTGATGCGGCCCCGAAGCTACCTGAAAAGCACTGTTGTTACCGTGCTTTTACTTACAGCCGGCATGGTTCATAGAAGAAAATGAGTTTTCTCGAAAGAAACCTTGTGCTTCCAGTTCCTAGTTGGAAGCTCACTCTGCTCTGCTCTATACCAAACGTGAAAGTCAATGTGAGCACTAGCCTCGAAGTAAGGCCCTGATTATGCTGGCAAAACGGGAGGCGTGCAGCAGCTCCATGAGGCCTTCATCGCTGTTCTGCTTTAGTTTCACGGTAGTAAGCTTTCCAAGACTCCTAGGGACTTTGCTTAAGCAACCGTTTCGGTACCAGAACACTGCGTAGAGACAGTAAGCTCTGGTCCTGCGTGTATGCTGCGTGTCAACCTAGAAATTGGAGACTGATGGCATAAGGCTTCTTTTCCCATTATGAAAGCTCCGTTCATGCGGCCTCGAAGCTACCTGAAAAGCATTGTTGTTGCCGGGGTTTTCCTCACTGCCGGCATGGTTCTGAGAAGAAAATGAGTTTTCTCCTAAGAAACCTTGGGTTTCCAGTTCCTTGTTGGAAGCTCACCCTGCTCTGCGCTATACCTAAAGTGAAAGTCAACGTGAGCCCAAGCTTCGAAGTAAGGCCCTGATTATCCTTGCAAAACGAGAGGCGTGCAGCAGCTCCATGAGGCCTTCATCGTTGTTCTGCTTTAGTTTCAAGGTAGTAAGCTTTTCAACACTCCTAGGGGACTTGCTTCAGCACCCGTTTCAGTACCAGAACACTGCCTAGAACCAGGAAGCTCTGCTCCTGCGTGTATGCTGCGTGTCAACCTAGAAATTAGAGACTGATGGCACAAGGCTAGTTTTCCCATTATGAAAGCTCCGTTGATGCGGCCCCGAAGCTACCTGAAAGCACTGTTGTTACCGTGCTTTTACTTACAGCCGGCATGGTTCATAGAAGAAAATGAGCTTTCTCGAAAGAAACCTTGTGCTTCCAGTTCCTAGTTGGAAGCTCACCCTGCTCTGCTCTATACCAAACGTGAAAGTCAATGTGAGCACTAGCCTCGAAGTAAGGCCCTGATTATGCTGGCAAAACGGGAGGCGTGCAGTAGCTCCATGAGGCCTTCATCGCTGTTCTGCTTTAGTTTCACGGTAGTAAGCTTTCCAAGACTCCTAGGGACTTTGCTTAAGCAACCGTTTCGGTACCAGAACACTGCGTAGAGACAGTAAGCTCTGGTCCTGCGTGTATGCTGCGTGTCAACCTAGAAATTGGAGACTGATGGCATAAGGCTTCTTTTCCCATTATGAAAGCTCCGTTCATGCGGCCTCGAAGCTACCTGAAAAGCATTGTTGTTGCCGGGGTTTTCCTCACTGCCGGCATGGTTCTGAGAAGAAAATGAGTTTTCTCCTAAGAAACCTTGGGTTTCCAGTTCCTTGTTGGAAGCTCACCCTGCTCTGCGCTATACCTAAAGTGAAAGTCAACGTGAGCCCAAGCTTCGAAGTAAGGCCCTGATTATCCTTGCAAAACGAGAGGCGTGCAGCAGCTCCATGAGGCCTTCATCGTTGTTCTGCTTTAGTTTCAAGGTAGTAAGCTTTTCAACACTCCTAGGGGCCTTGCTTCAGCACCCGTTTCAGTACCAGAACACTGCGTAGAACCAGGAAGCTCTGCTCCTGCGTGTATGCTGCGTGTCAACCTAGAATTTAGAGACTGATGGCACAAGGCTAGTTTTCCCATTATGAAAGCTCCGTTGATGCGGCCCCGAAGCTACCTGAAAGCACTGTTGTTACCGTGCTTTTACTTACAGCCGGCATGGTTCATAGAAGAAAATGAGTTTTCTCGAAAGAAACCTTGTGCTTCCAGTTCCTAGTTGGAAGCTCACCCTGCTCTGCTCTATACCAAACGTGAAAGTCAATGTGAGCACTAGCCTCGAAGTAAGGCCCTGATTATGCTGGCAAAACGGGAGGCGTGCAGCAGCTCCATGAGGCCTTCATCGCTGTTCTGCTTTAGTTTCACGGTAGTAAGCTTTCCAAGACTCCTAGGGACTTTGCTTAAGCAACCGTTTCGGTACCAGAACACAGCGTAGAGACAGTAAGCTCTGGTCCTGCGTGTATGCTGCGTGTCAACCTAGAAATTGGAGACTGATGGCATAAGGCTTCTTTTCCCATTATGAAAGCTCCGTTCATGCGGCCTCGAAGCTACCTGAAAAGCATTGTTGTTGCCGGGGTTTTCCTCACTGCCGGCATGGTTCTGAGAAGAAAATGAGTTTTCTCCTAAGAAACCTTGGGTTTCCAGTTCCTTGTTGGAAGCTCACCCTGCTCTGCGCTATACCTAAAGTGAAAGTCAACGTGAGCCCAAGCTTCGAAGTAAGGCCCTGATTATCCTTGCAAAACGAGAGGCGTGCAGCAGCTCCATGAGGCCTTCATCGTTGTTCTGCTTTAGTTTCAAGGTAGTAAGCTTTTCAACACTCCTAGGGGCCTTGCTTCAGCACCCGTTTCAGTACCAGAACACTGCGTAGAACCAGGAAGCTCTGCTCCTGCGTGTATGCTGCGTGTCAACCTAGAAATTAGAGACTGATGGCACAAGGCTAGTTTTCCCATTATGAAAGCTCCGTTGATGCGGCCCCGAAGCTACCTGAAAAGCACTGTTGTTACCGTGCTTTTACTTACAGCCGGCATGGTTCATAGAAGAAAATGAGTTTTCTCGAAAGAAACCTTGTGCTTCCAGTTCCTAGTTGGAAGCTCACCCTCCTCTGCTCTATACCAAACGTGAAAGTCAATGTGAGCACTAGCCTCGAAGTAAGGCCCTGATTATGCTGGCAAAACGGGAGGCGTGCAGCAGCTCCATGAGGCCTTCATCGCTGTTCTGCTTTAGTTTCACGGTAGTAAGCTTTCCAAGACTCCTAGGGACTTTGCTTAAGCAACCGTTTCGGTACCAGAACACTGCGTAGAGAGAGTAAGCTCTGGTCCTGCGTGTATGCTGCGTGTCAACCTAGAAATTGGAGACTGATGGCATAAGGCTTCTTTTCCCATTATGAAAGCTCCGTTCATGCGGCCTCGAAGCTACCTGAAAAGCATTGTTGTTGCCGGGGTTTTCCTCACTGCCGGCATGGTTCTGAGAAGAAAATGAGTTTTCTCCTAAGAAACCTTGGGTTTCCAGTTCCTTGTTGGAAGCTCACCCTGCTCTGCGCTATACCTAAAGTGAAAGTCAACGTGAGCCCAAGCTTCGAAGTAAGGCCCTGATTATCCTTGCAAAACGAGAGGCGTGCAGCAGCTCCATGAGGCCTTCATCGTTGTTCTGCTTTAGTTTCAAGGTAGTAAGCTTTTCAACACTCCTAGGGGACTTGCTTCATCACCCGTTTCAGTACCAGAACACTGCGTAGAACCAGGAAGCTCTGCTCCTGCGTGTATGCTGCGTGTCAACCTAGAAATTAGAGACTGATGGCACAAGGCTAGTTTTCCCATTATGAAAGCTCCGTTGATGCGGCCCCGAAGCTACCTGAAAGCACTGTTGTTACCGTGCTTTTACTTACAGCCGGCATGGTTCATAGAAGAAAATGAGCTTTCTCGAAAGAAACCTTGTGCTTCCAGTTCCTAGTTGGAAGCTCACCCTGCTCTGCTCTATACCAAACGTGAAAGTCAATGTGAGCACTAGCCTCGAAGTAAGGCCCTGATTATGCTGGCAAAACGGGAGGCGTGCAGCAGCTCCATGAGGCCTTCATCGCTGTTCTGCTTTAGTTTCACGGTAGTAAGCTTTCCAAGACTCCTAGGGACTTTGCTTAAGCAACCGTTTCGGTACCAGAACACTGCGTAGAGACAGTAAGCTCTGGTCCTGCGTGTATGCTGCGTGTCAACCTAGAAATTGGAGACTGATGGCATAAGGCTTCTTTTCCCATTATGAAAGCTCCGTTCATGCGGCCTCGAAGCTACCTGAAAAGCATTGTTGTTGCCGGGGTTTTCCTCACTGCCGGCATGGTTCTGAGAAGAAAATGAGTTTTCTCCTAAGAAACCTTGGGTTTCCAGTTCCTTGTTGGAAGCTCACCCTGCTCTGCGCTATACCTAAAGTGAAAGTCAACGTGAGCCCAAGCTTCGAAGTAAGGCCCTGATTATCCTTGCAAAACGAGAGGCGTGCAGCAGCTCCATGAGGCCTTCATCGTTGTTCTGCTTTAGTTTCAAGGTAGTAAGCTTTTCAACACTCCTAGGGGCCTTGCTTCAGCACCCGTTTCAGTACCAGAACACTGCGTAGAACCAGGAAGCTCTGCTCCTGCGTGTATGCTGCGTGTCAACCTAGAAATTAGAGACTGATGGCACAAGGCTAGTTTTCCCATTATGAAAGCTCCGTTGATGCGGCCCCGAAGCTAGCTGAAAGCACTGTTGTTACCGTGCTTTTACTTACAGCCGGCATGGTTCATAGAAGAAAATGAGTTTTCTCGAAAGAAACCTTGTGCTTCCAGTTCCTAGTTGGAAGCTCACCCTGCTCTGCTCTATACCAAACGTGAAAGTCAATGTGAGCACTAGCCTCGAAGTAAGGCCCTGATTATGCTGGCAAAACGGGAGGCGTGCAGCAGCTCCATGAGGCCTTCATCGCTGTTCTGCTTTAGTTTCACGGTAGTAAGCTTTCCAAGACTCCTAGGGACTTTGCTTAAGCAACCGTTTCGGTACCAGAACACTGCGTAGAGACAGTAAGCTCTGGTCCTGCGTGTATGCTGCGTGTCAACCTAGAAATTGGAGACTGATGGCATAAGGCTTCTTTTCCCATTATGAAAGCTCCGTTCATGCGGCCTCGAAGCTACCTGAAAAGCATTGTTGTTGCCGGGGTTTTCCTCACTGCCGGCATGGTTCTGAGAAGAAAATGAGTTTTCTCCTAAGAAACCTTGGGTTTCCAGTTCCTTGTTGGAAGCTCACCCTGCTCTGCGCTATACCTAAAGTGAAAGTCAACGTGAGCCCAAGCTTCGAAGTAAGGCCCTGATTATCCTTGCAAAACGAGAGGCGTGCAGCAGCTCCATGAGGCCTTCATCGTTGTTCTGCTTTAGTTTCAAGGTAGTAAGCTTTTCAACACTCCTAGGGGCCTTGCTTCAGCACCCGTTTCAGTACCAGAACACTGCGTAGAACCAGGAAGCTCTGCTCCTGCGTGTATGCTGCGTGTCAACCTAGAAATTAGAGACTGATGGCACAAGGCTAGTTTTCCCATTATGAAAGCTCCGTTGATGCGGCCCCGAAGCTACCTGAAAAGCACTGTTGTTACCGTGCTTTTACTTACAGCCGGCATGGTTCATAGAAGAAAATGAGTTTTCTCGAAAGAAACCTTGTGCTTCCAGTTCCTAGTTGGAAGCTCACCCTGCTCTGCTCTATACCAAACGTGAAAGTCAATGTGAGCACTAGCCTCGAAGTAAGGCCCTGATTATGCTGGCAAAACGGGAGGCGTGCAGCAGCTCCATGAGGCCTTCATCGCTGTTCTGCTTTAGTTTCACGGTAGTAAGCTTTCCAAGACTCCTAGGGACTTTGCTTAAGCAACCGTTTCGGTACCAGAACACTGCATAGAGACAGTAAGCTCTGGTCCTGCGTGTATGCTGCGTGTCAACCTAGAAATTGGAGACTGATGTCATAAGGCTTCTTTTCCCATTATGAAAGCTCCGTTCATGCGGCCTCGAAGCTACCTGAAAAGCATTGTTGTTGCCGGGGTTTTCCTCACTGCCGGCATGGTTCTGAGAAAAAAATGAGTTTTCTCCTAAGAAACCTTGGGTTTCCAGTTCCTTGTTGGAAGCTCACCCTGCTCTGCGCTATACCTAAAGTGAAAGTCAACGTGAGCCCAAGCTTCGAAGTAAGGCCCTGATTATCCTTGCAAAACGAGAGGCGTGCAGCAGCTCCATGAGGCCTTCATCGTTGTTCTGCTTTAGTTTCAAGGTAGTAAGCTTTTCAACACTCCTAGGGGCCTTGCTTCAGCACCCGTTTCAGTACCAGAACACTGCGTAGAACCAGGAAGCTCTGCTCCTGCGTGTATGCTGCGTGTCAACCTAGAAATTAGAGACTGATGGCACAAGGCTAGTTTTCCCATTATGAAAGCTCCGTTGATGCGGCCCCGAAGCTACCTGAAAGCACTGTTGTTACCGTGCTTTTACTTACAGCCGGCATGGTTCATAGAAGAAAATGAGTTTTCTCGAAAGAAACCTTGTGCTTCCAGTTCCTAGTTGGAAGCTCACCCTGTTCTGCTCTATACCAAACGTGAAAGTCAATGTGAGCACTAGCCTCGAAGTAAGGCCCTGATTATGCTGGCAAAACGGGAGGCGTGCAGCAGCTCCATGAGGCCTTCATCGCTGTTCTGCTTTAGTTTCACAGTAGTAAGCTTTCCAACATTCCTAGGGACTTTGCTTAAGCAACCGTTTCGGTACCAGAACACTGCGTAGAGACAGTAAGCTCTGGTCCTGCGTGTATGCTGCGTGTCAACCTAGAAATTGGAGACTGATGGCATAAGGCTTCTTTTCCCATTATGAAAGCTCCGTTCATGCGGCCTCGAAGCTACCTGAAAAGCATTGTTGTTGCCGGGGTTTTCCTCACTGCCGGCATGGTTCTGAGAAGAAAATGAGTTTTCTCCTAAGAAACCTTGGGTTTCCAGTTCCTTGTTGGAAGCTCACCCTGCTCTGCGCTATACCTAAAGTGAAAGTCAACGTGAGCCCAAGCTTCGAAGTAAGGCCCTGATTATCCTTGCAAAACGAGAGGCGTGCAGCAGCTCCATGAGGCCTTCATCGTTGTTCTGCTTTAGTTTCAAGGTAGTAAGCTTTTCAACACTCCTAGGGGCCTTGCTTCAGCACCCGTTTCAGTACCAGAACACTGCGTAGAACCAGGAAGCTCTGCTCCTGCGTGTATGCTGCGTGTCAACCTAGAAATTAGAGACTGATGGCACAAGGCTAGTTTTCCCATTATGAAAGCTCCGTTGATGCGGCCCCGAAGCTACCTGAAAAGCACTGTTGTTACCGTGCTTTTACTTACAGCCGGCATGGTTCATAGAAGAAAATGAGTTTTCTCGAAAGAAACCTTGTGCTTCCAGTTCCTAGTTGGAAGCTCACCCTGCTCTGCTCTATACCAAACGTGAAAGTCAATGTGAGCACTAGCCTCGAAGTAAGGCCCTGATTATGCTGGCAAAACGGGAGGCGTGCAGCAGCTCCATGAGGCCTTCATCGCTGTTCTGCTTTAGTTTCACGGTAGTAAGCTTTCCAAGACTCCTAGGGACTTGGCTTAAGCAACCGTTTCGGTACCAGAACACTGCGTAGAGACAGTAAGCTCTGGTCCTGCGTGTATGCTGCGTGTCAACCTAGAAATTGGAGACTGATGGCATAAGGCTTCTTTTCCCATTATGAAAGCTCCGTTCATGCGGCCTCGAAGCTACCTGAAAAGCATTGTTGTTGCCGGGGTTTTCCTCACTGCCGGCATGGTTCTGAGAAGAAAATGAGTTTTCTCCTAAGAAACCTTGGGTTTCCAGTTCCTTGTTGGAAGCTCACCCTGCTCTGCGCTATACCTAAAGTGAAAGTCAACGTGAGCCCAAGCTTCGAAGTAAGGCCCTGATTATCCTTGCAAAACGAGAGGCGTGCAGCAGCTCCATGAGGCCTTCATCGTTGTTCTGCTTTAGTTTCAAGGTAGTAAGCTTTTCAACACTCCTAGGGGACTTGCTTCAGCACCCGTTGCAGTACCAGAACACTGCGTAGATCCAGGAAGCTCTGCTCCTGCGTGTATGCTGCGTGTCAACCTAGAAATTAGAGACTGATGGCACAAGGCTAGTTTTCCCATCATGAAAGCTCCGTTGATGCGGCCCCGAAGCTACCTGAAAAGCACTGTTGTTACCGTGCTTTTACTTACAGCCGGCATGGTTCATAGAAGAAAATGAGTTTTCTCGAAAGAAACCTTGTGCTTCCAGTTCCTAGTTGGAAGCTCACCCTGCTCTGCTCTATACCAAACGTGAAAGTCAATGTGAGCACTAGCCTCGAAGTAAGGCCCTGATTATGCTGGCAAAACGGGAGGCGTGCAGCAGCTCCATGAGGCCTTCATCGCTGTTCTGCTTTAGTTTCACGGTAGTAAGCTTTCCAAGACTCCTAGGGACTTTGCTTAAGCAACCGTTTCGGTACCAGAACACTGCGTAGAGACAGTAAGCTCTGGTCCTGCGTGTATGCTGCGTGTCAACCTAGAAATTGGAGACTGATGGCATAAGGCTTCTTTTCCCATTATGAAAGCTCCGTTCATGCGGCCTCGAAGCTACCTGAAAAGCATTGTTGTTGCCGGGGTTTTCCTCACTGCCGGCATGGTTCTGAGAATAAAATGAATTTCTCCTAAGAAACTTTGGGTTTCCAGTTCCTTGTTGGAAGCTCACCCTGCTCTGCTCTATACCTAAAGTGAAAGTCAACGTGAGCCCAAGCTTCGAAGTAAGGCCCTGATTATCCTTGCAAAACGAGAGGCGTGCAGCAGCTCCATGAGGCCTTCATCGTTGTTCTGCTTTAGTTTCAAGGTAGTAAGCTTTTCAACACTCCTAGGGGCCTTGCTTCAGCACCCGTTTCAGTACCAGAACACTGCGTAGAACCAGGAAGCTCTGCTCCTGCGTGTATGCTGCGTGTCAACCTAGAAATTAGAGACTGATGGCACAAGGCTAGTTTTCCCATTATGAAAGCTCCGTTGATGCGGCCCCGAAGCTACCTGAAAGCACTGTTGTTACCGTGCTTTTACTTACAGCCGGCATGGTTCATAGAAGAAAATGAGTTTTCTCGAAAGAAACCTTGTGCTTCCAGTTCCTAGTTGGAAGCTCACCCTGCTCTGCTCTATACCAAACGTGAAAGTCAATGTGAGCACTAGCCTCGAAGTAAGGCCCTGATTATGCTGGCAAAACGGGAGGCGTGCAGCAGCTCCATGAGGCCTTCATCGCTGTTCTGCTTTAGTTTCACGGTAGTAAGCTTTCCAACATTCCTAGGGACTTTGCTTAAGCAACCGTTTCGGTACCAGAACACTGCGTAGAGACAGTAAGCTCTGGTCCTGCGTGTATGCTGCGTGTCAACCTAGAAATTGGAGACTGATGGCATAAGGCTTCTTTTCCCATTATGAAAGCTCCGTTCATGCGGCCTCGAAGCTACCTGAAAAGCATTGTTGTTGCCGGGGTTTTCCTCACTGCCGGCATGGTTCTGAGAAGAAAATGAGTTTTCTCCTAAGAAACCTTGGGTTTCCAGTTCCTTGTTGGAAGCTCACCCTGCTCGGCGCTATACCTAAAGTGAAAGTCAACGTGAGCCCAAGCTTCGAAGTAAGGCCCTGATTATCCTTGCAAAACGAGAGGCGTGCAGCAGCTCCATGAGGCCTTCATCGTTGTTCTGCTTTAGTTTCAAGGTAGTAAGCTTTTCAACACTCCTAGGGGCCTTGCTTCAGCACCCGTTTCAGTACCAGAACACTGCGTAGAACCAGGAAGCTCTGCTCCTGCGTGTATGCTGCGTGTCAACCTAGAAATTAGAGACTGATGGCACAAGGCTAGTTTTCCCATTATGAAAGCTCCGTTGATGCGGCCCCGAAGCTACCTGAAAAGCACTGTTGTTACCGTGCTTTTACTTACAGCCGGCATGGTTCATAGAAGAAAATGAGTTTTCTCGAAAGAAACCTTGTGCTTCAAGTTCCTAGTTGGAAGCTCACCCTGCTCTGCGCTATACCTAAAGTGAAAGTCAACGTGAGCCCAAGCTTCGAAGTAAGGCCCTGATTATCCTTGCAAAACGAGAGGCGTGCAGCAGCTCCATGAGGCCTTCATCGTTGTTCTGCTTTAGTTTCAAGGTAGTAAGCTTTTCAACACTCCTAGGGGCCTTGCTTCAGCACCCGTTTCAGTACCAGAACACTGCGTAGAACCAGGAAGCTCTGCTCCTGCGTGTATGCTGCGTGTCAACCTAGAAATTAGAGACTGATGGCACAAGGCTAGTTTTCCCATTATGAAAGCTCCGTTGATGCGGCCCCGAAGCTACCTGAAAAGCACTGTTGTTACCGTGCTTTTACTTACAGCCGGCATGGTTCATAGAAGAAAATGAGTTTTCTCGAAAGAAACCTTGTGCTTTCAGTTCCTAGTTGGAAGCTCACCCTGCTCTGCTCTATACCAAACGTGAAAGTCAATGTGAGCACTAGCCTCGAAGTAAGGCCCTGATTATGCTGGCAAAACGAGAGGCGTGCAGCAGCTCCATGAGGCCTTCATCGCTCTTCTGCTTTAGTTTTACGGTAGTAAGCTTTCCAAGACTCCTAGGGACTTTTCTTAAGCAACCGTTTCGGTACCAGAACACTGCGTAGAGAGAGTAAGCTCTGGTCCTGCCTGTATGCTGCGTGTCAACCTAGAAATTGGAGACTGATGGCATAAGGCTTCTTTTCCCATTATGAAAGCTCCGTTCATGCGGCCTCGAAGCTACCTGAAAAGCATTGTTGTTGCCGGGGTTTTCCTCACTGCCGGCATGGTTCTGAGAAAAAAATGAGTTTTCTCCTAAGAAACCTTGGGTTTCCAGTTCCTTGTTGGAAGCTCACCCTGCTCGGCGCTATACCTAAAGTGAAAGTCAACGTGAGCCCAAGCTTCGGAGTAAGGCCCTGATTATCCTTGCAAAACGAGAGGCGTGCAGCAGCTCCATGAGGCCTTCATCGTTGTTCTGCTTTAGTTTCAAGGTAGTAAGCTTTTCAACACTCCTAGGGGCCTTGCTTCAGCCCCCGTTTCCGTACCAGAACACTGCGTAGAGCAAGGAAGCTCTGGTCCTGTTAAGCAACTTCCAGCCCTGTAGGCCTTTTTGGAACACCCCAGTGTTGGCTAGAGAGAACCAACACACTGCACTCTTCCTTGGGAGAGCCAGATTACCTCAGCTCCACACAGGATTCACGAACACACTTCTAGACTGTCCTCCATGCAATGGGTGGAACCTCATTCCCCTAGCTGAACTCTATTGAGAAAAACACTCTGCTTCTAATCCCTTTTCACATTTCACACTTAGAGTCACGCATCCGCAAGGAGGTGGTCGGCTTGCATTCCAAGTACAATTTAAGCACAGTTCTTGGTGTAACACTGCAGGTCCTTTGAAGATGCAAAGGCCCCTCAGTCTCGCTCGCGCATCCTTTGTTTTGGAACTTCGCTGCACGCGGAAAACCGCATGTAGAAAAAAGTTGATTCAGGGAAATCCCCAGTGGGTATCGTGAATCTCTTTTGACTTGTGAGCATCAACATGTACTTATGCTGCGTGTCAACCTAAAAATGGAACACTGATGGCACAAAGCTTGTTTTCCCGTTTTGAAAGCTCCATTCATGCGTCCTCGAAGCTACCTGAAAAGCACTGTTGTTACCGTGCTTTTACCTAAAGCCGGCATGGCACATAGAAGAAAATGAGTTTTCTCGAAAGAAACCTTGTGCTTCCAGTTCCTAGTTGGAAGCTCACCCTGCTCTGTTCTATACCAAACGTGAAAGTCAATGTGAGCACTTGCCTCGAAGTAAGGCCCTGATTATGCTGGCAAAACGGGAGGCGTGCAGCAGCTCCATGAGGCCTTCATCGCTGTTCTGCTTTAGTTTCACGGTAGTAAGCTTTCCAAGACTCCTAGGGACTTTGCTTAAGCAACCGTTTCGGTACCAGAACATTGCGTAGAGACATTAAGCTCTGGTCCTGCGTGTATGCTGCGTGTCAACCTAGAAATTGGAGACCGATGGCATAAGGCTTCTTTTCCCATTATGAAAGCTCCGTTCATGCGGCCTCGAAGCTACCTGAAAAGCATTGTTGTTGCCGGGGTTTTCCTCACTGCCGGCATGGTTCTGAGAAGAAAATGAGTTTTCTCCTAAGAAACCTTGGGTTTCCAGTTCCTTGTTGGAAGCTCACCCTGCTCTGCTCTATACCTAAAGTGAAAGTCAACGTGAGCCCAAGCTTCGAAGTAAGGCCCTGATTATCCTTGCAAAACGAGAGGCGTGCAGCAGCTCCATGAGGCCTTCATCGTTGTTCTGCTTTAGTTTCAAGGTAGTAAGCTTTTCAACACTCCTAGGGGCCTTGCTTCAGCACCCGTTTCCGTACCAGAACACTGCGTAGAGCAAGGAAGCTCTGGTCCTGTTAAGCAACTTCCAGCCCCGTAGGCCTTTTTGGAACACCCCAGTGTTGGCTAGAGAGAACCAACACACTGCACTCTTCCTTGGGAGAGCCAGATTACCTCAGCTCCACACAGGATTCACGAACACACTTCTAGACTGTCCTCCATGCAATGGGTGGAACCTCATTCCCCTAGCTGAACTCTATTGAGAAAAACACTCTGCTTCTAATCCCTTTTCACATTTCACACTTAGAGTCACGCATCCGCAAGGAGGTGGTCGGCTTGCATTCCAAGTACAATTTAAGCACAGTTCTTGGTGTAACACTGCAGGTCCTTTGAAGATGCAAAGGCCCCTCAGTCTCGCTCGCGCATCCTTTGTTTTGGAACTTCGCTGCACGCGGAAAACCGCATGTAGAAAAAAGTTGATTCAGGGAAAGCCCCAGTGGGTATCGTGAATCTCTTTTGACTTGTGAGCATCAACATGTACTTATGCTGCGTGTCAACCTAAAAATGGAAGACTGATGGCACAAAGCTTGTTTTCCCGTTTTGAAAGCTCCATTCATGCGGCCTCGAAGCTACCTGAAAAGCACTGTTGTTACCGTGCTTTTACTTACAGCCGGCATGGCACATAGAAGAAAATGAGTTTTCTCGAAAGAAACCTTGTGCTTCCAGTTCCTAGTTGGAAGCTCACCGTGCTCTGCTCTATACCAAACGTGAAAGTCAATGTGAGCACTAGCCTCGAAGTAAGGCCCTGATTATGCTGGCAAAACGGGAGGCGTGCAGCAGCTCCATGAGGCCTTCATCGCTGTTCTGCTTTAGTTTCACGGTAGTAAGCTTTCCAAGACTCCTAGGGACTTTGCTTAAGCAACCGTTTCGGTACCAGAACACTGTGTAGAGACAGTAAGCTCTGGTCCTGCGTGTATGCTGCGTGTCAACCTAGAAATTGGAGACTGATGGCATAAGGCTTCTTTTCCCATTATGAAAGCTCCGTTCATGCGGCCTCGAAGCTACCTGAAAAGCATTGTTGTTGCCGGGGTTTTCCACACTGCCGGCATGGTTCTGAGAAGAAAATGAGTTTTCTCCTAAGAAACCTTGGGTTTCCAGTTCCTTGTTGGAAGCTCACCCTGCTCGGCGCTATACCTAAAGTGAAAGTCAACGTGAGCCCAAGCTTCGAAGTAAGGCCCTGATTATCCTTGCAAAACGAGAGGCGTGCAGCAGCTCCATGAGGCCTTCATCGTTGTTCTGCTTTAGTTTCAAGGTAGTAAGCTTTTCAACACTCCTAGGGGCCTTGCTTCAGCACCCGTTTCAGTACCAGAACACTGCGTAGAACCAGGAAGCTCTGCTCCTGCGTGTATGCTGCGTGTCAACCTAGAAATTAGAGACTGATGGCACAAGGCTAGTTTTCCCATTATGAAAGCTCCGTTGATGCGGCCCCGAAGCTACCTGAAAAGCACTGTTGTTACCGTGCTTTTACTTACAGCCGGCATGGTTCATAGAAGAAAATGAGTTTTCTCGAAAGAAACCTTGTGCTTTCAGTTCCTAGTTGGAAGCTCACCCTGCTCTGCTCTATACCAAACGTGAAAGTCAATGTGAGCACTAGCCTCGAAGTAAGGCCCTGATTATGCTGGCAAAACGGGAGGCGTGCAGCAGCTCCATGAGGCCTTCATCGCTGTTCTGCTTTAGTTTCACGGTAGTAAGCTTTCCAACACTCCTAGGGACTTTGCTTAAGCAACCGTTTCGGTACCAGAACACTGCGTAGAGACAGTAAGCTCTGGTCCTGCGTGTATGCTGCGTGTCAACCTAGAAATTGGAGACTGATGGCATAAGGCTTCTTTTCCCATTATGAAAGCTCCGTTCATGCGGCCTCGAAGCTACCTGAAAAGCATTGTTGTTGCCGGGGTTTTCCTCACTGCCGGCATGGTTATGAGAAGAAAATGAGTTTTCTCCTAAGAAACCTTGGGTTTCCAGTTCCTTGTTGGAAGCTCACCCTGCTCTGCGCTATACCGAAAGTGAAAGTCAACGTGAGCCCAAGCTTCGAAGTAAGGCCCTGATTATCCTTGCAAAACGAGAGGCGTGCAGCAGCTCCATGAGACCTTCATCGTTGTTCTGCTTTAGTTTCAAGGTAGTAAGCTTTTCAACACTCCTAGGGGACTTGCTTCAGCACCCGTTTCAGTACCAGAACACTGCGTAGAACCAGGAAGCTCTGCTCCTGCGTGTATGCTGCGTGTCAACCTAGAAATTAGAGACTGATGGCACAAGGCTAGTTTTCCCATTATGAAAGCTCCGTTCATTCGGCCACGAAGCTACCTGAAAAGCATTGTTGTTGCCGGGGTTTTCCTCACTGCCGGCATGGTTCTGAGAAGAAAATGAGTTTTCTCCTAAGAAACCTTGGGTTTCCAGTTCCTTGTTGGAAGCTCACCCTGCTCTGCTCTATACCTAAAGTGAAAGTCAACGTGAACCCTAGCCTCGAAGTAAGGCTCTGATTTGCCTTGCCAATGGGGAGGTGTGCAGCAGCTCCATGAGGCCTTCATCACTGTTCTGCTTTAGTTTCACGGTAGTAAGCCTTTCAAAACTCCTAGGGTCCTTGCTTCAGCACCCGTTTCCGTACCAGAATACTGAGTAGAGCAAGGAAGCTCTGGTCCTGTTAAGCAACTTCCAGCCCCGTAGGCCTTTTTGGAACACCCCAGTGTTGGCTAGAGAGAACCAACACACTGCACTCTTCCTTGGGAGAGCCAGATTACCTCAGCTCCACACAGGATTCACGAACACACTTCTAGACTGTCCTCCATGCAATGGGTGGAACCTCATTCCCCTAGCTGAACTCTATTGAGAAAAACACTCTGCTTCTAATCCCTTTTCACATTTCACACTTAGAGTCACGCATCCGCAAGGAGGTGGTCGGCTTGCATTCCAAGTACAATTTAAGCACAGTTCTTGGTGTAACACTGCAGGTCCTTTGAAGATGCAAAGGCCCCTCAGTCTCGCTCGCGCATCCTTTGTTTTGGAACTTCGCTGCACGCGGAAAACCGCATGTAGAAAAAAGTTGATTCAGGGAAAGCCCCAGTGGGTATCGTGAATCTCTTTTGAATTGTGAGCATCAACATGTACTTATGCTGCGTGTCAACCTAAAAATGGAAGACTGATGGCACAAAGCTTGTTTTCCCGTTTTGAAAGATCCATTCATGCGTCCTCGAAGCTACCTGAAAAGCACTGTTGTTACCGTGCTTTTACTTACAGCCGGCATGGCACATAGAAGAAAATGAGTTTTCTCGAAAGAAACCTTGTGCTTCCAGTTCCTAGTTGGAAGCTCACCCTGCTCTGCTCTATACCAAACGTGAAAGTCAATGTGAGCACTAGCCTCGAAGTAAGGCCCTGATTATGCTGGCAAAACGGGAGGCGTGCAGCAGCTCCATGAGGCCTTCATCGCTGTTCTGCTTTAGTTTCACGGTAGTAAGCTTTCCAAGACTCCTAGGGACTTTGCTTAAGCAACCGTTTCGGTACCAGAACACTGCGTAGAGACAGTAAGCTCTGGTCCTGCGTGTATGCTGCGTGTCAACCTAGAAATTGGAGACTGATGGCATAAGGCTTCTTTTCCCATTATGAAAGCTCCGTTCATGCGGCCTCGAAGCTACCTGAAAAGCATTGTTGTTGCCGGGGTTTTCCTCACTGCCGGCATGGTTCTGAGAATAAAATGAATTTCTCCTAAGAAACTTTGGGTTTCCAGTTCCTTGTTGGAAGCTCACCCTGCTCTGCTCTATACCTAAAGTGAAAGTCAACGTGAGCCCAAGCTTCGAAGTAAGGCCCTGATTATCCTTGCAAAACGAGAGGCGTGCAGCAGCTCCATGAGGCCTTCATCGTTGTTCTGCTTTAGTTTCAAGGTAGTAAGCTTTTCAACACTCCTAGGGGCCTTGCTTCAGCACCCGTTTCAGTACCAGAACACTGCGTAGAACCAGGAAGCTCTGCTCCTGCGTGTATGCTGCGTGTCAACCTAGAAATTAGAGACTGATGGCACAAGGCTAGTTTTCCCATTATGAAAGCTCCGTTGATGCGGCCCCGAAGCTACCTGAAAGCACTGTTGTTACCGTGCTTTTACTTACAGCCGGCATGGTTCATAGAAGAAAATGAGTTTTCTCGAAAGAAACCTTGTGCTTCCAGTTCCTAGTTGGAAGCTCACCCTGCTCTGCTCTATACCAAACGTGAAAGTCAATGTGAGCACTAGCCTCGAAGTAAGGCCCTGATTATGCTGGCAAAACGGGAGGCGTGCAGCAGCTCCATGAGGCCTTCATCGCTGTTCTGCTTTAGTTTCACGGTAGTAAGCTTTCCAACATTCCTAGGGACTTTGCTTAAGCAACCGTTTCGGTACCAGAACACTGCGTAGAGACAGTAAGCTCTGGTCCTGCGTGTATGCTGCGTGTCAACCTAGAAATTGGAGACTGATGGCATAAGGCTTCTTTTCCCATTATGAAAGCTCCGTTCATGCGGCCTCGAAGCTACCTGAAAAGCATTGTTGTTGCCGGGGTTTTCCTCACTGCCGGCATGGTTCTGAGAAGAAAATGAGTTTTCTCCTAAGAAACCTTGGGTTTCCAGTTCCTTGTTGGAAGCTCACCCTGCTCGGCGCTATACCTAAAGTGAAAGTCAACGTGAGCCCAAGCTTCGAAGTAAGGCCCTGATTATCCTTGCAAAACGAGAGGCGTGCAGCAGCTCCATGAGGCCTTCATCGTTGTTCTGCTTTAGTTTCAAGGTAGTAAGCTTTTCAACACTCCTAGGGGCCTTGCTTCAGCACCCGTTTCAGTACCAGAACACTGCGTAGAACCAGGAAGCTCTGCTCCTGCGTGTATGCTGCGTGTCAACCTAGAAATTAGAGACTGATGGCACAAGGCTAGTTTTCCCATTATGAAAGCTCCGTTGATGCGGCCCCGAAGCTACCTGAAAAGCACTGTTGTTACCGTGCTTTTACTTACAGCCGGCATGGTTCATAGAAGAAAATGAGTTTTCTCGAAAGAAACCTTGTGCTTCAAGTTCCTAGTTGGAAGCTCACCCTGCTCTGCGCTATACCTAAAGTGAAAGTCAACGTGAGCCCAAGCTTCGAAGTAAGGCCCTGATTATCCTTGCAAAACGAGAGGCGTGCAGCAGCTCCATGAGGCCTTCATCGTTGTTCTGCTTTAGTTTCAAGGTAGTAAGCTTTTCAACACTCCTAGGGGCCTTGCTTCAGCACCCGTTTCAGTACCAGAACACTGCGTAGAACCAGGAAGCTCTGCTCCTGCGTGTATGCTGCGTGTCAACCTAGAAATTAGAGACTGATGGCACAAGGCTAGTTTTCCCATTATGAAAGCTCCGTTGATGCGGCCCCGAAGCTACCTGAAAAGCACTGTTGTTACCGTGCTTTTACTTACAGCCGGCATGGTTCATAGAAGAAAATGAGTTTTCTCGAAAGAAACCTTGTGCTTTCAGTTCCTAGTTGGAAGCTCACCCTGCTCTGCTCTATACCAAACGTGAAACTCAATGTGAGCACTAGCCTCGAAGTAAGGCCCTGATTATGCTGGCAAAACGAGAGGCGTGCAGCAGCTCCATGAGGCCTTCATCGCTCTTCTGCTTTAGTTTTACGGTAGTAAGCTTTCCAAGACTCCTAGGGACTTTTCTTAAGCAACCGTTTCGGTACCAGAACACTGCGTAGAGAGAGTAAGCTCTGGTCCTGCCTGTATGCTGCGTGTCAACCTAGAAATTGGAGACTGATGGCATAAGGCTTCTTTTCCCATTATGAAAGCTCCGTTCATGCGGCCTCGAAGCTACCTGAAAAGCATTGTTGTTGCCGGGGTTTTCCTCACTGCCGGCATGGTTCTGAGAAAAAAATGAGTTTTCTCCTAAGAAACCTTGGGTTTCCAGTTCCTTGTTGGAAGCTCACCCTGCTCGGCGCTATACCTAAAGTGAAAGTCAACGTGAGCCCAAGCTTCGGAGTAAGGCCCTGATTATCCTTGCAAAACGAGAGGCGTGCAGCAGCTCCATGAGGCCTTCATCGTTGTTCTGCTTTAGTTTCAAGGTAGTAAGCTTTTCAACACTCCTAGGGGCCTTGCTTCAGCCCCCGTTTCCGTACCAGAACACTGCGTAGAGCAAGGAAGCTCTGGTCCTGTTAAGCAACTTCCAGCCCTGTAGGCCTTTTTGGAACACCCCAGTGTTGGCTAGAGAGAACCAACACACTGCACTCTTCCTTGGGAGAGCCAGATTACCTCAGCTCCACACAGGATTCACGAACACACTTCTAGACTGTCCTCCATGCAATGGGTGGAACCTCATTCCCCTAGCTGAACTCTATTGAGAAAAACACTCTGCTTCTAATCCCTTTTCACATTTCACACTTAGAGTCACGCATCCGCAAGGAGGTGGTCGGCTTGCATTCCAAGTACAATTTAAGCACAGTTCTTGGTGTAACACTGCAGGTCCTTTGAAGATGCAAAGGCCCCTCAGTCTCGCTCGCGCATCCTTTGTTTTGGAACTTCGCTGCACGCGGAAAACCGCATGTAGAAAAAAGTTGATTCAGGGAAATCCCCAGTGGGTATCGTGAATCTCTTTTGACTTGTGAGCATCAACATGTACTTATGCTGCGTGTCAACCTAAAAATGGAACACTGATGGCACAAAGCTTGTTTTCCCGTTTTGAAAGCTCCATTCATGCGTCCTCGAAGCTACCTGAAAAGCACTGTTGTTACCGTGCTTTTACTTAAAGCCGGCATGGCACATAGAAGAAAATGAGTTTTCTCGAAAGAAACCTTGTGCTTCCAGTTCCTAGTTGGAAGCTCACCCTGCTCTGTTCTATACCAAACGTGAAAGTCAATGTGAGCACTTGCCTCGAAGTAAGGCCCTGATTATGCTGGCAAAACGGGAGGCGTGCAGCAGCTCCATGAGGCCTTCATCGCTGTTCTGCTTTAGTTTCACGGTAGTAAGCTTTCCAAGACTCCTAGGGACTTTGCTTAAGCAACCGTTTCGGTACCAGAACATTGCGTAGAGACATTAAGCTCTGGTCCTGCGTGTATGCTGCGTGTCAACCTAGAAATTGGAGACCGATGGCATAAGGCTTCTTTTCCCATTATGAAAGCTCCGTTCATGCGGCCTCGAAGCTACCTGAAAAGCATTGTTGTTGCCGGGGTTTTCCTCACTGCCGGCATGGTTCTGAGAAGAAAATGAGTTTTCTCCTAAGAAACCTTGGGTTTCCAGTTCCTTGTTGGAAGCTCACCCTGCTCTGCTCTATACCTAAAGTGAAAGTCAACGTGAGCCCAAGCTTCGAAGTAAGGCCCTGATTATCCTTGCAAAACGAGAGGCGTGCAGCAGCTCCATGAGGCCTTCATCGTTGTTCTGCTTTAGTTTCAAGGTAGTAAGCTTTTCAACACTCCTAGGGGCCTTGCTTCAGCACCCGTTTCCGTACCAGAACACTGCGTAGAGCAAGGAAGCTCTGGTCCTGTTAAGCAACTTCCAGCCCCGTAGGCCTTTTTGGAACACCCCAGTGTTGGCTAGAGAGAACCAACACACTGCACTCTTCCTTGGGAGAGCCAGATTACCTCAGCTCCACACAGGATTCACGAACACACTTCTAGACTGTCCTCCATGCAATGGGTGGAACCTCATTCCCCTAGCTGAACTCTATTGAGAAAAACACTCTGCTTCTAATCCCTTTTCACATTTCACACTTAGAGTCACGCATCCGCAAGGAGGTGGTCGGCTTGCATTCCAAGTACAATTTAAGCACAGTTCTTGGTGTAACACTGCAGGTCCTTTGAAGATGCAAAGGCCCCTCAGTCTCGCTCGCGCATCCTTTGTTTTGGAACTTCGCTGCACGCGGAAAACCGCATGTAGAAAAAAGTTGATTCAGGGAAAGCCCCAGTGGGTATCGTGAATCTCTTTTGACTTGTGAGCATCAACATGTACTTATGCTGCGTGTCAACCTAAAAATGGAAGACTGATGGCACAAAGCTTGTTTTCCCGTTTTGAAAGCTCCATTCATGCGGCCTCGAAGCTACCTGAAAAGCACTGTTGTTACCGTGCTTTTACTTACAGCCGGCATGGCACATAGAAGAAAATGAGTTTTCTCGAAAGAAACCTTGTGCTTCCAGTTCCTAGTTGGAAGCTCACCGTGCTCTGCTCTATACCAAACGTGAAAGTCAATGTGAGCACTAGCCTCGAAGTAAGGCCCTGATTATGCTGGCAAAACGGGAGGCGTGCAGCAGCTCCATGAGGCCTTCATCGCTGTTCTGCTTTAGTTTCACGGTAGTAAGCTTTCCAAGACTCCTAGGGACTTTGCTTAAGCAACCGTTTCGGTACCAGAACACTGTGTAGAGACAGTAAGCTCTGGTCCTGCGTGTATGCTGCGTGTCAACCTAGAAATTGGAGACTGATGGCATAAGGCTTCTTTTCCCATTATGAAAGCTCCGTTCATGCGGCCTCGAAGCTACCTGAAAAGCATTGTTGTTGCCGGGGTTTTCCTCACTGCCGGCATGGTTATGAGAAGAAAATGAGTTTTCTCCTAAGAAACCTTGGGTTTCCAGTTCCTTGTTGGAAGCTCACCCTGCTCTGCGCTATACCGAAAGTGAAAGTCAACGTGAGCCCAAGCTTCGAAGTAAGGCCCTGATTATCCTTGCAAAACGAGAGGCGTGCAGCAGCTCCATGAGACCTTCATCGTTGTTCTGCTTTAGTTTCAAGGTAGTAAGCTTTTCAACACTCCTAGGGGACTTGCTTCAGCACCCGTTTCAGTACCAGAACACTGCGTAGAACCAGGAAGCTCTGCTCCTGCGTGTATGCTGCGTGTCAACCTAGAAATTAGAGACTGATGGCACAAGGCTAGTTTTCCCATTATGAAAGCTCCGTTCATTCGGCCACGAAGCTACCTGAAAAGCATTGTTGTTGCCGGGGTTTTCCTCACTGCCGGCATGGTTCTGAGAAGAAAATGAGTTTTCTCCTAAGAAACCTTGGGTTTCCAGTTCCTTGTTGGAAGCTCACCCTGCTCTGCTCTATACCTAAAGTGAAAGTCAACGTGAACCCTAGCCTCGAAGTAAGGCTCTGATTTGCCTTGCCAATGGGGAGGTGTGCAGCAGCTCCATGAGGCCTTCATCACTGTTCTGCTTTAGTTTCACGGTAGTAAGCCTTTCAAAACTCCTAGGGTCCTTGCTTCAGCACCCGTTTCCGTACCAGAATACTGAGTAGAGCAAGGAAGCTCTGGTCCTGTTAAGCAACTTCCAGCCCCGTAGGCCTTTTTGGAACACCCCATTGTTGGCTAGAGAGAACCAACACACTGCACTCTTCCTTGGGAGAGCCAGATTACCTCAGCTCCACACAGGATTCACGAACACACTTCTAGACTGTCCTCCATGCAATGGGTGGAACCTCATTCCCCTAGCTGAACTCTATTGAGAAAAACACTCTGCTTCTAATCCCTTTTCACATTTCACACTTAGAGTCACGCATCCGCAAGGAGGTGGTCGGCTTGCATTCCAAGTACAATTTAAGCACAGTTCTTGGTGTAACACTGCAGGTCCTTTGAAGATGCAAAGGCCCCTCAGTCTCGCTCGCGCATCCTTTGTTTTGGAACTTCGCTGCACGCGGAAAACCGCATGTAGAAAAAAGTTGATTCAGGGAAAGCCCCAGTGGGTATCGTGAATCTCTTTTGACTTGTGAGCATCAACATGTACTTATGCTGCGTGTCAACCTAAAAATGGAAGACTGATGGCACAAAGCTTGTTTTCCCGTTTTGAAAGATCCATTCATGCGTCCTCGAAGCTACCTGAAAAGCACTGTTGTTACCGTGCTTTTACTTACAGCCGGCATGGCACATAGAAGAAAATGAGTTTTCTCGAAAGAAACCTTGTGCTTCCAGTTCCTAGTTGGAAGCTCACCGTGCTCTGCTCTATACCAAACGTGAAAGTCAATGTGAGCACTAGCCTCGAAGTAAGGCCCTGATTATGCTGGCAAAACGGGAGGCGTGCAGCAGCTCCATGAGGCCTTCATCGCTGTTCTGCTTTAGTTTCACGGTAGTAAGCTTTCCAAGACTCCTAGGGACTTTGCTTAAGCAACCGTTTCGGTACCAGAACATTGCGTAGAGACATAAAGCTCTGGTCCTGCGTGTATGCTGCGTGTCAACCTAGAAATTGGAGACCGATGGCATAAGGCTTCTTTTCCCATTATGAAAGCTCCGTTCATGCGGCCTCGAAGCTACCTGAAAAGCATTGTTGTTGCCGGGGTTTTCCTCACTGCCGGCATGGTTCTGAGAAGAAAATGAGTTTTCTCCTAAGAAACCTTGGGTTTCCAGTTCCTTGTTGGAAGCTCACCCTGCTCTGCGCTATACCTAAAGTGAAAGTCAACGTGAGCCCAAGCTTCGAAGTAAGGCCCTGATTATCCTTGCAAAACGAGAGGCGTGCAGCAGCTCCATGAGGCCTTCATCGTTGTTCTGCTTTAGTTTCAAGGTAGTGAGCTTTTCAACACTCCTAGGGGCCTTGCTTCAGCACCCGTTTCAGTACCAGAACACTGCGTAGAACCAGGAAGCTCTGCTCCTGCGTGTATGCTGCGTGTCAACCTAGAAATTAGAGACTGATGGCACAAGGCTAGTTTTCCCATTATGAAAGCTCCGTTGATGCGGCCCCGAAGCTACCTGAAAAGCACTGTTGTTACCGTGCTTTTCCTTACAGCCGGCATGGTTCATAGAAGAAAATGAGTTTTCTCGAAAGAAACCTTGTGCTTCCAGTTCCTAGTTGGAAGCTCACCCTGCTCTGCTCTATACCAAACGTGAAAGTCAATGTGAGCACTAGCCTCGAAGTAAGGCCCTGATTATGCTGGCAAAACGGGAGGCGTGCAGCAGCTCCATGAGGCCTTCATCGCTGTTCTGCTTTAGTTTCACGGTAGTAAGCTTTCCAAGACTCCTAGGGACTTGGCTTAAGCAACCGTTTCGGTACCAGAACACTGCGTAGAGACAGTAAGCTCTGGTCCTGCGTGTATGCTGCGTGTCAACCTAGAAATTGGAGACTGATGGCATAAGGCTTCTTTTCCCATTATGAAAGCTCCGTTCATGCGGCCTCGAAGCTACCTGAAAAGCATTGTTGTTGCCGGGGTTTTCCTCACTGCCGGCATGGTTCTGAGAAGAAAATGAGTTTTCTCCTAAGAAACCTTGGGTTTCCAGTTCCTTGTTGGACGCTCACCCTGCTCTGCGCTATACCGAAAGTGAAAGTCAACGTGAGCCCAAGCTTCGAAGTAAGGCCCTGATTATCCTTGCAAAACGAGAGGCGTGCAGCAGCTCCATGAGGCCTTCATCGTTGTTCTGCTTTAGTTTCAAGGTAGTGAGCTTTTCAACACTCCTAGGGGCCTTGCTTCAGCACCCGTTTCAGTACCAGAACACTGCGTAGAACCAGGAAGCTCTGCTCCTGCGTGTATGCTGCGTGTCAACCTAGAAATTAGAGACTGATGGCACAAGGCTAGTTTTCCCATTATGAAAGCTCCGTTGATGCGGCCCCGAAGCTACCTGAAAAGCACTGTTGTTACCGTGCTTTTCCTTACAGCCGGCATGGTTCATAGAAGAAAATGAGTTTTCTCGAAAGAAACCTTGTGCTTCCAGTTCCTAGTTGGAAGCTCACCCTGCTCTGCTCTATACCAAACGTGAAAGTCAATGTGAGCACTAGCCTCGAAGTAAGGCCCTGATTATGCTGGCAAAACGGGAGGCGTGCAGCAGCTCCATGAGGCCTTCATCGCTGTTCTGCTTTAGTTTCACGGTAGTAAGCTTTCCAAGACTCCTAGGGACTTTGCTTAAGCAACCGTGTCGGTACCAGAACACTGCGTAGAGACAGTAAGCTCTGGTCCTGCGTGTATGCTGCGTGTCAACCTAGAAATTGGAGACTGATGGCATAAGGCTTCTTTTCCCATTATGAAAGCTCCGTTCATGCGGCCTCGAAGCTACCTGAAAAGCATTGTTGTTGCCGGGGTTTTCCTCACTGCCGGCATGGTTCTGAGAAGAAAATGAGTTTTCTCCTAAGAAACCTTGGGTTTCCAGTTCCTTGTTGGAAGCTCACCCTGCTCTGCGCTATACCGAAAGTGAAAGTCAACGTGAGCCCAAGCTTCGAAGTAAGGCCCTGATTATCCTTGCAAAACGAGAGGCGTGCAGCAGCTCCATGAGGCCTTCATCGTTGTTCTGCTTTAGTTTCAAGGTAGTGAGCTTTTCAACACTCCTAGGGGCCTTGCTTCAGCACCCGTTTCAGTACCAGAACACTGCGTAGAACCAGGAAGCTCTGCTCCTGCGTGTATGCTGCGTGTCAACCTAGAAATTAGAGACTGATGGCACAAGGCTAGTTTTCCCATTATGAAAGCTCCGTTGATGCGGCCCCGAAGCTACCTGAAAAGCACTGTTGTTACCGTGCTTTTCCTTACAGCCGGCATGGTTCATAGAAGAAAATGAGTTTTCTCGAAAGAAACCTTGTGCTTCCAGTTCCTAGTTGGAAGCTCACCCTGCTCTGCTCTATACCAAACGTGAAAGTCAATGTGAGCACTAGCCTCGAAGTAAGGCCCTGATTATGCTGGCAAAACGGGAGGCGTGCAGCAGCTCCATGAGGCCTTCATCGCTGTTCTGCTTTAGTTTCACGGTAGTAAGCTTTCCAAGACTCCTAGGGACTTTGCTTAAGCAACCGTTTCGGTACCAGAACACTGCGTAGAGACAGTAAGCTCTGGTCCTGCGTGTATGCTGCGTGTCAACCTAGAAATTGGAGACTGATGGCATAAGGCTTCTTTTCCCATTATGAAAGCTCCGTTCATGCGGCCTCGAAGCTACCTGAAAAGCATTGTTGTTGCCGGGGTTTTCCTCACTGCCGGCATGGTTCTGAGAAGAAAATGAGTTTTCTCCTAAGAAACCTTGGGTTTCCAGTTCCTTGTTGGAAGCTCACCCTGCTCTGCGCTATACCTAAAGTGAAAGTCAACGTGAGCCCAAGCTTCGAAGTAAGGCCCTGATTATCCTTGCAAAACGAGAGGCGTGCAGCAGCTCCATGAGGCCTTCATCGTTGTTCTGCTTTAGTTTCAAGGTAGTGAGCTTTTCAACACTCCTAGGGGCCTTGCTTCAGCACCCGTTTCAGTACCAGAACACTGCGTAGAACCAGGAAGCTCTGCTCCTGCGTGTATGCTGCGTGTCAACCTAGAAATTAGAGACTGATGGCACAAGGCTAGTTTTCCCATTATGAAAGCTCCGTTGATGCGGCCCCGAAGCTACCTGAAAAGCACTGTTGTTACCGTGCTTTTACTTACAGCCGGCATGGTTCATAGAAGAAAATGAGTTTTCTCGAAAGAAACCTTGTGCTTCCAGTTCCTAGTTGGAAGCTCACCCTGCTCTGCTCTATACCAAACGTGAGAGTCAATGTGAGCACTAGCCTCGAAGTAAGGCCCTGATTATGCTGGCAAAACGGGAGGCGTGCAGCAGCTCCATGAGGCCTTCATCGCTGTTCTGCTTTAGTTTCACGGTAGTAAGCTTTCCAAGACTCCTAGGGACTTGGCTTAGGCAACCGTTTCGGTACCAGAACACTGCGTAGAGACAGTAAGCTCTGGTCCTGCGTGTATGCTGCGTGTCAACCTAGAAATTGGAGACTGATGGCATAAGGCTTCTTTTCCCATTATGAAAGCTCCGTTCATGCGGCCTCGAAGCTACCTGAAAAGCATTGTTGTTGCCGGGGTTTTCCTCACTGCCGGCATGGTTCTGAGAAGAAAATGAGTTTTCTCCTAAGAAACCTTGGGTTTCCAGTTCCTTGTTGGAAGCTCACCCTGCTCTGCGCTATACCTAAAGTGAAAGTCAACGTGAGCCCAAGCTTCGAAGTAAGGCCCTGATTATCCTTGCAAAACGAGAGGCGTGCAGCAGCTCCATGAGGCCTTCATCGTTGTTCTGCTTTAGTTTCAAGGTAGTGAGCTTTTCAACACTCCTAGGGGCCTTGCTTCAGCACCCGTTTCAGTACCAGAACACTGCGTAGAACCAGGAAGCTCTGCTCCTGCGTGTATGCTGCGTGTCAACCTAGAAATTAGAGACTGATGGCACAAGGCTAGTTTTCCCATTATGAAAGCTCCGTTGATGCGGCCCCGAAGCTACCTGAAAAGCACTGTTGTTACCGTGCTTTTACTTACAGCCGGCATGGTTCATAGAAGAAAATGAGTTTTCTCGAAAGAAACCTTGTGCTTCCAGTTCCTAGTTGGAAGCTCACCCTGCTCTGCTCTATACCAAACGTGAGAGTCAATGTGAGCACTAGCCTCGAAGTAAGGCCCTGATTATGCTGGCAAAACGGGAGGCGTGCAGCAGCTCCATGAGGCCTTCATCGCTGTTCTGCTTTAGTTTCACGGTAGTAAGCTTTCCAAGACTCCTAGGGACTTGGCTTAGGCAACCGTTTCGGTACCAGAACACTGCGTAGAGACAGTAAGCTCTGGTCCTGCGTGTATGCTGCGTGTCAACCTGGAAATTGGAGACTGATGGCATAAGGCTTCTTTTCCCATTATGAAAGCTCCGTTCATGCGGCCTCGAAGCTACCTGAAAAGCATTGTTGTTGCCGGGGTTTTCCTCACTGCCGGCATGGTTCTGAGAAGAAAATGAGTTTTCTCCTAAGAAACCTTGGGTTTCCAGTTCCTTGTTGGAAGCTCACCCTGCTCGGCGCTATACCTAAAGTGAAAGTCAACGTGAGCCCAAGCTTCGAAGTAAGGCCCTGATTATCCTTGCAAAACGAGAGGCGTGCAGCAGCTCCATGAGGCCTTCATCGTTGTTCTGCTTTAGTTTCAAGGTAGTGAGCTTTTCAACACTCCTAGGGGCCTTGCTTCAGCACCCGTTTCAGTACCAGAACACTGCGTAGAACCAGGAAGCTCTGCTCCTGCGTGTATGCTGCGTGTCAACCTAGAAATTAGAGACTGATGGCACAAGGCTAGTTTTCCCATTATGAAAGCTCCGTTGATGCGGCCCCGAAGCTACCTGAAAAGCACTGTTGTTACCGTGCTTTTACTTACAGCCGGCATGGTTCATAGAAGAAAATGAGTTTTCTCGAAAGAAACCTTGTGCTTCCAGTTCCTAGTTGGAAGCTCACCCTGCTCTGCTCTATACCAAACGTGAGAGTCAATGTGAGCACTAGCCTCGAAGTAAGGCCCTGATTATGCTGGCAAAACGGGAGGCGTGCAGCAGCTCCATGAGGCCTTCATCGCTGTTCTGCTTTAGTTTCACGGTAGTAAGCTTTCCAAGACTCCTAGGGACTTGGCTTAGGCAACCGTTTCGGTACCAGAACACTGCGTAGAGACAGTAAGCTCTGGTCCTGCGTGTATGCTGCGTGTCAACCTGGAAATTGGAGACTGATGGCATAAGGCTTCTTTTCCCATTATGAAAGCTCCGTTCATGCGGCCTCGAAGCTACCTGAAAAGCATTGTTGTTGCCGGGGTTTTCCTCACTGCCGGCCTGGTTCTGAGAAGAAAATGAGTTTTCTCCTAAGAAACCTTGGGTTTCCAGTTCCTTGTTGGAAGCTCACCCTGCTCGGCGCTATACCTAAAGTGAAAGTCAACGTGAGCCCAAGCTTCGAAGTAAGGCCCTGATTATCCTTGCAAAACGAGAGGCGTGCAGCAGCTCCATGAGGCCTTCATCGTTGTTCTGCTTTAGTTTCAGGGTAGTGAGCTTTTCAACACTCCTAGGGGCCTTGCTTCAGCACCCGTTTCAGTACCAGAACACTGCGTAGAACCAGGAAGCTCTGCTCCTGCGTGTATGCTGCGTGTCAACCTAGAAATTAGAGACTGATGGCACAAGGCTAGTTTTCCCATTATGAAAGCTCCGTTGATGCGGCCCCGAAGCTACCTGAAAGCACTGTTGTTACCGTGCTTTTACTTACAGCCGGCATGGTTCATAGAAGAAAATGAGTTTTCTCGAAAGAAACCTTGTGCTTCCAGTTCCTAGTTGGAAGCTCACCCTGCTCTGCTCTATACCAAACGTGAGAGTCAATGTGAGCACTAGCCTCGAAGTAAGGCCCTGATTATGCTGGCAAAACGGGAGGCGTGCAGCAGCTCCATGAGGCCTTCATCGCTGTTCTGCTTTAGTTTCACGGTAGTAAGCTTTCCAAGACTCCTAGGGACTTGGCTTAGGCAACCGTTTCGGTACCAGAACACTGCGTAGAGACAGTAAGCTCTGGTCCTGCGTGTATGCTGCGTGTCAACCTGGAAATTGGAGACTGATGGCATAAGGCTTCTTTTCCCATTATGAAAGCTCCGTTCATGCGGCCTCGAAGCTACCTGAAAAGCATTGTTGTTGCCGGGGTTTTCCTCACTGCCGGCATGGTTCTGAGAAGAAAATGAGTTTTCTCCTAAGAAACCTTGGGTTTCCAGTTCCTTGTTGGAAGCTCACCCTGCTCGGCGCTATACCTAAAGTGAAAGTCAACGTGAGCCCAAGCTTCGAAGTAAGGCCCTGATTATCCTTGCAAAACGAGAGGCGTGCAGCAGCTCCATGAGGCCTTCATCGTTGTTCTGCTTTAGTTTCAAGGTAGTGAGCTTTTCAACACTCCTAGGGGCCTTGCTTCAGCACCCGTTTCAGTACCAGAACACTGCGTAGAACCAGGAAGCTCTGCTCCTGCGTGTATGCTGCGTGTCAACCTAGAAATTAGAGACTGATGGCACAAGGCTAGTTTTCCCATTATGAAAGCTCCGTTGATGCGGCCCCGAAGCTACCTGAAAAGCACTGTTGTTACCGTGCTTTTACTTACAGCCGGCATGGTTCATAGAAGAAAATGAGTTTTCTCGAAAGAAACCTTGTGCTTCCAGTTCCTAGTTGGAAGCTCACCCTGCTCTGCTCTATACCAAACGTGAGAGTCAATGTGAGCACTAGCCTCGAAGTAAGGCCCTGATTATGCTGGCAAAACGGGAGGCGTGCAGCAGCTCCATGAGGCCTTCATCGCTGTTCTGCTTTAGTTTCACGGTAGTAAGCTTTCCAAGACTCCTAGGGACTTGGCTTAGGCAACCGTTTCGGTACCAGAACACTGCGTAGAGACAGTAAGCTCTGGTCCTGCGTGTATGCTGCGTGTCAACCTGGAAATTGGAGACTGATGGCATAAGGCTTCTTTTCCCATTATGAAAGCTCCGTTCATGCGGCCTCGAAGCTACCTGAAAAGCATTGTTGTTGCCGGGGTTTTCCTCACTGCCGGCATGGTTCTGAGAAGAAAATGAGTTTTCTCCTAAGAAACCTTGGGTTTCCAGTTCCTTGTTGGAAGCTCACCCTGCTCGGCGCTATACCTAAAGTGAAAGTCAACGTGAGCCCAAGCTTCGAAGTAAGGCCCTGATTATCCTTGCAAAACGAGAGGCGTGCAGCAGCTCCATGAGGCCTTCATCGTTGTTCTGCTTTAGTTTCAAGGTAGTGAGCTTTTCAACACTCCTAGGGGCCTTGCTTCAGCACCCGTTTCAGTACCAGAACACTGCGTAGAACCAGGAAGCTCTGCTCCTGCGTGTATGCTGCGTGTCAACCTAGAAATTAGAGACTGATGGCACAAGGCTAGTTTTCCCATTATGAAAGCTCCGTTGATGCGGCCCCGAAGCTACCTGAAAAGCACTGTTGTTACCGTGCTTTTACTTACAGCCGGCATGGTTCATAGAAGAAAATGAGTTTTCTCGAAAGAAACCTTGTGCTTCCAGTTCCTAGTTGGAAGCTCACCCTGCTCTGCTCTATACCAAACGTGAGAGTCAATGTGAGCACTAGCCTCGAAGTAAGGCCCTGATTATGCTGGCAAAACGGGAGGCGTGCAGCAGCTCCATGAGGCCTTCATCGCTGTTCTGCTTTAGTTTCACGGTAGTAAGCTTTCCAAGACTCCTAGGGACTTGGCTTAGGCAACCGTTTCGGTACCAGAACACTGCGTAGAGACAGTAAGCTCTGGTCCTGCGTGTATGCTGCGTGTCAACCTGGAAATTGGAGACTGATGGCATAAGGCTTCTTTTCCCATTATGAAAGCTCCGTTCATGCGGCCTCGAAGCTACCTGAAAAGCATTGTTGTTGCCGGGGTTTTCCTCACTGCCGGCATGGTTCTGAGAAGAAAATGAGTTTTCTCCTAAGAAACCTTGGGTTTCCAGTTCCTTGTTGGAAGCTCACCCTGCTCGGCGCTATACCTAAAGTGAAAGTCAACGTGAGCCCAAGCTTCGAAGTAAGGCCCTGATTATCCTTGCAAAACGAGAGGCGTGCAGCAGCTCCATGAGGCCTTCATCGTTGTTCTGCTTTAGTTTCAAGGTAGTGAGCTTTTCAACACTCCTAGGGGCCTTGCTTCAGCACCCGTTTCAGTACCAGAACACTGCGTAGAACCAGGAAGCTCTGCTCCTGCGTGTATGCTGCGTGTCAACCTAGAAATTAGAGACTGATGGCACAAGGCTAGTTTTCCCATTATGAAAGCTCCGTTGATGCGGCCCCGAAGCTACCTGAAAAGCACTGTTGTTACCGTGCTTTTACTTACAGCCGGCATGGTTCATAGAAGAAAATGAGTTTTCTCGAAAGAAACCTTGTGCTTCCAGTTCCTAGTTGGAAGCTCACCCTGCTCTGCTCTATACCAAACGTGAGAGTCAATGTGAGCACTAGCCTCGAAGTAAGGCCCTGATTATGCTGGCAAAACGGGAGGCGTGCAGCAGCTCCATGAGGCCTTCATCGCTGTTCTGCTTTAGTTTCACGGTAGTAAGCTTTCCAAGACTCCTAGGGACTTGGCTTAGGCAACCGTTTCGGTACCAGAACACTGCGTAGAGACAGTAAGCTCTGGTCCTGCGTGTATGCTGCGTGTCAACCTGGAAATTGGAGACTGATGGCATAAGGCTTCTTTTCCCATTATGAAAGCTCCGTTCATGCGGCCTCGAAGCTACCTGAAAAGCATTGTTGTTGCCGGGGTTTTCCTCACTGCCGGCATGGTTCTGAGAAGAAAATGAGTTTTCTCCTAAGAAACCTTGGGTTTCCAGTTCCTTGTTGGAAGCTCACCCTGCTCGGCGCTATACCTAAAGTGAAAGTCAACGTGAGCCCAAGCTTCGAAGTAAGGCCCTGATTATCCTTGCAAAACGAGAGGCGTGCAGCAGCTCCATGAGGCCTTCATCGTTGTTCTGCTTTAGTTTCAAGGTAGTAAGCTTTTCAACACTCCTAGGGGCCTTGCTTCAGCACCCGTTTCAGTACCAGAACACTGCGTAGAACCAGGAAGCTCTGCTCCTGCGTGTATGCTGCGTGTCAACCTAGAAATTAGAGACTGATGGCACAAGGCTAGTTTTCCCATTATGAAAGCTCCGTTGATGCGGCCCCGAAGCTACCTGAAAAGCACTGTTGTTACCGTGCTTTTACTTACAGCCGGCATGGTTCATAGAAGAAAATGAGTTTTCTCGAAAGAAACCTTGTGCTTCCAGTTCCTAGTTGGAAGCTCACCCTGCTCTGCTCTATACCAAACGTGAGAGTCAATGTGAGCACTAGCCTCGAAGTAAGGCCCTGATTATGCTGGCAAAACGGGAGGCGTGCAGCAGCTCCATGAGGCCTTCATCGCTGTTCTGCTTTAGTTTCACGGTAGTAAGCTTTCCAAGACTCCTAGGGACTTTGCTTAGGCAACCGTTTCGGTACCAGAACACTGCGTAGAGACAGTAAGCTCTGGTCCTGCGTGTATGCTGCGTGTCAACCTGGAAATTGGAGACTGATGGCATAAGGCTTCTTTTCCCATTATGAAAGCTCCGTTCATGCGGCCTCGAAGCTACCTGAAAAGCATTGTTGTTGCCGGGGTTTTCCTCACTGCCGGCATGGTTCTGAGAAGAAAATGAGTTTTCTCCTAAGAAACCTTGGGTTTCCAGTTCCTTGTTGGAAGCTCACCCTGCTCTGCGCTATACCGAAAGTGAAAGTCAACGTGAGCCCAAGCTTCGAAGTAAGGCCCTGATTATCCTTGCAAAACGAGAGGCGTGCAGCAGCTCCATGAGGCCTTCATCGTTGTTCTGCTTTAGTTTCAAGGTAGTGAGCTTTTCAACACTCCTAGGGGCCTTGCTTCAGCACCCGTTTCAGTACCAGAACACTGCGTAGAACCAGGAAGCTCTGCTCCTGCGTGTATGCTGCGTGTCAACCTAGAAATTAGAGACTGATGGCACAAGGCTAGTTTTCCCATTATGAAAGCTCCGTTGATGCGGCCCCGAAGCTACCTGAAAAGCACTGTTGTTACCGTGCTTTTCCTTACAGCCGGCATGGTTCATAGAAGAAAATGAGTTTTCTCGAAAGAAACCTTGTGCTTCCAGTTCCTAGTTGGAAGCTCACCCTGCTCTGCTCTATACCAAACGTGAAAGTCAATGTGAGCACTAGCCTCGAAGTAAGGCCCTGATTATGCTGGCAAAACGGGAGGCGTGCAGCAGCTCCATGAGGCCTTCATCGCTGTTCTGCTTTAGTTTCACGGTAGTAAGCTTTCCAAGACTCCTAGGGACTTTGCTTAAGCAACCGTTTCGGTACCAGAACACTGCGTAGAGACAGTAAGCTCTGGTCCTGCGTGTATGCTGCGTGTCAACCTAGAAATTGGAGACTGATGGCATAAGGCTTCTTTTCCCATTATGAAAGCTCCGTTCATGCGGCCTCGAAGCTACCTGAAAAGCATTGTTGTTGCCGGGGTTTTCCTCACTGCCGGCATGGTTCTGAGAAGAAAATGAGTTTTCTCCTAAGAAACCTTGGGTTTCCAGTTCCTTGTTGGAAGCTCACCCTGCTCTGCGCTATACCTAAAGTGAAAGTCAACGTGAGCCCAAGCTTCGAAGTAAGGCCCTGATTATCCTTGCAAAACGAGAGGCGTGCAGCAGCTCCATGAGGCCTTCATCGTTGTTCTGCTTTAGTTTCAAGGTAGTGAGCTTTTCAACACTCCTAGGGGCCTTGCTTCAGCACCCGTTTCAGTACCAGAACACTGCGTAGAACCAGGAAGCTCTGCTCCTGCGTGTATGCTGCGTGTCAACCTAGAAATTAGAGACTGATGGCACAAGGCTAGTTTTCCCATTATGAAAGCTCCGTTGATGCGGCCCCGAAGCTACCTGAAAAGCACTGTTGTTACCGTGCTTTTACTTACAGCCGGCATGGTTCATAGAAGAAAATGAGTTTTCTCGAAAGAAACCTTGTGCTTCCAGTTCCTAGTTGGAAGCTCACCCTGCTCTGCTCTATACCAAACGTGAAAGTCAATGTGAGCACTAGCCTCGAAGTAAGGCCCTGATTATGCTGGCAAAACGGGAGGCGTGCAGCAGCTCCATGAGGCCTTCATCGCTGTTCTGCTTTAGTTTCACGGTAGTAAGCTTTCCAACATTCCTAGGGACTTTGCTTAAGCAACCGTTTCGGTACCAGAACACTGCGTAGAGACAGTAAGCTCTGGTCCTGCGTGTATGCTGCGTGTCAACCTAGAAATTGGAGACTGATGGCATAAGGCTTCTTTTCCCATTATGAAAGCTCCGTTCATGCGGCCTCGAAGCTACCTGAAAAGCATTGTTGTTGCCGGGGTTTTCCTCACTGCCGGCATGGTTCTGAGAAGAAAATGAGTTTTCTCCTAAGAAACCTTGGGTTTCCAGTTCCTTGTTGGAAGCTCACCCTGCTCTGCGCTATACCTAAAGTGAAAGTCAACGTGAGCCCAAGCTTCGAAGTAAGGCCCTGATTATCCTTGCAAAACGAGAGGCGTGCAGCAGCTCCATGAGGCCTTCATCGTTGTTCTGCTTTAGTTTCAAGGTAGTGAGCTTTTCAACACTCCTAGGGGCCTTGCTTCAGCACCCGTTTCAGTACCAGAACACTGCGTAGAACCAGGAAGCTCTGCTCCTGCGTGTATGCTGCGTGTCAACCTAGAAATTAGAGACTGATGGCACAAGGCTAGTTTTCCCATTATGAAAGCTCCGTTGATGCGGCCCCGAAGCTACCTGAAAAGCACTGTTGTTACCGTGCTTTTACTTACAGCCGGCATGGTTCATAGAAGAAAATGAGTTTTCTCGAAAGAAACCTTGTGCTTCCAGTTCCTAGTTGGAAGCTCACCCTGCTCTGCTCTATACCAAACGTGAGAGTCAATGTGAGCACTAGCCTCGAAGTAAGGCCCTGATTATGCTGGCAAAACGGGAGGCGTGCAGCAGCTCCATGAGGCCTTCATCGCTGTTCTGCTTTAGTTTCACGGTAGTAAGCTTTCCAAGACTCCTAGGGACTTGGCTTAGGCAACCGTTTCGGTACCAGAACACTGCGTAGAGACAGTAAGCTCTGGTCCTGCGTGTATGCTGCGTGTCAACCTAGAAATTGGAGACTGATGGCATAAGGCTTCTTTTCCCATTATGAAAGCTCCGTTCATGCGGCCTCGAAGCTACCTGAAAAGCATTGTTGTTGCCGGGGTTTTCCTCACTGCCGGCATGGTTCTGAGAAGAAAATGAGTTTTCTCCTAAGAAACCTTGGGTTTCCAGTTCCTTGTTGGAAGCTCACCCTGCTCTGCGCTATACCTAAAGTGAAAGTCAACGTGAGCCCAAGCTTCGAAGTAAGGCCCTGATTATCCTTGCAAAACGAGAGGCGTGCAGCAGCTCCATGAGGCCTTCATCGTTGTTCTGCTTTAGTTTCAAGGTAGTGAGCTTTTCAACACTCCTAGGGGCCTTGCTTCAGCACCCGTTTCAGTACCAGAACACTGCGTAGAACCAGGAAGCTCTGCTCCTGCGTGTATGCTGCGTGTCAACCTAGAAATTAGAGACTGATGGCACAAGGCTAGTTTTCCCATTATGAAAGCTCCGTTGATGCGGCCCCGAAGCTACCTGAAAAGCACTGTTGTTACCGTGCTTTTACTTACAGCCGGCATGGTTCATAGAAGAAAATGAGTTTTCTCGAAAGAAACCTTGTGCTTCCAGTTCCTAGTTGGAAGCTCACCCTGCTCTGCTCTATACCAAACGTGAGAGTCAATGTGAGCACTAGCCTCGAAGTAAGGCCCTGATTATGCTGGCAAAACGGGAGGCGTGCAGCAGCTCCATGAGGCCTTCATCGCTGTTCTGCTTTAGTTTCACGGTAGTAAGCTTTCCAAGACTCCTAGGGACTTGGCTTAGGCAACCGTTTCGGTACCAGAACACTGCGTAGAGACAGTAAGCTCTGGTCCTGCGTGTATGCTGCGTGTCAACCTGGAAATTGGAGACTGATGGCATAAGGCTTCTTTTCCCATTATGAAAGCTCCGTTCATGCGGCCTCGAAGCTACCTGAAAAGCATTGTTGTTGCCGGGGTTTTCCTCACTGCCGGCATGGTTCTGAGAAGAAAATGAGTTTTCTCCTAAGAAACCTTGGGTTTCCAGTTCCTTGTTGGAAGCTCACCCTGCTCGGCGCTATACCTAAAGTGAAAGTCAACGTGAGCCCAAGCTTCGAAGTAAGGCCCTGATTAT